>NC_134397.1:38474159-38801754 GCF_050003625.1 Haematobia irritans | reverse complement strand
AAAAAGAAAGGATAAAAATGGTGGCATACGCAGATGATGTGGCTCTAGCAGTCAGGGGAAAATTCCCATCCACAATCAGAGATGTTATACAGAGAGCCCTCCGGATGACTGAGAAATGGGCGTAAGAGAATGATCTTGGAGTAAATCCTGCAAAGACAGAATTAGTCATGTACTGCAAAGATCGCTAAACTCCCACGGTTAAGCCCATATCCTTAGGGGGTATTGAAATTCCCTTTGGTGAGTGTGCAAAATACCTTGGCGTTATTCTGGACAGGAAGCTGAACTTTAGGCTTAATAACAGGTTGGCTGATAAGTCCCCGGTCTAACAAAGAAAAACATACTTTTTTGACAAAATTCGTTTTTATTATTCAACATAGTTCCCTTCAAGAGCGATACAACGATTATAACGATCTTCCAATTTTTTGATACCATTATTCCTTCGGTTTTGCCTCAAAATGGGCCTCAGTTTCGGCGATACCTCTTCATTGCAGCCAAATTTTTCCCCTGCGAGCATCCTTTTGAGGTCTGAGAACAAGAAAACGTCGCTGGGGGCCAGATCTGGAGAATACGGTGGGTGGGGAAGCAATTCGAAGCCCAATTCATGAATTTTGGCCATCGTTCTCAATAACTTGAGGCACGGTGCGTTGTCTTGGTGGAACAACAATTTTTTCTTCTTCATTTGGGGCCGTTTTGCAGCGATTTCGACCTTCAAACGCTCCAATAACGCCATATAATAGTCACTGTTGATGGATTTTCCCTTCTCAAGATAATCGATATACATTATTCCATGCGCATCCCAAAAAACAGAGGCCATTACTTTGCCAGCGGACTTTAGAGTCTTTCCACGCTTCGGAGACGGTTCACCGGTCGCTGTCCACTCAGCCGACTGTCGATTGGACTCAGGAGTGTAGTGATGGAGCCATGTTTCATCCATTGTCACATATCGACGGAAAAACTCGGGTGTATTACGAGTTAACAGCTGCAAACACCGCTCAGAATCATCAACCCGTTGTTGTTTGTGGTCAAATGTGAGCTTGAGCGGCACCCATTTTGCACAGAGCTTCGGCATATCCAAATATGGATGAATGATATGACCAACACGTTCCTTTGATTCGTTTTACGGTCATTCAAAATCATTTTGTGGACTTTTTGATGTTTTCGTCGGTAACCACCTCTTTCGGGCATCCACTGCGTTCACCGTCTTCCGTGCACATTTCACCACGCTTGAATTTTGCATACCAATCAATTATTGTTGATTTCCCTGGGGCAGAGTCCGGAACCTCATTATCAAGCCAAGTTTTTGCTTCCACCGTATTTTTTCCCTTCAGAAACAGTATTTTATTAAAACAGGAAATTTCTTTTTATCCATTTTTTTCACAATAACAAAAGTTGCTTCACAAAATACGCTCTATCTGACAAACTAATTGACTTACAGACGTCAAATTTTGACACGAATCATTTGAAGGTTGGTACTATATAAAAATAAAATGCATTTAATACTAGCGACGTCATCTATGTGTCAGACCGGGGATTTATCAGCCAACCTGTTACTCAGACAGTCAACCTGCAATAAAATCATCGGACTCTGTGTTCCTTAACTCGAAAACGGTCATCGACTGCCGCAAATCTCTCAACGAGATGGCTGAGCAGTACAATATTCACCTAATATGGGTGCCTGGTCATAGGAACATACCGGGGAACTGTGAAGCAGATGTGTTAGCAAGGCTAGGAACTACCTTACATATTCCAGGGGAACTAGAATCTGTTGGTATGCTTCTGTCCACCTGCAAGCTCTTACTGCGTGAGAAGGCAGTCATGTTGGCAAATGTTCGATGGGAGAATTGCAAGGGTTGTAACGACACCAAGCAAATATGGCCCCATTTAAACTTAAACCGCACACTAGATATGCTAGTGTTCTCAAGACGTCAGATATCACTCCTGATATCTGTTATAACGGGTCGCTGCTGATAGGCGAATTTGCAAAAACTATTGGTGCGAAGTAGAGGTGTGCGCGTGACTGAAATTTCACTCACACTCACGCACATTCACGAAACAAAATGTTTATTCACGCACGCTCACGCACGATACGTGTTGTAGCCAATCCCACTCACGCACATTCACGAAATGAAAACCAGTACTCACGCACGCTCACGCACGAACTACTTTTAAAGACTCACGTTCATGCACGATTCACGAACCTCACGACATTTTCCAAACGGAAATCTGCAAATGTAACAAACTTCAAAAATATAACTATATTCCATTTTTGAAGTTTGTTACCTTTGCAGCCAAAATTAAGAGAGAGAGCCAAATTAATTTCAGTTAAAATACGAGTATGAATTAAATCTTGATTTTTTTCGTGGGCGTGATTTTGCAGAAATTTTATTCACGTACATTCACGAACCGATTTTGTTTCTCACGCACACTCACGCACGACATATTTATTTTAGTCCCATTCACGCACATTCACGAGACTTGCTTTGGATTTTGCTCACTACTCACGTGATTCACACGTGAATCACGCGTGTCACGAGAATTTCGTGTCACGCGCACACCTCTAGTGCGAAGTATAATGACTACTGTATGACCTGTCATGATGCGGAGGAAAAGGAATCAATTAAACACCTTTTGTGTGAGTGTCCTGCATTTTGTGTAAGGCGTACGCGAATTTTTGGGTGCATATAGCTTTAGATTACTAGCGGACCTGAAAAAAGTTAACTTAAGCAGTCTGTTAATGTTTTTGGAACAATCTGGTTGGTTCAACAGAAGAAAATAATCGAGAAGGTTCAACGGTTAAAACTAGAAGTGCCCATATGTAATAGGTACTTTTAGTTAATGTGGTATCACAATGGACTGAATAGTCTAAGTGAGCCTGAATCTTAATCGGGCTGCCACTTTAACCTAACCTAACCTACATAAAATCTTATTCAGAATAATCGGTTTCCTATAGAAATTTGTGGCGAGTCAATTTTATTTAAAGTTTTCCCATAAAAAGAAAAACTTTATACATCGAGTCAAAATCAGGGCTGTGGAGCCGGAGTCGGAGTCTGAAGATTTTGCTGGAGTCGGAGTCGGAGTCGTCAAAAATTTGCTCGACTCCGGCTAAACCAAATTTTTTAAAACATTTCACATTTTCACATCACAACTAAGCAAGTTTTTACGCAAATTAGTTTCCATTGCGTTTTTCATTCGATCAATGTACAGCATGATTGTAAATGAAAATCAAATTCTAATTACGGTTATCTTTTTATGTTTCCTAGAATGTTAGACTAGCAGATGGGCTGGATCGATCCATTTTAATGCCCATATCAATTTATATGAAATATTTCGAACAATCGAAATTATTTTTTTAAATTTCATTTTAAGGCCATATACATATGTGGAATATTGACAGAAAATTTGTTGTCAATATTCCACATATGTATATGGCCTTAAAAGTTGTTGTTTTTTTATAGAAAATTTTGCCAAAATGTTATTTTATCAAAAATTTTGTCAAAATTTTATTTCTATAGCAAATTTTGTCAAAATTTGATTTCTATAAAACATTTATTCAAAATTTTATTACTATAGAAGTATTTTTTTCTTAGAAAATTTAGTCAAAATTTTATTTCTATACAACATTAAGTCAAAATTGTTTTCTATAGAATATTTTGCAAAATTTTATTTCTATAGAAAATTTTGCAAAATTCAAATTCAAAATTTTATTTCTATTCATAATTTTATTTTTATAAAAATTTAAGTCAAAATTTTATTTCTATTGAAAATTTTGCAAAAATTTTATATTAATAGATTTTTTTATTAGAAAATTTGGTCAAAATTTTATTTCTATAGAAAATTTTGCCAAAATTTTAGTTCTATAGAAAATTTAGTCAAAATTTTGTTTCTGTAGAATATTTTGCAGAATTTTAGTTACTACACAAAAATTTTTCTAAAATTGTATTTTTATTGATATTTTTTTCAAAATTTTATTTCAAAAAAAAAAAAAAGTCCAATTTTATTTCTATACCAAATTTTCTCAATTTTTTTTCTTACTGATGCTCACTGATACTCACCGCTATAAAAAATGTATTGAAAATTTTATTACTATAGAAATATTTTTTTCTATATAAAATTTAGTCAACATTGTGTTTCTATAGAATATTTTGCAAAATTTTATTTCTATAGAAAATTTTGCAAAATTTTGTTTGCTACACAATTTTTTTTAATTGTATTTCTATTGATATTTTTTTCAAACTTTTATTTCTATAAAAAATTTTGCCAAATTTTATTTCTATAAAAATTTTATTCAAAATTGTATTTCTATATATTTGGTCAACATTTGATTTCTATAGAAAATTTTGCCAAAATTTTATTTCTATAGAAAATTTAGTCAAAATTTTTTTCTATAGAAAATTTTGCAAAATTTTATTTACTAGACAAAAATTTTTCCAAAATTGTATGCTCACTGATACTCACTGCTTAGTCGAAAACTTGTAGAAATTTTCAAATTTTTCAATGAATGAATCATAAATGCATTTTTGCGAAATTGTCTAAACAATTATAAATATTTCCCAAATATTGCCTGAGATTTTGTAGAAGTCTGATTTGAGATTTTTTCAAAATGTAGATCTAAATACAAAGTTGTGCAGAGTATATTATAATTGGCCCGCCCGATTTTAGACTTTCCTTGCATTTTTATTATACCCACCACCATAGAATGGTGACGGGGTATAATAAGTTTGTCATTCCGTTTGTAACGCATCGAAATATCGATTTCCGACTATATAAAGTATATATATTCTTGATCAGGGAGAAATTCTAAGACGATATAAGCATGTCCGTCTGTCTGGCTGTCTGTTGTAATCACGCTACAGCATTCAATAATGGAGCTATCGTCCTGAAATTTGGCACAGAATCGTCTTTTGTCTGCGCGCAGGTCAAGTTCGAAGATGGGCTATATCGGGCCATGTTTTGGTATAGCCCCCATATAAACCGACCTCCCGATTTGGGGTCTTGGGCTTATAGAAATCGTAGTTTTTATCCAATTTGCCTGAAATTTGAAATCTGGAGGTATTTTATGACCATAAAGAGGTGTGCGAAAAATGGTGAGTATCGGTCCACGTTTTGGTATAGCCCCCATATAGACCGATCTCCCGATTTTACTTCCTGGGGCTTATAGAAACCGCAGTTTTTATTCAATTTACCTGAACTTGGAAATCTAGAGGTATTGTAGAACCACAAATACGTGTGCCAAAAATTGTGAGTATCGGTCCATATTTTGGTATAGCCCCCATATAGACCGATCTCCCGATTTTACTTCTTGGGCTTATAGAAACCGCAGTTTTTATTCAATTTATCTGAAATTGGAAATCTAGAGGTATTGTAGGACCACAAATATGTGTGCCAAAAATTGTGAGTATCGGTCCATATTTTGGTATAGCCCCCATATAGACCGATCTCCCGATTTTACTTCTTGGGCTTATAGAAACCGCAGTTTTTATTCAATTTACCTGAAATTGGAAATCTAGAGGTATTGTAGGACCACAAATACGTGTGTGAGTATCGGTCCATATTTTGGTATAGCCCCCATATAGACCGATCTCCCGATTTGGGGTCTTGGGCTTATAGAAACCGTAGTTTTTATCCAATTTGTCTGAAATTGGAAATCTAGAGGTATTTTAGGACCATAAAGAGGTGTGCCGAAAATGGTGAGTATCGGTCCATATTTTGGTATAGCCCCCATATAGACCGATTTCCCAATTTTACTTCTTGGGCTTCTAGAATCCGAAGTTTTTATCCTATTTGCCTGAAATTGGAAATCTAGAGGTATTTTCGGGTCACAAAGAGGTGTGCCGAAAATGGTGAGTATCGGTCCATATTTTAGTATAGCGCCCATAAGAACGATCTCCCGATTTAACTCCTTGGGTTTCTAGAAACCGTAGTTTTTATCTAATATGCCTGAAATTGTAAATATTCTGGTATTTTAGGCTCACAAAAACGAGTATCGGATTAAGTTTTTATCGGTCCATTTGGTAATTCCTCCATATAGACCGACTTCACTTCTTGAGGGTGTAGAAGGCGCACTGATCATGAAAATTGCTTGAAACTCAATGTAAAATTTCCAGATTTTACTTCTCCAGATTTAAGATTTCAAATCAAGACGTTATTTTATAATTTTCTTGCACACTTACAAGAGATGTTAATGATTCCTCTAAACCTCAAACAAAAATGGTTCTTATTAATCCAGAATCTGATATAGTCCTCATAGGTGAAATCTTTAAATTTATCTTCGGGAAGTGTCCTCAAGTCCTCAAGCCCTCCTGGAATTTCGAAGGAAACCCTAATATTTGGTTCATGGTGGTGGGTATGTAAGATTCGGCCCGGCCGAACTTACTGCTGTATATACTTGTTTTTTATATAACGTTAGATTTAAATTTTAAGTACATAGATTTTGTAGAAGTATATACAATTTTGTCTAAATCGATTCAGATTCAAATTCATGCATATGGGAATATAAACCTTTATATAGCTCGCAACAAATTTAAAGGATTTGAGATAGTATCAATAATTTTGGTCCACAAATACATATATTTTGGTCCACAAATACATATATCTTGTCATATTATGATGGGTATTTATATCATTATTTTATTTTAAACATTGCCCTAAATTTGAAATATAGAGTTCAATTGGCATCTAATGTGAAATAAAGACCGTTTTTGCACACATAAATAAATACGATACTTTATATCGATCCACTTATGGTACCCCCACAATAGAACTACAAATTAGTGGTATTAAAATGAGATTTAGTTATATTACCCGTAGTCGACTCCGGAGTCGGAGTCGAGCTGATGAAAAATGCTGGAGTCGGAGTCGAGCAAAATTGGCTCGACTCCACAGCCCTGGTCAAAATCAATGATTTCCTATAGAAACCCTTATTCAGCTGGGTTGAGTTGAACAGTTTCCGTAGAAAACCTTATTCTGCCCGACAGAATGTTTGAAAAAGAGCCAGAGCCTCTTACCCCGATATAGTTAAATGTAATTTAACGCACATTTACTTTGAAGAGAATCTCTTGGCTAATAAGAGAAGCCAACGCAATTTTGTCATTCTCTTCCATTTAGGTGATTTGCAGACCATTGAGTCAAATTCTCAACATATTCCACTCATTTCAGTGATTTTTGAGTGACTCTGGCTAGAAAGAAGAAACCAACTTCCAACAACATTGGGCTGATATTGTCGTTGTTTTCTCAGTTTTTTGCTGTCACTTTGACGCTTTTTCTCTACTTTTTTTTTTTGCCACATTGGCCGAAGACTACATCAACCGGCAACGTGGTGGCTGACTCATTGGAAGCTTCTTTCAGTTGGGGTGGTGGAGATATGAATATGAAATCTACTGATACCAGTTGCTTGTGGTCTCAGTCATGGAGCAGCACTCAGTGTTGCTAGCCAATAACACAAAAAAAGTCTACCTTCTGCAAAAGTAGGCGGAGTACAGTTGACGTTTTTTTTTGTTTTTGTTTGGGGAGCCTTGATTTGATAGTGGCACGGATTCCCTTTGCCCCATGAGCTGGACGAATACACAGCCATGGCCTGGTTGTGTTTGTTGTTACTTTCAATAGTGATGTTGTTGTTGGTTTTTATGAATGGATTCTCCTCTTTTTGTGTTGGTGATACACCCACTCCAGCAAAGTATAAAAAAATGGGGTGACTTGAATTCAGCTTGATGAGCAAGCGAATAGCCGTTTTTTTTTGTTTTGGTTTGGCTACACAATTTAATTTTATTCATTCCAATGCATTGGGTGAAGAGCTGGAAGATAGGAATTTTAGGTCTTCCACTAACTTAACGGGAATTATGTCTTACCATTTAAATGAGGAATTTAAAGAATTTATAGTTTGATTCTTAAACCAAAAAGTGGTTCATTTTTTTTAAGCTAACTTTAATTCAGCATGGCTGAATACAGTTTTCTTTAGGAAAACTGTAACTCAGCCTGGCTGCATACACTCAAAAAAACAAGTTTACTTGTATCCAAAGATTTTGACTTTCCTTTAAGGATTTTCGTATTGATTCCGAGCCAAAGACGGAGTCTCTTTAAAATAAGGAAATTTTTTTGCTTTAAATCTAGGATCTATAAAATTTAAATCACGATACAGATCTCATTTATCGAATCTTCATTCTATTTTTCCGGTATATTAATAAAGCTATTCACGTACAAACAAATGCCAGTTTAAAAACCCAATTTATGACGGATATTTCAAAGTAAAACAAGTATATACGGCCGTAAGTTCGGCCAGGCCGAAGCTTATGTACCCTCCATCATGGATAGCGTAGAAACTTCTTCTAAACACTGCCATCCACAATCGAATTACTTAAGTTGCGGTAACGCTTGCCGATGGCAAGGTATCTTAAAACCTCCTAACACCATCTTCTAAATTGTATGCAAGTCCATACGTGGTATATATTATATCAAAAAAGTTCGATCCAATACGTATATAATTCAGTGTGACAAAGTAGACATAAAATTTTTACAACATTTTCTACAGAAATAAAATTTTAACAAAATTTTCTATAGAAATAAAATTTTCACAAAATTTTCTATAGAAATAAAAATTTTGACAAAATTTTCTATAGAAAGAAAATTTTGACAAAAATTTCTACAGAAATAAAATTTTAACAAAATTTTCTATAGAAATAAACTTTTGACAAAATTTTCAAAGAAATAAAATCTTGGTAGATTATTTTTGGCTCGAGTGGCAACCATGATTATGAACCGAATAAAATTTTAACAAAATTTTCTATAGAAATAAAATTTTGACAATGATGAAAATTTTATTATGAACCGAATAAAATTTTAACAAAATTTTCTCTAGAAATAAAATGTTGACAAAATTTTCTATAGAAATAAAATTTTGGTAGATTATTTTTGGCTCTAGTGGCAACCATGATTATGAACCGATATGAACCAATTTATGTGTGATTGCACCAATTTTGGTATGGTTGTTAGCGACCATATACTAACACCACGTTCCTAATTTGAACCGGATCGGATGAATTTTGCTCCTCCAAGAGGCTCCGGAGGTCAAATCTGGAGAACGTTTTATACGGGGGCTATATATAATTATGGACCGATATGGACCAATTCTGGCACGGTTGTTAAAGATCATATACTAACACCATGTTCCAAATTACAACCGGATATAATTATGGACCGATGTGGACCAATTTTTGCATGATTGTTAGAGACTATATACCAACACCATGTACCAAATTTCAGCCGGATCGGATGAAATATTCTTCTCTTAGAGGCTACAAAAACCAAATCTGGGGATCGGTTTATATGTGGGCTATATATAATTAAGGACCGATATGGACAAATTTTTGCATGGTTGTTAGAGACCATATACTAACACCATGTACCAAATTTCAGCCGGATCGGATGAAATTTGCTTCCCTTTGGGGCTCCGCAACCCAAATCTGGGGATCGGTTTATATGGGCGCTATATATAATTATGGACCGATGTAGACAAATTTTTGCACGGTTGTTAGAGACCATATACCAATACCATGTACCAAATTTCAGCCGGATCGGATGCAATTTGCTTCTCTTTGAGTCTTCGCAAGCCAAATCTGGAGATCGGTTTATATGGGGCTATATATAATTATGGACCGATGTGGACCAATTTTTGCATGATTGTTAGAGACTACATACCAACACAATGTACCAAATTTCAGCCGGATCGGATGAAATATTCTTCTCTTTGAGGCTCCGCAAGCCAAATCTGGAGATCGGTTTATATGGGAGCTATATATAATTAAGGACCGATGTGAACCAATTTTTGCATGGTTGTTAGAGACCATATACCAACATCATGTACCAAATTTCAGCCGGATCGGATGAAATATGCTTCTGTTAGAGGCTCCACAAGCCAAATCTGAGGGTCCCTTTATATGGGGGCTATACGTAAAAGTGGACCGATATGGCCCATTTTCAATACCATCCGACCTACATCGATAACAACTACTTGTGCCAAGTTTCAAGTCGATAGCTTGTTTCGTTCGGAAGTTAGCGTGATTTCAACAGACGGACGGACGGACGGACGGACATGCTTAGATCGACTCAGAATTTCACCACGACCCAGAATATATATACTTTATGGGGTCTTAGAGCAATATTTCGATGTGTTACAAACGGAATGACAAAGTTAATATACCCCCATCCTATGATGGAGGGTATACAAATATTTTCTTAATCCCAAAATAACTTTAAATCAAAGATGTTAAATCCTCAATATAAGTCTTGGCCTATATTTGAAGCGTTTTTATCTTAAATCTAAAGATTCAATATTTCAGTTAATTTAAGGACGATTTCTTTAAATCCAAAATGTGTTTCCTTACTTTAAGGAAAATTTGCCTTAGTTTAAGAACATGCAACTATAACGAAGGGACGCAAATTTACAAAATGTGTGTGTCCTAAATTTGATGAAAAAAAAATTTTTGAAGCAAAGATTATAAACTTTCTTTTAATTAAAATTTCATTATTTTAAAGAAATTTGTCTTTAATAGTGTGTAAATTGCGCATCCTAAAATTGAGGTTACGTAGTCTTTAATATCACGTAAATATTTTTTTCAGTGTACCGTTTTCTATAGCTGAATGCAGTTGTCTATAGGAACATTTTTATTCATCCTGGCTGAAAACAGCGTTGTATAGGAAATCTTGAATTCATCTTAGCTGAAAACCTTTTTTATAGGAAAACCTTAAATCAGCGTGGCTGGTACGGTTTTTTAAAGAAATACTTTATTTCATTCTGGGTGGATACAGTATTCCATAGGAAAAGTTTAATTCAGCCAAGCTGAATACGCTTTTCTATGGGAAAACTGCAATTTAACATTAATTCAGCCTGAGTGAATGCAGTTTTCTATAGGAAAAGTTTAATGCATCCACGATGAATTGAGTTTTTATAACCTCCACCATAGGATGGGGGTATATTAACTTTGCCATTCCGTTTTTAACACATCGAAATATTGCTCTTAGACCCATAAGCGTAGGAAGGCCTCTGGGGAGGGGGCTTAGACCCCTCCAGAAAAATGTTAGCCCCCCCCCCAGAATTTGAAAACCTATTGACGATTTTCCATTGTTTTTATATATCCAGCAAAAAAGCGTTACCAAAAAATTAGTGAAAATGTTATATTTGGATCCGGAAGTGGTGGAAAATTGGCGCAGAAGTTATGAATTTAACATAGACTTGTCCTAGGACGGATGTCCACCATTTCAACAGCTGTTGCACTGAATTTGAATCACTTTTGAGGGTGTGATCTGAATTCAGTGTTTTGAATGTGTATTAAAAATTTGTGTTATATTTTTCCAAATAAAAAAAAAGTTGTAGAAATTGAGCTTAAAAGCTTCCTGTATAGCTAAAACAATTAGCATCTTAATGAGGACATCTTTGGAAGTGCTTTTACCATAAACAACTTCCAATTTTTTTTGCTGGGAAAAATTATGGAACTATTAGTTGCTTTATTATAAATTAATTGTCTAGTTATGTTGAAGTCTGACTTTTTATTCATTTTTATAAAATAAAATATTAACCCTCTAATGCCCCAATTTTTTGCCACAAGAAAAATTTATACGGTAAAATTCAGTATATGCTGCAAAGCCTCTTAAACAGTTTTAACGATATTTTCTCTTTATTTTACCCACTTTTGTTGGCTTAAGGTGTGTTTTACTAAATGCTTCGTCATATAACGAAGCCCGCCTAAAGGCAGGATTGGGCATTAGAGGGTTAAGTGAATCTATAACTGCAGTCTATTAATTTTTAGCTAGGGGGGCTATAGCCCCCCCCTAGGAAAATTGTCTAGCTACGCTAATGCTTAGACCCCATAAAGTATATATTCTGGGTCGTGGTGAAATTCTGAATCGATCTGAGCATGTCCGTCCCTCCGTCCATCTGTTGAAATCACGCTAACTGACGAACGAAACAAGCTTGAAACTTGGCTTAAGTAGTTGTTATTGATGTAGGTCGGATGGTATTGAAAATGGGCCATATCGGTCCACTTTTACGTATAGCCCCCATATAAACGGACCCTTAGATTTGGCTTGCAGAGCCTCTTGGAGGAACAAAAATCATCCGATCCGGTTGAAATTTGCTACATGGTGTTAGTATATGGTCTCTAACAACCATGCAAAAATTGGTCCACATCGGTCCACATCAGCACTAAGTTCGGCCGGGCCGAATCTTAAATACCCACCACCATGAACCAAATATTAGGATTTCCTTTGAAATTTCAGGAGGGCTTGAGGACTTGAGGACACTTCCCGAAAATAAATTTAAAGATTTCACCTATGAGGACTATATCAGATTCTGGATTAATAAGAACCATTTTTGTTTGAGTTTTAGAGGAATCATTACCATCTCTTGTAAGTGTGCAAGAAAATTATAAAATAACGTCTTGATTTGAAATCTTAAATCTGTAGAAGTAAAATCTGGAAATTTTACATTGAGTTTCAAGCAATTTTCATGATCAGTGCGCCTTCTACACCCTCAAGAAGTGAAGTCGGTCTATATGGAGGCATTACCAAATGGACCGATAAAAACTTAATCCGTAACACGTTTTTGTGAGCCTAAAATACCAGAATATTTACAATTTCAAGCAAATCAGATAAGAACTACAGTTTCTAGAAACCCAAGGATTTAAATCGGGAGATCATTCTTATGGGGACTATACTAAAATATGGACCGATACTCACCGTTTTCGGCACACCTCTTTATGACCCGAAAATACCTCTAGATTTCCAATTTCAGGCAAATAGGATAAAAACTTCGGATTCTAGAAGCCCAAGAAGAAAAATCGGGAAATCGGTCTATATGGGGGCTATACCAAAATATGGACCGATACTCACCATTTTCGGCACACCTCTTTATGGTTCTAAAATACCTCTAGATTTCCAATTTCAGACAAATTGGATAAAAACTACGGTTTCTATAAGCCCAAGACCCCAAACCGGGGGGTCGTTTTATATGGGGCCATACCAAAACATGGACCGATACTCACAATTTTTGGCACACGTATTTGTGGTCCTTCAATACCTCTAGATTTTCAATTTCAGGTAAATTGAATAAAAACTGCGGTTTCTATAAGCCCAAGAATTAAAATCGGGAGATCGGTCTATATGGGGGCTATACCAAACTATGAACCGATACTCACAATTTTTGGCACACCTATTTGTGGTCATAAAATACCTCTAGATTTAAAATTTCAGGCAAATTGGACAAAAACTACGATTTTTATAAGCCCAAGACCCCAAATCGGGAGGTCGTTTTATATGGGGACCATTCCAAAACATGGACCGATACTCACAATTTTTGGCACACGTATTTGTGGTCCTGTAATACCTCTAGATTTCCAATTTCAGGTAAATTGAATAAAAACTGCGGTTTCTATAAGCCCAAGAAGTAAAATCGTAACATCTGTATATATGGGGGCTATACCAAAATATGGACCGATACTCACAATTTTTGGCACACTTATTTGTGGTCCTACAATACCTCTAGATTTCCAATTTCAGGTAAATTGAATAAAAACTGCGGTTTCTATAAGCCCAAGAAGTAAAATCGGGAGATCGGTCTATATGGGGGCTATACCAAAACATGGACCGATACTCACCATTTTTGGCACACCTCTTTATGGTCATAAAATACCTCTAGATTTCAAATTTCAGGCAAATTGGACAAAAACTACGATTTTTATAAGCCCAAGACCCCAAATCGGGAGGTCGTTTTATATGGGGACCATTCCAAAACATGGACCGATACTCACAATTTTTGGCACACGTATTTGTGGTCCTGTAATACCTCTAGATTTCCAATTTCAGGTAAATTGAATAAAAACTGCGGTTTCTATAAGCCCAAGAAGTAAAATCGGGAGATCGGTCTATATGGGGGCTATACCAAAACATGGACCGATACTCACCATTCGGCCTGGCCGAACTTACGGCCGTATATACTTTTTTATAATTTTGTTTCGCCAGAGTCGGAGTCGAGCAAAATTTCTACGACTCCGGCTCCGACTCCGACTACAGCAAAATCTTCAGACTCCGACTCCACAGCCCTGCCCTGTACCACAGTAGTGGTGAAGGGTATAAAAACTGTAATTATGCCTGGTTGAATACATATTTCTATATTAAAACTTTAATTCATCCATGCTGAGTATAGGTTTCTATAGAAAAACTTTAATTCAACCTGGCTGAATAAAGTTTTCTATAGGAATAAATTTCTACAATATGACTGAATACAGATTTCTATAGGAATACATTATTTCAGTCTGGCAGAATAGAGTTTTCGATAAGAAAATATTAGTTCAGCCCGGCTGAATACATTTTCTATTGGAAAACGTTAGCTCAGGCCGAATGAACACAGTTTCTGTAGAGTTAAAGTTACCCGAAACCCGAAATTTATAAGAAAAGACATTTTCCAGTAATAAAACTTCATTTCAGCATAGCTGAGTTTTCTTTAGAAAAAATTTAATTCAGCCGTGCTGAATATAGTTTTCTAAAGGAAAACTTTTTGTTTTAACTGACCTTAGCTAATATAAACATCAGTCCAGTACACAAAATGGTTTCGATAACCGTTCTTCATCCTTCTCATTTCCATATGCCATAGATTGAATAATAAAATTAAATCACAAAGAAAAAATCATCACGTATTGCTAATTTAAATAAACATTCTAGTGGATAAACTTCAATAGCTCCACCCAAAATCAATTAAAACTTCTGTGTCATGTATAGACCTCAGAAAATCGCAGTGAACAGAAATAATAGGAAAATCCAAGATGAAAAACACTTCATTAACAAGGTGGTGCTGTTTTTGTGCCAACATTCGAACACCATGTTACACTCGACCAATGATGGTTGGTCGTTTTTTGGCTTAGGCAAAATATTGACTTTTACCATTGACAATCTTAACCTATTTGCAGAAGTTATGAGGGTGGTGCAATTATGGTACTCTCAATTATATGGGAATTCGAAAGATAATTTCCTAGAAAATAATATGTTTGAGACAAATGAGTTCCATTTCCCCCATCAAAAAGTACCTCTATGCTCTTAATATACGTGTTAAAGGTGATTATATTACTTCTCTTGGTGGACAATATTCATTTTGAATTCCAATTGGAAATTTTAATTTCCTGGTTTGAATTTCATCGCAAATCTTCAATCACTCCAACCCATTATGATTCGAGCACCACAGTTAATAATCGCAAATATTCAGCATAGAAAAACTAAATGGATAAAACAAATGAAGTAATTAAAATGTTCATGGTTTGTATGTAGGGAATAAAACAAAAAGCCAATAAAAAATATCATGAAATACAATTGGAAAAATTGAACTCCACTAGGAAAGGGAATCATTGACATACAAAATCAAAGGTTTTGCTAAGAAATAAAAGAGAAGAAAACAAGTATATACGGCCGTAAGTTCGGCCATGCCGAATCTTATGTACCCTCCACCATGGATTGCGTAGGAACTTCTACTAAAGGCTGTCATCCACAATCGAATTACTTGGGTTGCGATAACACTTGCCGATGGCAAGGTATCGTAAAACTTTTTAACACTGTCTTCTAAATTGTAAGTTAGTCCATAAGGGGTATATATTAAACAAAAAAAAGGCCGATTAAGTACGTATATAATTCAGTTTGACAAAATTTTCTATAGAAATAAAATTTTGACAAAATTTTCTATAGAAATAAAAACTTGACAAAATTTTCTATAGAAATAAAATGTTGACAAAATTTTCTATGGAAGTAAAATGTTGACAAAATTTTCTATAGCAATAAAATTTTGACAACATTTTCTATAGAAATAAAATGTTGACAAAACTTTCTATAGAAATAAAATGTTGACAAAATGTTCTATAGAAACAAAATGTTGACAAAATTGTCTATAGAAATAAAATGTTGACAAAATTTTCTACAGAAATAAATTTTTTACAAAATTTTCTATAGAAATAAAATTTTGACAAAATTTTCTATGGTAATAAAATGTTGACAAACAATGCTATAGAAATAAACTTTTTACAAAACTTTCTATAGAAATGAAATTTTGACAAAACTTTCTATAGTAATAAAATTTGACAATTTTTACATGGCTGTTAGAGGCCATATACTAACGAAATTTACCAAATTTCAACCGCATCGGATGACTTTTGCTCCTCCAAGAGGCTCCGGAGGTCAAATATGGGGATCGGTTTATATGGGAGCTATATATAATTATGGACCGATATGGACCAATTTTTGCATGGTTGTTAGAGACAATATACTAACACCGCGTACTAAATTTCAATTGGATCGGATGAATTTTGCTCATACAAGAGGCTCCAGAGTTCAAATCTGGGGATCGGTTTATATGGGAGCTATATATAATTATGGACCGATATGGACCAATTTTTGCATGCTTGTTAGAGACCGTATACTAACATCAGGTACCCAATTTCAAACGGATCGGATGAATTTTGCCCCTCCAAGAGGCTCCGGAGGTCAAATCTGGGGATCGGTTTATATGGGAGCTATATATAATTATGGACCGATATGGACCAGTTTTTGCATGGTTGTTAGAGACCATATACCAACACCACGTACCAAATTTCAATCGGGTATGATGAAGTTTGCTCCTCCAAGAGGCTCCGGAGGTCAAATCTGGGGATCGGTTTATATGGGAGCTATATATATATATATATTTATGGACCGATATGGACCAATTTTTGCATGGTTGTTAGAGACCGTATACTAACATCAGGTACCAAATTTCAACCGGATCGGATGAATTTTGCCCCTCCAAGAGGCTCCGGAGGTCAAATCTGGGAATCGGTTTATATGGGGGCTATATATAATTATGGACCGATATGGACCAATTTTTGCATGGTTATTAGAGACCGTATACTTTGACCACGTACCAAATTTCAACCGGATCGGATGAATTTTGCTGCTCCGGAAGGCTCCGCAAGCCAAATTTGGGGATCGGTTTATATGGGGGCTATACGTAAACGTGGGCCGATATGGCCCATTTTCAATACCATCCGACCTACATCAATAACAACTACTTGTGCCAAGTTTCAAGTCGATAGCTAGTTTCGTTCGGAAGTTAGCGTGATTTCCACAGACGAACGGACAGCCGGACAGACGGACAGACGGACGGACGGACGGACATGCTTAGATCGACTCAGAATTTCACCACGACCCAGAATATATATACTTTATGGGGTCTTAGAGCAATATTTCGATGTGTTACAAACGGAATGACAAAGTTAATATACCCCCATCCTATGGTGGAGGGTATAAAAACCATATCCACCAGAAAAAAATATGGGGACAATCAATGTGGATTACGATAGGCCATAGGAAAAACCTATGCAGAACTAATGGGAGCAGTAATGCCACAGCAACCAATATAGAATGGAAGCTCCATTGGCACTACATACTTTTACACAGAAAGAAAATTGTCATGAATTTTTTTATTAGTGTTATTATTAAAAATTTAAATGATTTACACAATTTTTTTTAA
This sequence comes from Haematobia irritans, assembly GCF_050003625.1. NCBI lineage: Eukaryota > Metazoa > Arthropoda > Insecta > Diptera > Muscidae > Haematobia > Haematobia irritans. The sequence goes on along the minus strand of NC_134397.1, from coordinate 38,784,221 downwards.
TTCAAGTAAAAATTAAATTACAATATTTAATTTATTTAAGAAAATGATTAGTTACAAGTTATAATTTCAATGGTTGAAATATTTCCAATTAAACACACACGCAGAGAAGGAATATGATCACCTCAAACATGTTTCAAGAGCAAAATGTTATTTTTGTATGGTGAACATGTAACATGTTTTTTCACTAAAATGTTATTTTATCGTCAAATATAACCTGCTTGCCGAAATCAGATACATGATTTCCGAGAAAATAATATGGTTGCGAAAACCTTGTTACATGGTCACCACCCAAAAATAACAGTTTGCTCTTAAAACATGTTTGAGGTGATCATATTCCTTCTCTGTGTTCAAGTAAGGAAAGTCTAAAGGCGGAAGAGGCCGACTATAGAATATCCTACACCACTTTGTCGATCTACACTTTCGATACCATCTCAAACCCTTCAAGGTTAGTTCTACACCCAGCGCTTAAGGCGGAGCAAAAATTTGGCCTCTGTGGCCAAAGTTTTACTACGAATATGGGTCCCACGGCACTATGACTATGGACTCCATTAAAATTAGCCTCAAAATCTAAATCAAGTAGGACCCCAAAAATTATATGGAAAACTACAACACCTCAAGTCGAAAAAAATTAATATTCAGAATAATCATATAATAGGTCATCAATACACAAACATTTTATTTCAATAGAAAATTTTTTTAAAATTTTATCTGTATAGAAAATGTTCTCATTATTTTTCTATAGAAATTTTTCTCAAAAATTTTATTTTTATAGAAAATTTTCTCAAAATTTTATTTCTATGGAACATTTTCCCAAAATTTTAGATCTCTAGGAAATTTTCTCAAAATTTTAATTCTGTAGAAATTTTTGTCAAAATTTTATTACCACCGAAAATTTTGTGAAAATTTTATTTCTATAGAAATTTTGTTTCAAAATATTATCTGTATAACAAATGTTCTTATACTTTTATTTCTATAGGAATTTTTCTCAAAATTTTATTTCTATGGAAAATTTTCTCAAAATTTTAGTTCCCGAGGAAATTTTTGTCAAAATTTTAATTCTGTAGGTATTTTGGTCAAAATGTTATTAAAAAAAATTTATTTCTATGGAACATTTTCCCAAAATTTTAGTTCTTTAGGAAATTTTCGCAAAATTTTAATTCTGTAGAAATTTTTGTCAAAATTTTATTACCACCGAAAATTTTGTAAAAATTTTATTTCTATAGAATTTTTTTTTCAAAATGTTATCTGTATAGCAAATGTTCTCATACTTTTATTTCTATAGGAATCTCAAAATTTTATTTTTATAGAAAATTTGCTCAAAATTTTATGGAACATTTTCTCAAAATTTTAGTTCTCTAGGAAATTTTTGTCAAAATTTTAATTCTGTAGGTATTTTGGTCAAAATTTTATTAAAAACATTTTATTTCTATGGAATATTTTCCCAAAATTTTAGATCTCTAGGAAATTTTCCCAAAATTTTAATTCTGTAGAAATTTTTGTCAAAATTTTATTACCACCGAAAATTTTGTAAAAATTTTATTTCTATAGAAAATTTTTTTTTCAAAATTTTATCTGTATAGCAAATGTTCTCATACTTTTATTTCTATAGGAATTTTTCTCAAAATTTCTATGGAACATTTTCCCAAAATTTTAGATCTCTAGGAAATTTTCACACAATTTTAATTCTGTAGAAATTTTTGTCAAAATTTTATGACCACCGAAAATTTTGTAAAAATTTTATTTCTATAGAAATTTTGTTTCAAAATATTATCTGTATAATAAATGTTCTCATACTTTTATTTCTATAGGAATTCTTCTCAAAATTTTATTTTTATAGAAAATGTGCTCAAAATTTTATTTCTATAGAAATTTTCTCAAAATTTTAGTTCTCTAGGAAATTTTGGTCAAAATTTTAGTTCTCTAGGAAATTTTGGTCAAAATTTTATTTCTATGGAAAATTTTCTCAAAATTTTAGTTCTTTAGGAAATTTTCGCAAAATTTTAATTCTGTAGAAATTTTTGTCAAAATTTTATTACCACCGAAAATTTTGTAAAAATTTTATTTCTATAGAATTTTTTTTCAAAATGTTATCTGTATAGCAAATGTTCTCTTACTTTTATTTCTATAGGAATCTCAAAATTTTATTTTTATAGAAAATTTGCTCAAAATTTTATTTCTATGGAACATTTTCTCAAAATTTTAGTTCTCTAGGAAATTTTTGTCAAAATTTTAATTCTGTAGGTATTTTGGTCAAAATTTTATTAAAAAAATTTTATTTCTATGGAATATTTTCCCAAAATTTTAGATCTCTAGGAAATTTTCCCAAAATTTTAATTCTGTAGAAATTTTTGTCAAAATTTTATTACCACCGAAAATTTTGTAAACATTTTATTTCTATAGAATTTTTTTTTTTCAAAATTTTATCTGTATAGCAAATGTTCTCATACTTTTATTTCTATAGGAATTTTTCTCAAAATTTTATTTTTATAGAAAATTTGCTCAAAATTTTATTTCTATGGAAAATGTTCTCAAAATTTTAGTTCTCTAGGAAAGTTTTGTCAAAATTTTAATTCTTTAGGTATTTTGATCAAAATTTTATTAAAAAGAATTTTATTTCTATGGAACATTTTCCCAAAATTTTAGATCTCTAGGAAGTTTTCCCAAAATTAAATTTTGTAGAAATTTTTGGCAAAATTTTATTACCACCGAAAATTTTGTAAAAATTTTATTTCTATAGAATTTTTTCTGTATAGCAAATGTTCTCATACTTTTATTTCTATATGAATTTTTCTCAAAATTTTATTTTTATAGAAAATTTTCTCAAAATTTTAGTTCTCTAGGAAATTTTTGTCAAAATTTTATTACCACCGACAATTTTGTGAAAATTTTATTTCTATAGAGAATTTTCTCAAAATTTTATTTCTGTAGAAAATTTTCTCAAAATTTTATTTCAATAGAAAATTTTCTTAAAATTTTATTTCTATGGAAAATATTCTCAAAATTTTAGTTTTCTAGGAACTTTTCTTACAATTTTATTTCTATAGAAAATTTTGTCAATAGTTTATTTCCATAGAAAATTTTGTCAAAATTTTATTACTATAGAAAAATAATCTCAAAATTTTATTGCTATAGAAAATTTTCTTATACTTTTATTTCTATAATAAATTTTGTCAATATTTTATTTCTATAAAAAACATTTTCAAAATTTTATATCTATTGAAAGTTTTCTCAATATTTTATTTCTATAGAAAATTTTCTCAAAATTTTATTATAGCAACAAATATTTTAAAAATTTTATAATTTCCGAAAATATTCTCAAAATTTTTTCTATTTCTGTAAAAAAATAGCTCAACATTTTATTACCACAGAAAAATTCTCGAAGTTTTATTTCTATGTAGGAAATTTTCTGAACATTTTTTATCTACACCTGGAGAAGGAATATGATCGATCACCTCAAACATGTTTCATGAGAAAAATTTTATTTTTGGACGGGATGTTTGTGTTGTCGAAACCATGTTATGTTCTCGAAAATTATGTACCTGATTTTGGCAATCACGTATATGTTTTCAGAGAAAAACACATGATTGCGACAAATATGTTCCATGTTCACCGTCCAAAAATAACATTTTGCTCTTGAAACATGTTTGAGGTGATCATATTCCTTCTCTGCGTGTATAGAAAAATTTTCCCAAAAATTTTATTTCTAGAGGAAATTTTGTCAAAATTTTATTTCTATAGAAAATTTTGCTAAAATTTTGCCAAAATTGTATTTCTATAGAAAATTTTGTCAATATTTTTTTCCATAGAAAACATTTTCAATATTTTATTTCTATAGAAAAGTTTTTAAAATTTTATTTCTATAAAAAATTTTCTCAAAATGTTTGCCAAAATTGTATATCTATAGAAAATTTTGTCAATATGTTTTTCCATAGAAAACATTTTCAAAATTTTATTTCCATAGAAAATTTTATTTTTAAAAAATTTTCTGAAACTTTTATTTCTATAGAAAATTTTCTCAAACTTTTATTTCTATAAAAAAAAAATTTCAAAATTTTATTTCCATAGAAAATTTCTGATACTTTTATTTCTATTGAAAATTTTCTCAAACTTTTATTTCTATAAAAAAAAATTCTCAAAATTTTATTTCTATAGACATTTTCTTCAAAATTTTATATCTGTTGGAAATTTTCTCAAAACTTTAATTCGATAGAAAATTTTGTCAAAATTTTATTACCATTGTTGTTCTTTATGATTTCAGCTTAAAACCATGCATTGAGTAAATTACAAGTGTAGCTTAACCACCAGAGAGGAAAAGAATGTTTGTCAAATTTATTTTATTACCACCGAAAATTTTGTCAACATTTTATGTCTGTAGAAAATTTTCTCATAATTTTATTTCTACAGAAACTTTTCCCAAAATATTTTTTCTATAGAAAATTTTCTCTAAATTTTATTGCTATAGAAATTTTCTTAAACTTTTATTTGTATAGAAAAATTTGTCGATATTCTGTGTCTATAGAAAAATTTTTAAAATTTTATTTCTGTAGAAAATTTTCTCAAAAATTTTTTTTTTATGTAGAAAATTTTCTCAAACTTTTACGTCTATCGAAAATTTTCTCGTAAATTTATTTCTATAGACTTTTTTTTTTTTAAATTTTAACCCTTTATTTGTATAGAAAAATTTGTCAATATTTTGTGTCAATAGAAAAGTTTTTTATTTCTATAGAAGTTTTTAATTTTTAATTTTATTTCTGTAGAAAATGTTCTCAAATTTTTATGTCTAGAGAAAATTTTCTCAAACTTTCATTTATATAGAAATTTTTTTCAAAATTTTATTTCTATAGAAATTTTTCTCAAAATTTTATTTCTTTAGATTTTTTTTCTCAAAATTATATTTCTTTAGATTTTTTTTTCAAAATTTTATTTCTATAGATTTTTTTTCAAAATTTTATTTCTATAAATTTTTTTTTCAAAATTTTATTTCTATAGAGAATTTTGTCAAAATTTTATTTCTATAGAGAATTTTGTCAAAATTTTATTTCTATAGAAAATTTTGTTAACATTTTATTCTATCAAAAATTTTTTTCTTGTGGAAACTTGTGTCACAATGTTATTTCTATAGAGAATTTTGCCAATATTTTATTTCTATAGAAAATTTGGTCAAAATTTTAGTTCTATATTATCACATTTTTTCGACCGTGAGTGTCTAATTCCGAGAGATTTCACTGTTATATCCTTGGTTCAGGTTGTAGTTAATTAATTTCTTGATTGAAGCCAAAAAATTTTTTTCTATGTGTTGCTTCACCAATACTACATCATACCCAATGGGCTGTGGCCATCGCAATCAACACTATCTCCTTATTCCAGCTAAGATACAGCGGTGGATTGCGAGCTAACTCTTGTGATTTAGTTACCACGTATAGAGCACATAGCTTTCAACATTTACAAAACGCTTGGCATGCTATCATTTGGATGTGATGCTATCTGCTATTCATTAGCTTTGGAAAATTGAAATGCAATTGAAGAATGTTACCGAAGAAGGCTTCACCTGCAGCGAAGAGAGTTTAAAACGACCAGATATGGTACTACTCTGCAGCGTCTGGTTGACTGTCTGGTTGGTTGGCTAATCCCTCCGGGAATATGGACCCGAATGCAATTAGTTAAATCCAATTAGGGATTGCCATGGCAAGTGCTTAATTTGCTAGTGATAATGGTGTGTGGTTGTTATTGTTGCATTGATTTAAAACACTTCGATTCCATATTACTTTTTTGGGAATTAATTTATTCCGAAAGATTGATGTTGATGATTTGTTTTGCAATCAGCAAAATCCATTTAGAGATTGAAGATCTGACCAGAAATGGATTTATGAGATCCATTGTTGCTTATAATTTATGCTAATATAGAAATTCAATGTTTATGAAATAGGGAAAGGAATTATTCATGAAGATAGTGGGAGATCATATCAATGAAGGCAAGGACCTTGGATTTCTTCAACCCATGTTCATCACTAAATTAAAAATCATTTAAGGGGAAAGGCTGTATTTATGGTGGCATTGATAGCGTACTTCAAAGTTAGTAAATCCATCCGAGAATAGGAAGATTTGCAACATTTGAGAAGTGATCCAAAGGTTCTACAATAGTGCTTGCGATGAGAGATGTAAGGTAGAGGTGTTTACATGAAACGAAATTGTTGTGATGTGATTTACCCTGATAGTAACTGCGTGAGCGTGACTAACAGACCAAATGTCATGCGGGAGCGTGAGTCACAAAAATAATATCTTCGTGAATGTGCCTGAGTAACGAATCTCAGAAAAATACGCTCACGAACATAATAAAGTTTATGAGTTGAGTTCGCTCACAATAATGTTAAGTGTTTACCCACGCTCTCGATTTTAACCATGCTCAGGTTTGCAGTGGGGTTCCCAGCTAATTCTAGGCTAGACCCTATATAAAATAGCGATAACCGACGATGGAGTTTTAACTCTTATTCACATTTACACACTATCAAATGTGAATTTCAAATTTCTTGAATGATGCGATGTTTCTTGAGTGTGCGTAAATAGAATCTTAAAAATCTAGCGTGAGTAAAATTTTACTCAGGTGCCTGCCTTTAGTGAAAAGATGATCCTATCCAAAACAAGTACACCGACCTAAACAACGTCTGAGTTCTAGGAAGACTGTGTGGAGTCATTAAATCACAATTTAAGGCTTATGAGGGATCCTGATTTGACCTGAAACGTGAGAGTTCAAATAGAGGATAATAGTCCAAATCTTCATGGAAATTAACATCAAATCCAAAAGCGAGAAACAAAACTCACAATAGTGCGGATGAGGCAACACAATAAATTCATAACGATGGCGAAACGTCTGGAAATCTGAGGGGAGGTGGGAAGCAGTATCGAGACATGGATTGTGAATCATTCGCCTTTAAAACTCATATCCAGACCAAGAATATGTGGAAAATATAGAAAATAGAGTGAAATCGTGACACGAAATTGTAGTGACTGACGAACATTTTCGTGACGTATCTGATCGTGAGTGTGAGTCTTTAAAAGTGTTTCGTTTGTGAGTAGGGATTTTCTCTTTTCGTGAGTGTACGTGAGCGTGAGCAAAATCAATAGAGAAGCCACCCCAATAGGAGAAGCTGCAAGTTCGGCGAAAGATAATTACCGGATCCTATTCTCCAAATGGTTAGATGACTACGACGAGAAATCGAAAATGAATTTCTTCAGTTTCTGCTCGCTCAATATTATCCTAGACCAAGATAGTATCAGACATAATGGGGGAGAGTGATCAACGGAGCATAATGAAAGACTATTTATTTATTTATTTTTGAAATAAATAAAAAAAAACTCATATCCAGACCAAGAAAATGTGGACAATATAGAAAATAGTGTGAAATCGTGACACTAAATTGTCGTAACTCACGAACATTTTCGTGAGGTATCTGTTCGTGAGTGTGAGTCTTTAAAACTTTTTCGTGTGTGAGTATGGATTTTTTTTCGTGAGTGTACGTGAGCGTGAGTAAAATCAATAGAGAAGCCACCCCAATAGGAGAAGCTACAAGTTTGGCGAAAGATAATTACCGGATCCTATTCTCCAAATGGTTAGATGACTGCGACGAGAAATCGAAACTGCATTTCTTCAGTTTCTGCTCGCTTAATATTATTCTAGACCTAGATCAGTAGTAGTATCAGACATAATGGGGGAGAGTGATCAACGGAGCATAATGGAAGACTATTTATGGAGGCCGAGTTGTAAACAGCCAATCAGAAATACTTCACCAAGTGAATGGAGCGCCGCACCGTAAATACCGATATCAGGCAAAGGTGGTTTTTGATGAATGACAAAATTCTTGTTGATGTTTGCCAAATGCATAGTAGACAACTTTCATCTTTGCGAGGTGTATACCGGTTATAATGACGAAATAGGAATTTTTTCTTTTCCCATTCTTGCATTTTTTCTTCAATTCAGCTTCGATTCTCCTTAAAAATTCGCCACAGTACTTGTTGATCGTTTACTTCTTCCCAAGTAGTCAATGTGGAACATGTATTGTAGATACCATAAAAGTGTGTAGTTATCGCTTTTCCGTCTGATGGTATATAGAGATCCAGATAGTGGTAAACCATCAGGGAGAGAAAACGGTGAAGGAGATGGCAAATGAAACCATTATCCATAAACATATACTATTCACTTTGCTATTCACTCTGAATGTAAGATTCTAACATCAGAAACACTATTCGAGGGGGTTTGAAACCCAAAACTGATACCAAAAGGTAACAACTGTTACACATTTGTAGCGAACATGGAAGAAATGGATAGTGGAAAAAATTGCATTAAAGAGCTTCAACGACACTTTTTGATACACCTCACAAATCGATTGAGAGTATACCAACTTTATCTCAGATCCCGTAAAGTATATATATATATATATATATATATATATATATATATATATATATATATATATATATATATATATATCTATATATATATATAGATATATATATATATATATATATATATATATATATATATATATATATATATATATATATATATATATATATATATATATATATATATATATATATATATATATATATATATATATATATATATATATATATATATATATATTTATATATACATATATATATATATTCTTAGACAAGTTTAAGTTCTGAGTCGATCTACCTTTGTCTGTCCGTCCATCGAAAGGCGATCATCTGCTCCAAAAGGCAACAAAGGAAATTGGTTTTTTGGAACGCAAGCTAAAAATAACATTGATACAATATCCAGTGTTTGAATTTTGCTGAAAAATTAGCTGAAAAAAAAAACTCATTTTATAGAACTATTCTATAAAATGAGGGTTGTTAGAGAAGCTTTGAAATCCTCAGAAATGTCATCAGCATTACTGAGGTGGGATTATCCACCGCTGGTGTTCGGTCGTAGCAGGAATCGAACCCACGACCTTGTGTATGCAAGGCGGGCATGCTAACCATTGCACCACGGTGGCTCCCGTGGTGCAATGGGCTATATCGGTCCAAGTTTTGATATTGCTCCACATAAACCGACCTCTCGATTTGGGGTCTTGGGCTTATAGAAACTGTAGTTTTTATCCAATTTGCCTGAAATTGGAAATCTAGAGGTATATTAGGACCATCAAAAAGTGTACCGAAAATGGTGCCTATCGGTCCATGTTTTTGTATTGGGCCCATATGGGCCGATTTCCCGATTTTGCTTCTTGGGCGTCTAGAAAATGTATTTTCTATCCGATTTGCCTGAAATTGGAAATCTAGAGGTATTCTAGGACCATAAAGAGGTGTGCCGAAAATGGGGTGTATCGGTCCATGTGTTGATATAGCCCCCATATAGACCGATCTCCCGATTTTACTTCTTGGGCTTCTATAATCCGTAGTTTTTACCCAATTTGCCTCAAATCGGAAATCTAGAGGTATTTTAGGACCTTAAAGAGGTGTGCCGAAAATGGTGAGTATCGGTCCATGTTTTGATATAGCCCCCACATAGACCGATCTCCCGATTTTACTTCTTGGGCTTCTAGAATCCGTAGTTTTTACCCAAGTTGCCTGAAATTGGAAATCTAGAGGTATTCTAGGATCATAAAGGGGTGTGCCGAATATATTGAGTATCGGTACAGTTTTTGCTATAGCCCCCTTATGTGCTGAATACTGTATCGGCTATATCGGTCCAAGTTTTGATATTGCTCCACATAAACCGACCTCTCGATTTGGGGTCTTGGGCTTATAGAAACTGTAGTTTTTATCCAATTTGCCTGAAATTGGAAATCTAGAGGTATATTAGGACCATCAAAAAGTGTACCGAAAATGGTGCCTATCGGTCCATGTTTTTGTATTGGGCCCATATGGGCCGATTTCCCGATTTTGCTTCTTGGGCGTCTAGAAAATGTATTTTCTATCCGATTTGCCTGAAATTGGAAATCTAGAGGTATTCTAGGACCATAAAGAGGTGTGCCGAAAATGGGGTGTATCGGTCCATGTGTTGATATAGCCCCCATATAGACCGATCTCCCGATTTTACTTCTTGGGCTTCTATAATCCGTAGTTTTTACCCAATTTGCCTCAAATCGGAAATCTAGAGGTATTTTAGGACCTTAAAGAGGTGTGCCGAAAATGGTGAGTATCGGTCCATGTTTTGATATAGCCCCCACATAGACCGATCTCCCGATTTTACTTCTTGGGCTTCTAGAATCCGTAGTTTTTACCCAAGTTGCCTGAAATTGGAAATCTAGAGGTATTCTAGGATCATAAAGGGGTGTGCCGAATATATTGAGTATCGGTACAGTTTTTGCTATAGCCCCCTTATGTGCTGAATACTGTATGTATCCCTCCATGCTTTTGGCATAGCCCCCTTTAGACCGATCTAACCCGATTTAACTGTAGAAATTGTAGTTTTTATCTGATTTGCTACAAATTGAAAATATATTGGCAGTTTAGACCCACAAAAAAGTGTATATGATTTAGCTTTTATCGGTCCATTTGGTAAGGCCTCCATATAGAACGATTTAAGATCTTTAGGGTACAGAAGGTGCACTGATTATGAAAATTGCTTGCAACTGAATTTCCAGATTTTACTTCTTGTAAGCATTTAAATTATTGGGGTAAAAATCTACAGATTTTAGATTTCAAAGCAAGGCGTTATTTCATCATTTTCTTGCATACTTACAAGAGATGTTTATGATTCCTCTAAAACTCAAACAAAAAATGGTTTTTATAAATTCAGAAACTGATCTAGTCTTCATAGGTACAATTTTTAGATTTATCTGTGGGAAGCGTACTGGTTGAACTGATCTGCTGGGGAAAATATCTGTCATCAAACCACCCCCCCCCTGAAATTTTCTAATGAAACTATTATATTTGATTCATGGTGGTGGGTATTTAAGATTCGGCCCGGCCGAACTTACTACTGTATATACTTGTTTTTTTTTTTTAAGTGTTGAGCCGGAACTTCGGAGCCATTTCGAACACTGACCATATCCATGGAAATTCATTTGGTAGCACAAGCTTGGTCTATTGTACACTTAAAAAAATATTTATGTAATATTAAAGATTACGCAACCTAAATTTCATAATTATATATAGCCCCCATATAAACCGATCACCAGATTTGACCTCCGGAGCCTCTTAGATTAGCAAAATTCATCCGATCCGGTTGAAATTTGGTACGTGGTCTTAGTATATGGTCTCTAATAACCATGCAAAAATTGGTCTATATCGGTCCATAATTATATATTGCCGACATATAAACCGATTCCCAGATTCGACCTCCGGAGCCTCTTGCAGGAGCAAAATTTATCCGATCCGGTTGAAATTGTGTACGTGATGTTAGTATATGGTCGCTAACAACCATGCAAGAATTGGTCCATATCGGTCCATAATTATATAGCCCCCATATAAACAGATCCCCAGATTTGTCTTCCAGAGCCTCTGGGTGGAGCACAATTCACCCGATCCAGTTGAAATTTGGAACGTGGTGTTAGAATGTGGTCTCTAACAAACACGCAAGAATTGGTCCATAATTATATATAGCCCCCATATAAAGATCCCCAGATTTGACCTCCGGAACCTCTTGGAGGAGCAAAATTCATCCGATTCGGTTGAAATTTGGTACGTGGTGTTAGTATATGGTCTCTAAGAACCATGCAAAAATTGGTCCATATCGGTCCATAATTATATATAGCCTCCATATAAACCGTTCCCCAGATTTGATCTCAGGATCCTCTTGGAGAAGCAAAATTTATCCGATCCGCTTGAAATTTGCAACGTGATGTTAGTGTATGGCCGCTAATGGCCATGCCGAAATTGGTCCATATCTCCAATCAAACAAAAATTGGTCCATATCGGTTCATAATCATGGTTGCCAGTCGAGCCAAAAATAATCTACCAAAATTTTACTTCTATGGAATTTTTATGGAAAATTTTGTCAAAATTTTATTTCTAAAGAAAATGCCAACATTTTAATTCTATAGAGAATGTTGTCAAAATTGTAATTCTATTGAAAATTTTGTCAAAATTTTATTTCTATTGAAAATTTTGTCAAAATTTTATTTCTACAGAAAATTTAGTCAAAATTTTATTTCTATAGAAAAATTTGACAAAATTTTATTTCTATAGAAAATTTTGACAAAATTTTATTTGTATAGAAAATTTTGACAAAATTTTATTTGTATAGAAAATTTTGTCAAAATTTTATTTCTATAGAAAATTTTGGCAAAATTTTATTTCTAAAGAAAATGTCAACATTTTAATTCTATAGAGAATGTTGTCAAAATTGCAATTCTTTCAATTTTGTCAAAATTTTATTTCTATAGAAAATTTAGACAAAATTTTATTTCTATAGAAAATTTTGTCCAAATTGTACTTCTATAGAAAATGTTGTCAAAATTTTTTTTCTATAGAAACTTTTATCAAGCTTTGGGACATATATGTTAACATATAATATGTTCATATTTTGGTTGCAAACAGATACACGCAAAAAATAATTCTTTCCTCCCAAACGAAATTTTAGACAAACAAAGTTCGTTTCTCATTTGCTTTTCCTTGAAAGGAAGTGTAGTTGGAAGAAAAGTATATACTTTTTGTGATAAACGTTTATTTTTTTCCAGAATGTAAAAACAATTTTATAAAGACTAACTCAAAAAAAATTTTTTTTCTGGCTAATTGCATTTTCCCTCACATCTTTCTCACTTCCACGAAGTTTTTTAGTTCTTAGCAACTTTTTCTGTAATACAAACAATGTAGAAGAAATTATACGATTTTATAAATTTTATTTTTTTTACCTTTCGCCTGGGCGGAGAATCGAACCGCGGACCATGCAATTTGTAAGCCAACACACTATCCACTGAGCTATGTAGCCGTTATTGTCATCAATAGACAATTACCCATATAAGTTATATTTATATAGCATAGCTTGCGGCGCCCACAAGCCGATTAAACAAAGTTTATTTAACAGAAAAATACATTTAGTTGGGCACCGTGGAGCAGTGGTTGCTACGTCCGATTTGTATGCCAAGGATCGTGGGTTCGATCCCTGCTTCGACCAAATTTTTTTTTACATATATTCCAGATATGGTCGGAAGATTCCGTAAAAATGTTTAACATTACATTCTACTATATTAAATTTTTACTATGAACTTTAAAATGTGTCTTATTAAAGACCTAAAGTCAGAAAAGAACAGTGTTTGAGATAAACGAAATGGACTGTGTTTTTGGTTCAAAAATAACTTTTTTTATTGAAAAAAATAAAAATTTTGTAACAAACGAAGTTTTTTGGTGATAAAAGTGTATACTTTTCGAAGCAATTCAAAAAACTCTAACGAAGGAAAAAAGTTTTCGGTACACGTTTTCCAAACGTTTTTTTTCTTTGCGTATAGTAATATAAACAAGTATATACAGCACTAAGTTCGGCCGGGCCGAACCTTAAATACCCACCACCATGAACCAAATATTAGGGTTTCCTTTGAAATTTTAGGAGGGCGTGAGGACTTGAGGACACTTCCCGAAGATAAATTTAAAGATTTCACCTATGAGGACTATATCAGATTCTGGATTTATAAGAACCATTTTTGTTTGAGTTTTAGAGGAATCATTAACATCTCTTGTAAGTGTGCAAGAAAATTATAAAATAGCGTCTTGATTTGAAATCTTAAATATGTAGAAGTAAAATCTGGAAATTTTACATTGAGTTTCAAGCAGTTCAAGTGAAGTCGGTCTATATGGAGGCATTACCAAATGGACCGAGCCTAAAATACCTGAATATTTACAATTTCAGGCAAATCAGATAAAAATTACGGTTTCTAGAAACCCAAGGAGTTAAATCGGGAGATCGTTCTTATGGGGGATATACTAAAACATGGACCGCTACTCACCGTTTTCGGCACACCTCTTTATGACCCGAAAATACCTCTAGATTTCCAATTTCAGGCAAATAGGATAAAAACTTCGGATTCTAGAAGCCCAAGAAGTAAAATCGGGAAATCGGTCTATATGGGGGCTATACCAAAATATGGACCGATACTCACCATTTTCAGCACACCTCTTTATGGTCCGAAAATACCCCTAGATTTCCAATTTCAGGCAAATTGGATAAAAAATACGCTTTCTATAAGCCCAAGACCCCGAATCGGGAGGTCGTTTTATATGGGGACCATACCAAAACATGGACCGATACTCACAATTTTTGGCACACGTATTTGTGGTCCTACAATACCTCTAGATTTCCAATTTCAGGTAAATTGAGTAAAAACTGCGGTTTCTATAAGCCCAAGAAGTAAAATCGGGAGATCGGTCTATATGGGGGCTATACCAAAATATGGACCGATACTCACCATTTTCAGCACACCTCTTTATGGTCCGAAAATACCCCTAGATTTCCAATTTCAGACAAATTGGATAAAAAATACGCTTTCTATAAGCCCAAGACCCCAAATCGGGAGGACGTTTTATATGGGGACCATACCAAAACATGGACCGATACTCAAATTTTTGGCACACGTATTTGTGGTCCTACAATACCTCTAGATTTCCAATTTCAGGTAAATTGAATAAAAACTGCGGTTTCTATAAGCCCAAGAAGTAAAATCGGGAGATCGGTCTATATGGGGGCTATACCAAAACATGGACCGATACTCGCCATTTTTGGCACACCTCTTTACGGTCATAAAATACCTCCAGATTTCAAATTTCAGGCAAATTGGATAAAAAATACGATTTATATAAGCCCAAGACCCCAAATCGGGAGGTCGGTTTATATGGGGACTATATCAAAACCTGGACCGATATAACCCATCTTCGAACTTGACCCGCCTGCAGACAAAAGACGAGGTTGTGCAAAATTTCAGCACGATTGCTTCATTATTGAAGACTGTAGCGTGATTACAACAGACAGACAGACGGACAGACGGACATCGTTATATCGTCTTAGAATTTCTCCCTGATCAAGAATATATATACTTTATATAGTCGGAAATCGATATTTCGATGTGTTACAAACGGAATGACAAACTTATTATACCCCCGTCACCATTCTATGGTGATGGGTATAAAAACCTATAAAGATATATGTGTTTAGAAAGAGAGACTTAGAGAGTATGCTGCAAGTAAAATAATGGAAGTAAACAATTGGCGGCTTAAAAATATATATACACAAAGAAAATTTCATAAAATTTTTTCTACCAGTGTATGCCTGAGGTGAAACATAATATGTTTTAACAATACAAACAATATTGTGTTTCCACCAATCTTGAAAATATATATGCTTGTAGCAAAATGTCTTTGGGGCATATGTTACAGAAGCGATTTTTTTTGAGGGTGTATGGGATAGAAAAAAATCGGATATAGAAAAATAACGCTATCTTTTGGAGGCAAAACTGATTTATTTTAAATAAAATAAATTTTCACTTTAAGTTCCATAATAATTTCACCCCCAAGCAAAAACAATCTCATGTCCTTTCTGAGTAAAGTGTTACAAATGGATTTATTACCCGCCCATCCCTTGATGTAGAGTACATAAAATAAAAAAGCTGCAATCAGAAATTTATGTAATGTCACCACGCCACAACAAACACATCGTTATCGATTTTCCATGCATTTCCAGATAAATTGTGGTCGTGGTACTATTCAATGTTAAGCCCCAATCCAATTCGATAGACCCATTCCAAATCATTCCACCATGAGTGATGATGAGTTCAGTTGAGCTGAGCTGAGCTGAGATGAGGATGTGATGGCATACATTGGATGATGATACAAATCCATACAATTGATTGGACCAAAGATACTTTGGTATCGAATAAGTTGGTTGGTAGGAATGTCTATGCCTTCATTTTATCTATATTTCCACACAATCTATTTGTATCTGTATGGATTTATGCTGGAGTAATCAACCTGAATAGTTCCTGAGAATAAATTCAAAAGTACAATCACTGCATCACCATCCATAGAGAAAATGGTGAGGAATAGTGAGGCGCCATAGAGGCGTTGGTATTCTATGAATGAATTCAATCAGTCTACCAACCGGCCCGCCTGCCCTGCAAGATCTGGGCTGGGTTATATATACGCTTGATTGGCTGCATTTGCTAGATTGTGATTGTGAACGCATTTTGTGATAAAGGATAAAGCCTGGGCATAAAGAGATGCCAAGCAATGACAATGACAAGTAAGAAAATATAGAATTTTCATTAAGAAATTACTTAAAAGTTTTGCTGCCTCTGTTTTTGTTTTGCTTTGAGGCATAATTAAAAATTGTTGTAATAAAAAGCTGGAACAATAAAGCCTTCAATGACTTTGGCGTAGAGAATAAAAACTTATAATGTGGCCTATAAAATTTCAAATTACTTTATTAATTGTTGCCATCTTTCCAGAGCAATCATTAATAATGCTAATCGTATTCGTATGCCTCCAATCAACGTGTATGGGCATATATAAAAAAATTCCTATGTTCATTCATGAAAACTTGCACCATTGAGTAAGGAATTTAAACGTGACAGATATGAAATAAAAATGAATAAACATTTGTCAATATTTCAATATATCTATAAATCTTTTTTTTTTTTTTTTAATCTGCAGAATAATTTCCTACCAAACTATGTATAGGTTGGTGGTCTCGTATATTTTTTATGAAGAATATATTTTGGAAAAACTCCCACATATGTTCGATCTCTTCGTGGCTTCAATGTTCAAACAGCAATTGTCTGTCTACTTTAAACATTCCATAACAATTGTTGTTTGTACATTATTTTGAGTTTCGAGAACATTATATTGCAATTAACCTTTAACTGTAGCATGTTTAACTAAACGAACAATAATCTTCAAAATTCTTTTTCCGCACTATCTTCTCAAGTGTAATATGGGCACAGTGGTTCTGAGGAAAATTTTTGTACACTAATAGAAAAAAATTACGTTCCCAAATCGTGAACGGACGGTAACCAAATGAAAAGGAAACGTTCACCATAAACGCTAACAGTCACCTTAGCGCATTGCACCACCGACGAAGTTGCCTTAAGAACGTCTAACGGATATTTTTAAAACTTTTCATGGCCAAAGAATAACGAAAGCCCTTTATGATTCGTGAACGCCCATGGACGAAACCATGAACATTCCGTTTTGATTTTTCGTGAACGTTTCTGTTTCATTTTGTTACCATCCGTTCACAATTTTGGAACGTAATTTGTTCTATTAGTGTAGGGTAAGACTCTGGCTTCTGTGGCATGCCTATAGAAGAACCTTTAGCTCTTGATCATTTATAACTATGAAAAGATATGAACCAATTTTCGCATTATAATTACACCGGCAAATTTCATCCGGATTCGATTAAATTAGACCTCCATGAGACTTCCGAATTCAAATCTTTTGGGGTCGGTTTATATAGGTGATTTATATAATTGTGAACCGATATGGATCAATGTTTGCAAATATTCCCTGAGATTTTTCTTGTCGGATCTATCCTACGAAGAAATAACCTCTGACATAAGAAATGGAAAAAATGAAGTACCTCATTTTAAATAAAAACTTCGGACAAAGAATCAAATAAACTTCTGGCACGGAACCATCCTGAGTCATATAGAATAAATTGAAGTTTCAAAGAACTTTTAAGGGAAATGAAAGGAAAATCTACCTCTAAGTTGCTCGTAAATGTCATGTAAGTAAAAGAATATTTTCGAAAAGAGCAGATCAATGGAGAGGTCCCCTTATCTGGAAAATATGGGCAATTTTCAGCTTTTTTGAAAAGTAAGGTAAATAGGAGGTATCCTTCTGCGACCCCATATCGATTCTGTTTTTTACTATATATGAAGGAAATCTATGCAATTTTCATATAATGAAGTGGCGACTTCTTGCCGCTTGGCCATCTTCTTCCTTCCTTGAAACTTTCAAGTACATCGAACATAAGTTGATTTTTCAAAAAGTTGTGCTCAATTCGATATCAACAGGTATGAAATTTGCTCCTGTTAGAGGCTCCGCAAACCAAATCTGGTGATCGGTTTATATGGGGCTATATATAATTATGGATCGATGTGGACCAATTTTTGCATGGTTATTAGAGACCATATCACATCGGTCCATAATTATATATAGCCCCCATATAAACCGATCCCCCGATTTGGCTTGCCGAGCCTCTAAGAGAAGCAAATTTCATCCCATCCGGCTGAAATTTGGTACATGGTGTTAGTATATGGTCTCTAACAATCATGCAAAAACTGGTCCACATCGATCCATAATTATATATAGCCCCCATATAAACCGATCCCCAGATTTCCTCCGTAGCCTCGTGGAAGAGCAAAATTCAACCGATTCGGTTGAAATTTGGTATGTGGTGTTAATATAAAGGGTGATACGATCAAAATTTGGTCAATATAAATTTGACGTATTTCTTTCAATTTTGCATTTAAAAAACCTGAACACCCCTCATTTTGAAGGTGTGTGTGTAGAATGTTGCTCCTATTTTGATTTTGGAATTCACTCTTCAGTTGTCAAAATGCCGTCCAAGCAAGAAGAGCAGCGTATCAAAATTTTGCTCGCGCATCGCGAAAATCCGAACTACTCGCACGCAAAGCTGGCAAAATCGCTAAAAGTTGCCAAATCAACCGTTACAAATGTAATTAAAGTGTTTGGGGAACGTTTGTCGACAGCCAGGAAGTCTGGATCGGGGGGAAATCGAAAACCGGATCGCGACTCCAAATCGCGATGATAAACAAAATACGACGGCCAAAGCGCGATCCCGGAGGCTGTAGACGACGATGCTGACGAAGTTTGACTGCGTGGTAATGGACGACGAAACCTACGGCAAATTTCTTCCGGAATCGATTAAATTAAACCTCTATGAGCCTTCACAATTCAAATCTTCGAAAGTAGATTTACATAATTGTGAACCGATATGGGTCAATTTTTTCATATTAGAGGTCCTCCTCCCGGGGTCAAATTTGGGAATCGGTTTGTATGGGTGCTATACATAATTATATGGACCAATGTTTGCATGCTTTTTAGGGGGACTATATGAACATCACGTATGGATTGGAAACAATTTTCATTTCCAAGAGGCTCCAGAGGTTCAATGTGGAGATGGGTGCTTCAACTAAAAGTGGTCCGATATAGCCCACTAGCAACACCATCTGACCTACTTCAATAACAGGGGAGCCACCGTGGTGCAATGGTTAGCATGTCCGCCTAGAATACACAAGGTCGTGGGTTCGATTCCTGCTTCGACAGAACACTAAAAAGTTTTTCAGCGTTAGATTATCCCACCTCAGTAAAGCTGGTGACATTTCTGAGTGTTTCAAAGCTTCTCTAAGTGGTTTCACTACATTGTGGAATGCCGTTCGGGATCGGCTATAAAAAGGAGATCCTTTGTCATTGAGCTTAACATGGAATCGGGCAGCACTCAGTGATAAGAGAGAAGTTCACCAATGGGGTATCACAATGGACTGTATAATCTAAGTGAGCCTGAATTATTGGGCTGCCACCTAACCTAACCTACTTCAATAACAACTACATTTACCAATTTTCAAGTCGATATCATGTTTCGTTCGGAAGTTAGTGTGATTTCAACAGACAAACGGACAGACGGACATTACTAACCAGGATATATATGTTTATATGATCTGCGGTCAATATTTTGACGTGTATCACGTATCATAGTTGAGATTCCTAACATTTCAAATAACCTTAATAATCTACCTCTAAGTTGATTGTAAATTTCATGTAAGCAAAAGAAGATCTTAGAAAAGAGTAGAGTAATGGGGAGGTCCCCTTATTGAAAAAATAGTTTGATTTTCAAAAAGTATGGTAAATAGGTTGTTGATGTTGTAACAGTTTTAATGTGGTTTCATTCATTTTGTTCTATGCTTGTGTAGTTCAACTTTTAGCCAGATCAAGGAACTCTGCGACAAGGATGGGAGGTGTCCAGAGTGATCTGGTGGTGAGACGGGTAGGTTTAGCTGGGCAAGCAAAAAGGTGAGTGTCATGTGGCCCTTGATTGCAGATGGGACACACGTCAGCTACGCTGCTTTCAATCACTGATAAGTATGAATTGAGGCGGCTGCACTTGCCTGATCTTAGTTGGGCCAAAACTACCCGTGGGAGGTCTCTCTCCTCTGGTGCTATGGTCGGCCGTCGGACTCCAAAAACAGGATTAACCTTGTAGCTTCTCACCGCTTCAGCTACAGTATCCCCATGAATCATGTTCAGACCTGTCTGGTACACTCTAGAAGATCAACCCTTACATTCCTGGGTGGAGGTTGTCTATCCATAAGATGGTGATTCGGATGACTACTTAGATGGCAACCCAAGAGGCTTGGGCTGATTAAGTCCCCTATTGACAAGTCCCCTATTGACATGACAAGGCTGTCGTCGTGCTGTGTACCTTACGGAATCCATGTTGATGGTGGGCAGCTTGAAAAGTGTCTTGGCTACTGGCGAGAGAAGGGATATCGGTCTGTACGATTCACCTTTACTCGAATCTTTGCCTGGCTTCAGTAGTGGAATAACTCTACCCTTCTTCCAGACATCGGGTGTAATGAGTGATTGCAAGGACAAATGAGGAGTCTGGTCAGGTACTCAACTCCCAGTATTCCCAGATGCTTCAGCATTAGCATTGAAATTCCGTCGGGGCCCAGCGTCTTGGATGGTTTCGCGCTTTTGAAGACATTGGTAACTTTGGCTGCGGTAAATTGCGGTGTGTCGTCGGCTCTGAGACAACGTATGCGACGAGTGGCTCTCCTTTTCGCTCTATCACTCTCGGGATGCTCGACAAACTGTCGGTTGAAGTATTTGGCGCATCTCTTCGGATCAGTCACAGTCACGTCGCCAAAGGTGACTGAAATCCCATCATCCCTTGTAGCGGGGCTCGAGAGGGCTCTCACTGTCGACCACAATTTACCAGTTCCTGTACCTAAGTTACATTGCTTCAGGTGCTCTAACCAAATGTTCCGCTTGTGCTCGTCGCCTATCTTACTAATCTCTTGATTTAGTTCTCTGATTCTAGGATCAGCAGGGTTAGCACGACGGCGTTCATCACGCTCGTCTGCGAGTCCCGCCGCTTCGGCTTGAAAGTTGGGCCTCACTTGGGCAATTCAACCAGCGGGTATGAAGCGAGCGGCTGCTGCTTTGATGATGTCCCGGAACGCCCTCTGGGACACATGATCATGAAGGGGGTCTCATTGAAGCGGTGATCGGTGTATTCTCTGAAGCCTTCCCAGTTGGCTTTCTTCTGATTGATAAACGTCCGGCGTTCAGAGGTTATGAAATCGGAGGGTCGGATAATGGTGAGAATTATGGGGAGGTGATCCGATCCCAGTGAAATGATGGGTTGCCAGGAAACGTCATTTATCAGACCAGGCGAAGCTAAAGTTAAATCTGGCGAACTGCTGCAGTCACCCATAATTCTCGTGGGGGCATCTTCGTTCACCGTGCAAAATGTGGCCAAAGCTATGCCTCTCTGCTCATTACCTAGGAGAGAATGCCAAAGTTCATGGTGGACATTAAAGTCTCCTAGAACCAATCGGTTATGCCCGCACAACAGCCACTCAATGTTTGGGCTATAACCTGGAGCACAGCTACCAACCGGCGGTATATACACATTGTATAGCTCTATCTCGGCAGCCCCAGACTTGACTGCTACCCCCATACATTCCATATACTGGTCACTAGTATCTGGCACAAACGGGATAGGTCTATACTGCACGGAACGGTGTATTATGAAAGCAATGGCGTAGGCTGCAGGTGGAATTCAGCATAGTCTCCTGGATCGCCGCGACCCTTATCCTTTGCAATTAAATTGCAAAAACGATGCACTATCCGGAACAACAACAATATCGAGTGTAAGATGCTGCGGCGGAGAATATTGTTGTACGGGAGTGTCGGGGGGTCGCATAGTCAGACGACCCACTGCTGTTATCGCTGGCACAGCATCCTGCCACGTAGTCAGTACAACTATACTCCCGCAGCGATGTTAAGCCGGAGCAGTTCCGGAAGTGCACCCACTCCAAGCACCGGTTACACCTGATCGAAACCGAACGGTCCGGGGTTCTCCTCTATCCCGGCTCGGACCAACAGCAAACGGAGAATGTTCCCAGGGATGCTGCTTCTCCAACACAAAAAGACGGACGAAACACATCGTACACTGATGTGGCAGCCGCTGGCCAATGGGTGTGGTCCATCGGGTCAATCCGGTACACAGAACCCGCCGCCGTGGGATTGTAAATAGGGATGGTAAATAGGTGATATCCTTCCGCGACCCCATATCGAAAATCAAGATTCTTTTTGTTCATTATATATAATTTTGTTCATATCATATAATGAAGTAGTGACTTCTTGCCGCATGATCATCTTCTTCCTTCCATGAAGCTTTCAAGTACATCGGACAACATAAGTTTATTTTTCAAAAGGTAGGGCTCAATTCGATATCAAAAAGTTTAGTATCCCAGTAATGAAGAATGCTGATGTGCACAACCGTGATGCATTCTGTACTGCTACCCGCACGTATTCAACGAAGGTGGCAAAATGTCGTAAAGATAATATAGAAGCCCTGGGAAGACAAACATTTCGGTCGCAGATTTTTCATTTCCAATGCATTTCTACTGCACAATTGCAATCAAAATCTTTCACGTCATTCGTAAGTCACGTTTATGGCAACAGCATGAGTCCTTAGTGTGCGTGATTATCCAACCAAATGTGGTACGTGAGCGTGAGTCGTGAAAATAATCTGTACGTGAGTGTGCGTCAGAGACAAATTTAGGAAAAATCCGCTCACGAAAATATTAAACTCTTAACATCTATGATGTCCAGGGTTCAATAAGATCTCTAAACAACTCTAAAAATTCAACAATTGTTCATTATTCTCCTCGGCGAAGATTTTTGAACTTTTATATGATCGAAATCTTGTTTCGAGCTGAAAGTTGAACTGTCGCTCAATGGTGAGTCACGGGAATGTATAGGAGTCTAAGTCGTCAGTCACGACTTTGTGCCTTCTTCTGATCGTAGGTAAGAGTGAATAAAAATGTTCCTATCGTGAGTGAGTCTTTAATAGTTGTTCGTGCGTGAGTACGGATTTTCGTGAGGGTGTGTGAGCTATATATATCGTGAGTACGTAAAAACTCCTCGTCACGTGCATACCTCTGGTGTCGATCATCTCAAAACGGCGCTTCGACGGAAATCTTTTGTGTCGAAGATCCTTGATGAAATCAGGGTTTGTAGCTAGAAAACCATTAAACGCGCAGAGGGAGCTTCCGTCATATTAATAACGTAAGGACCTCTTCCGATTTTGACTATGATTATGTCAAAGACATTGCACAAATTAGCAAACTATTTCCCCTATTATGACCACAGTGTGGCACCACTACGATTATTTCAATGTGGCATTTTTCGGAAGCAGAGAAAAAAAAACGTACAAATACCCACAATTTTGTGTTCCAGAAGCCATGTAACATCATGTTAAACATGAATACCTTAAATGCAATCCACGCTAGGAAAATCGAAAGCCATACAAAACAGCATCATGATACCATGCAATGGCCAAGTGGAGCCGATGGTCTGGCCGCCAGGTTCTTCAATACTCCTAGCTAGAATTTTATTATCACTATGCCACCCGCCATCGTCAATGCCGAGATTATGTTGCACCGAACAACAACAAAACAACATTGGCATTGTAAAGAAGTCAAGCATTTAATTGCTAACATGCCTTGGCATATTCCATGCATACGGAATACAGAACAGTTGGATGAGTTTTAGTTACCACCACGAGACATGTGTAATGGATAGAAATTGTGGCTTTCCTTTCCTGGTTTTTTGTTAATGGCAAAGCAACAATCGCCAGTGTCTCCAATGAGATTGTTACGGATACAGGCCAAAGATTCACAGATATGCTCAGATTGCCCAACAAGATCGTGTTAACTATGTTAAGATCCTGTGTAGTTGATAAGAATCTTCAATCTCTGTGTATTTATCTGTCCCAAAGAGTTAAGGTCTTCCGGGCTAAGGTTGCCGCATTACCAATAGCAGCCATTCATCCATTCAGGGCGATGGTGTTGTAGCGCCAATGCCATTGATGATTTTTGTAGATTTTTATCATTTGATTGTGTAATGTAGGCATCTGTAGTTTTTTTTCTATATTGGGGTCATTATCAACATCAATGGATTATGTTGTGTGTGGGGTTTGGTCGTGGCCAATGGTTTTTTTTTCGGGCACTATGGATTTGGGATAGGTAAGTGGATGAGGCGATAATTGATGTCCATTGATCGCATTACTAAAGAAATTAAAATCTTAATGGTAAATTGGAGTTGTTAATGGCCCTTTGAAAAGTTGGAAACTTTTGCGAAAAAAAACAAATGCAAAATCAGAGATCTGTCCAAATGTGGAATTTTTATGACCTCCATAATGTGGGAGCAAACCTTCATAACTCCACCTTAGTTAGAATAATGTTTGAAAGGAGATTAAAAAAAAACCTTTAAAATGGAGTAGGAGAGAGGAATTTTCGAGGTACCTGTTTACGAAGCCATCGGTATGTAGAGGATGGCTGATATGTAATGCCCTATATTTCTATGTTCGGAATCACCATAGAGTTGTTCGAATAGGCTACCTTTGGCACGAACTATGGCTTTCAAACGATCCAGAAGGCCATCATACGCTATACGAAAGAGGTTTTGTGGTAATTGGACCAATTCTCAGAGAAGCGTCATTTCGAGACGATAGGATAATCCAGCGCTGAAAAACTTTTTGCAGTTCGGTTGAAGCAGAGATTTTAAAGGGTGATATGGTCAAAATTTGGTCAATATAAACTTGAGGTATTTCTTTTAATTTTGCATTTAAAAAACCTGAACACCCCCCATTTTGAAGGCGTGTGTGTAGAATGTTGCTCCTATTTTGATATTGGAATTCACTCTTCAGTTGTCAAAATGCCGTCCAAGCAAGAAGAGCAGCGTATCAAAATTTTGCTCGCTCATCGCGAAAATCCTAGCTACTCGCACGCAAAGCTGACAAAATCGCTAAAAGTTGCCAAATCAACCGTTACAAATGTAATTAAAGTGTTTGGGGAACGTTTGTCGACAGCCAGGAAGTCTGGATCGGGGGGAAATCGAAAACCGGAAGCCGCTGAGACGACAAAGAGAGTTGCCGGTAGTTTCAAGCGAAACCCTAACCTCTCTCTACGAGATGCCGCAAATAAGCTGGGTGTATCGTCTACAACCGTGCATCGAGCCAAAAAACGAGCCGGACTATCGACTTACAAGAAGGTAGTGACTCCAAATCGCGATGATAAACAAAATACGACGGCCAAAGCACGATCCCGGAGGCTGTACACGACGATGCTGACGAAGTTTGACTACGTGGTAATGGACGACGAAACCTATGTCAAAGCCGACTACAAGCAGCTTCCGGGACAGGAGTTTTATACGGCAAAATGAAGGGGAAAGGTAGCAGATATTTTCAAGCACATAAAACTGTCAAAGTTCGCAAAGAAATATCTGGGTTGGCAAGCCATCTGTACCTGTGACTTGAAAAGCAGCATTTTCATAGCTTCCGGGACTGTCAACCAAGAAATTTACATGAAAGAGCGTTTGAATAAACGTCTGCTGCCTTTCCTGAAGAAACACGGTTGTTCCGTACTGTTTTGGCCGGATTTGGCATCTTGCCATGGAGAGGTACGCCGCCAACAACGTGCAGGTGGTTCCCAAGGACAAGAACCCTCCCAACACGCCAGAGCTCCGCCCAATTGAGAAATACTGGGCTATTGTCAAGCGGAACCTAAAGAAGACAAAAAAAAACTGCTAAGGACGAGCAGCAGTTCAAGGCAAACTGGCTTTCTGCGGCGAAGAAGGTGGACAAGGCGGCTGTACAAAATCTGATGGCAGGTGTCAAGCGTGAGGCCGGGCAATTCGGATTTGGAAAAGCGAATGCCTAACTGAATATTTTTCCTGAATTTTATACTAATTGAACTTGAAAAAGAAATTTAATTTGATTTTTTAAATAAACGATTTCACCGATTTACACGCGTTTTCCCTTGACCCAATTTTGACCTTATCACCCTTTATCCACGAGTCTTTGTATGCAAGTCGAACATACTAACCATGGTCTGCGGGCGAAATGTTTGTCTGCCAAGGGCTTCAGTACAAGCGGTCTATTAATACGAGCGGGGAGCAACACACGGCTGTTAGGGCGGCCGTCACCATTACCATTGGCGGTGCTTGAGTTCTTGTGGTCAATCGAGGGTGCACATTTTCAGCTGACCTCTTTGGCAAGTAAACTCGAGAGTATACCTCCCTCGGTCTACTAAGGATTCTAGGAAGGAAGGAATTTTAACCCGACTTAGTAGGGAAATTTGACCTGGCTGTTACGCAGACGATGTTGTTATACTTCTGCAGGAAACGAATCCTAATAGAATCTGCAGGAGAGCAGAAAGGGTCCTGAGTAAGGCATATGATTGGGCCAGAACATCAAACCGAGTTTTTGAGCAAGACTTATTCTGATTAAATAAAATAAAGTGCTGAGGAGTAACCTTCGACAGGAAACTGAATTGGAAGAGCCACATCAAAGAGAGGACTGAGAAAGCCTACAGATGTGCAGAAAAGCGGTATGCTCTAAATGAGGCCTTAATTCAAATATGACGCACTGGATACAGGATATCGTAATAAAGCCAATACTGACATACGCGTCGATAGTAAACCTTTAATCGGGACATGATTTTGGGAGAATGGACGGAAACACAAAACACGACGAACCATCAAAGTACTATAGGAGAGGCGGTGGGTGGAATCGCGGATACCGCAAAAACTTATGAGGTATATGAACACAGCACAATCCTGCAGGTAGAAGTGCGTATCACAACGGAATGCATTAAATGGCTCGGAAGTAACACGAGGCGAGAAAACGGGAACATTCTCACATATTGCTAGAGGGCAATGAAGCCAATAGCAGACATTGCGGTTCGATCTCGAACCATATTGGAATGAAAAGAATACTTGGAATATGGCATAATCCGCTTCAATGGGTATCGGATATGATATGAGGAAATTTAAAGGCAAATTAACTGGGACACATAGGAAAGTGAAGTTAGTGAACGTAAAGCCAATAGAGGCAATGTGAGCCGAGTTGGATGAATTGGCAAGGCAGACACATAAAGCGATGTGGACCAATACAACGGTCGGAAGAGCGATGAAAATACTATGGGGTGACCCAAGTAAGTAAAACACTGGAGAACTACTTAAGCAGAGAAGGACGACAGTCCAAAGGACAGGACAATAATCAATGGGCTTTGCCCCAGCCTAATTTAGTACTCTTCTTTCGCGTTGAAAATCCATTAAATCCAATCTTGGCAGTATTTCAATTGCCGGTAGTTTCAAGCGAAACCCTAACCTCTCTCTCCGAGATGCCGCAAATAAGCTGGGTGTATCGTCTACAACCGTGCATCGAGCCAAAAAACGAGCCGGACTATCGACTTACAAGAAGGTAGTGACTCCAAATCGCGATGATAAACAAAATACGACGGCCAAAGCGCGATCCCGGAGGCTGTACACGACGATGCTGACGAAGTTTGACTGCGTGGTAATGGACGACGAAACCTACGTCAAAGCCGACTACAAGCAGCTTCCGGGACAGGAGTTTTATACGGCAAAAGGAAGGGGAAAGGTAGCAGATATAAATCCAATCTTGGCAGTATTTCAATTTCAGCCAATTACAAGAATTCAAATTGACACAAATTGTTGAAGATTTTATTGAGTGACAGTTAGTTTTGGTGTCGACGACCATTATAGTCAACCATTTGATACAAAATCCTTTTGAGAAAATTAATGGATTTTTGTTTTGCAGATAGCCCAAAAAAAAAAAAACGCAAAACGCGTTACCTACAAATAAGGACATTTGTTTATAAACTCCACAATATGGGTAAGCCTTAATGACAATTTTGCATATTTGAGTGTTGTGCATCTTTGGCAAAGGAGACAAGGTTTCTTAAAACTCCCCTCACTCCAAATCAACAGAAAACCCATAAATTCTTCAATGTCTATGCAAACTGTCAAAGTGACAGGCAGAGTTGTGACAGTGTTGTATGGCTACTGATGGCTACTATCCAGATACGAAATAACCGGAATATGCATTTATGTGGTGCGAAAATTGGAATAAAGTCAACAGAGTGTGAATTGCAAATGTCTCGTTATTTAGGTGAACGAACGATCGAAATCAGCAACATTGAAGCATGGAAATAATGGTGACGATCAACTATCTGAAGAAAATTATGGAAAGGTTTGTAATAGGGATGTCATTCAGGGAAATGAAGGAAGCTAATTTTGAGGAGTGAACGATCGTCTTAAGAAATCGTTAAACTAATGGGAAGGAGTTTAAGTAGATCCAGACGAAAAGTGATTATTATCGCAATTAAGGCCTTAAAATTAACAAAATTTTTCGGAAGCTGCAAGAGAGAACATTTAACCGATGAGTCGAAAAGTCTAAAAGGTATCGGAGACAGCCTTGTGATGTATAGTGTTCTGAAGCACAAATGGGGGAAATCGATAATGCAATGTTTGGCGTCTACTTCCAGATGGCCATGGGCTAGGCCTTCAGAGTCTAAATTATGATTCGTGTCAAGAATACTAATTGCGTTAGTGAACCATGATTTTAAGGAGCTTTGGATTTAGTCGCGAACACCGACATAAAGGCTAAATGAAGAGCTCGTACGTGGATATCCGAAAACTCTGTTTTGTAACGTCTGGTATTTACTCCCAGGTTCTGGGGGCCTGACGTTGAGACCTTAGCTTGATTTGCTTCAAGGAAGCTCGTCGCTTTTGTGAACCAAAATTTTAAAGAGCAGTTTTGGATTAAGTCAACAAAATAGGACATAAAGGCTAGATGAAGAGTTTATACAGGGATATCTGCCGTTTACTTCAGTCTCAGCTTCCATATTCGAAGCTAATCGCTTTTGTGAAACAAGAGCTGCTTTGGATATAGTCAAGAAGAAGGACATAATGGCTAGATGAAAAATTTTCGTCGGCTAAGCCCTATTCTTTTAATCGCTTCTGTGAACCATGGTTTTATTGTTAATCGGTGAAGTTTGTGAAGAAACTGCTTTTGAGTTCGTCAAGAAAAAGTAAATAACGATTAAATGAAGAGCTCGTACATATATAAATCCTGAAAACTTCTTATGTAATGCAATGTCTAGGTGCTGTAGAAGTATTTCGTGGGCTAAGCCTTCAGCGTCAAAATTCTGATGGCTCGTGCATACATATCTGAAAAATTTCTTGCGTAACGCAACGTCTGGCATTTGCCTTTAGGTTCTGAAAATATTTCGTAGGGTAAAATCTCAGAGTCAAGAGTCTGATTTGTTTCAAGGAAGCTAATCACTTTTATGAACCAAGGTAGCTGCTTTTGATTTAGGCAATAATAAGGGCTAGAAATCTTCTTGGGTCTGGAGTTTTCTTCCAGGTTCTGAAAATATTTCGTGGGCTAAGCACTAATCCTCAATCGTTTATGACCTAGGCTTTACTGTTAATCGGTGAAGTTTGGAAAGAAGCTGCTTCGGCGTTAGTCAAGAGAAAGGACGAAACGACTAAGTACAGTCCTACATAACATATCTGGGAAGTTTTGCGCAACGGAATATCTGGCATCTACTCCTAAGTGCTGCAAATATTTCATGGACTAAGCCTTAGCGTTAAGATTGTAATTAGTTGATGGAAGCTAATGACTTTTGTGAACAAAGACTTTAATGTAAATCTGCGTGGTTTTTCAGGAAGCTGATTTGGGGTTAGTCAGAAGGACACATTACGAGGGACAGAGACATAGTGACGAGTTTGGCGCAATTCAAGGTCTCTTAATAGTCAATGCTGCCCCCATCTTGAATTCAGCCATCATTGATACACAATGGAGAGACCAAAACGTCGATGCACATGATGCACCACCAGAACGAGTCCAGGATTCTGTCAGTGAGGGCACATTGTACCCTAGTAAACCGAGAGCATTTTATTGAGTGGGGAAATGATCTCAAAAACGTTGGGAACATAAACAAAATCTTAAAAGGTGCTGGCTGACAGTACGTGAGACAAAGAGACGATTTTGGAGAAATTCGACGACTCTAGATAGTCTACGGTGGCCCCGTTTTGGAGGGACTAAAACGTCGAGCTGCGAATCGCGGAAGGTTGTCATTCAAATACACCTAAGGAGCACCATCAGAATGAGTCCAGGATTGTGTCAGTGAGGGCACATTATTAAAATCGGAAATCGTCCCAAAAACATTGGGAGAAGAAACAAAATCTCTTACAACATATGCGACAAAAACAAAGAGACAATCATGGTGACGTCCCCAGAAATTGGACCGTCAGTAATACGCAAAGGATAGATCAAAACACTGAGCTGTAAAGGCACCTGAAGATCCGCTAAAAGAGAGAGTCCAAGAATCCGTCAGGGGCTGTAAATTGCACTCACTGATAAGAGAGAAGTTCGCCACTTGTGGTATCTCAATTGAATAGTGTAAGTGAGCCTGAAATAAGGGACTGACACAGTGCCTAACTTATCTTATATCCAGGCTACCATATGATAGAAACCCTGTCGTACTCGGAATGGTCAGTGGGACACTAGGACTAGGGACTAGGTATAGAGACTGAGAGAACCCACATTCCGATCAAGGAAGCTAGATGCCTCCACTGGATGAGTACATAGAGATTACAATATAAGGCCTGTTTCATTCGCAGCAGTAAACCGTAGAGTAATTCGTCCAGAATTTCTGGGTTTAGAAGCGACATGTAGCTGTTCGGGTACGTGGAAGTACCTGACCTGGTCTGGTGTTCTAGGCAATCTTCTCTCGGCTTTAATTATAGGCGGAGGTCCTCCAATAAGGATATGACTGTTCCGATAGGCTGGCATGTCCTCGTAACACTCCTTAAATGGCCAAATTTTCGCGCAATTCATCCAGAATTTTTGCTGGCCGACAACATGTACGACAAAAACAAAGTGACGATCTTGGTGACATAGGACGTCCCCAGAAATTGGACCGTCAGTGATACGCAAAGGAGAGACCAAAACACTGAGCTGCAAATACACCTGAAGATCACCTCCAGAGCAAGTCCAAGAATCCGTCAGGGGCTGTAAATTGCACTCACTGATAAGAGAGAAGTTCTCCACTTGTGGTATCTCAATTGAATAGTGTAAGTGAGCCTGAAATAAGGGGCTGACACAGTGCCTAACTTATCTTATATCCAGGCTGCCATATGATACAAACCCGATAGTATTCGGAATGGTCAGTGGGACCCTAGGACTAGGGACTAGGTATAAAGACTGAAAAACAAATTTTCATTGAAAGCACCCACATTCCGATCAAGGAAGCTAGATGCCTCTACTGGATGAGTACATAGAGATTACAATATAAGGTCTGTTTGATTCACATCAGTAAACGGTAGAGTAATTCGTCCAGAATTTCGGGGTTTAGAAGAGCCTGTTTGATTCGTAGCAGTAAACGGTAGAGTAATTCATCCAGAATTTCTGGGTTTAGAAGCGAGATATAGCTGTTCGGTTACGTGGAAGTACCTGACCTGGTCTGGTGTTCTAGGCAATTTTCTCTCGGCTTTTATTATAGGCGGAGGTCCTCCAATAAGGATATGACTGTTCCGACAGGCTAACATTTCCTCATAACACTCCTGAAATGACCAAATTTTCGCGCAATTCATCCAGAATTTTTGCTGGCTGACAACATGTATGACAAAAACAAAGAGACGATCTTGGTGACATAGGACGTCGCCAGAAATTGAATACGCAAAGGAGAGACCAAAACACTGAGCTGCAACGACTCCTGAAGATCATCACCAGAGCGAGTCTAAGAATCTATCAGGGGGGGGATAAATTTCACTCTTCTGACCCGAGGGCAGCTCCTTAAGTGCGAAACCTTTTCCAACCAAGTCCAAATTAGGCAGAGTCTTTCCGAACAAATCACCCCTAGTAGGTTGGCTCTGGTAGAAAACTTTCGCTCATAAGTGGAGAGGGGAGAATATTGCTTAGAAAGACAAGATGGATGTCGGCCATCGTCGGTCTAGTACCTCTAGATGCATGAAATGATATGAAATGTGAAGCGAGTGACCTTCACATTACGATGTTTCGCTTCGCCAGCCCTGCCAATCCAACAGATCTGACACTGGAATCTCACCCATGTTTCCTAATCGACTTAAACCAATAATCAAAGCAAAAAGTAGTCAAATCCAGCAAGTGGTAAAAGATTCTGGAATTTAAATAACTTCCCCACCTTCCTATCATTTGAATAGATTATCTGTAATGTAATCCCTGCAATGGAAATGAAAATGGCTACATTACCAATAAAAATCCGAAGACACTCAAAATTGTTACTCTTTGTGGTTAAATTCCATTATCAAAAGTTTTTGTTCTTTTGCCAAAGCCTTCCTTCATCTTCGAGATTAAGCATTGCAGACTTAATGGTGTCCACAATTATTTTGCTGTACACAACAAAAATGGCAACACCTTGTCTTTATGCTAAGGATTGAGGCAAACTAAAAGTTTGCACTTTCAATAAATTGGGTAGGATCGCTGGGTCTTCCAAATCAAATGATTGGATTTCGATGGTTCTGTGCCATTTTGATTTGGTAATGGCTTAAGCCAATTTTAAAGCAATCTCAATCTTTGTAGTGAAATGAATCGAGACGAGACGTAACGAAAATTTATTGTGACACCATAAAAGGAGTTCCATGCAATGCATTCAGGCATGCATGCAGTCGACTTTGTAAAAACCAACCGTGGGCAACATTCACTTCTGACTGACTCACACATTGCTGGTAGCCATTCTCCCCTCCTTCCAGCACACCTCTATGTTGCATCGAATCGTATGATATGTTGTTGACATCATGGCGTAGACAACCGCCACCGTCAATTTCAAATCCAAAAAGGCAGACGTTAGGACGTCGCCGGCCATAACCCGAAAAATGTAAAGAAGGCGTAGTCTTGGTTGACCATGTGCTATGACACAAATGAATAATTGCCAGTAAGATTTTTACAAATCTTTGGTTATTTATCAACGAATTTTGCTTTACTCTTGATGCCTGCTAGATAGTAAGTGTCAAAAATGCTTTTGGGAAACTCTGTGTGGCATAGCAGAATTTAAGGGGAAAATGCTAGCTTAGATTTGCTACTTGAATACATTGTAATTGGGGAAAAGTATGAGACGACCTTAATGAACATTACAATAGTAAATGAAAATTCACAATAGTTGCAAGACATCCTAGGTTGGGAATGATCTCAATAAATAATATCCTATTCCAAACCTCACTTCCCGATTTGTTTCCAAGTAAGGGTTCTGGATTCCCTATGTGAAGGAATATCACAATGGACTGAATAGTCTAAGTGAGCCTAAAATTTAATCGGGCTGCCACTTTAACCTAACCTAACCCATGTGAAGGAACCTACTACTCATGAATGTAAGGCATTGGTTGTATTTTCTTACCCTAAACCTGCATGTTTCCTAGGTTAGGTCTGGGGACACTCTGTTATTTCTATAACAGATACAAATTTTGTCGTATTCTGAATGGTAAGTGTAAATCCTAGGGTGCGTATAGAGGCTGAAAAAAAGAAATTATCATTAAAAGAACTCACATCCCGATCAAGGAAGCGAGATGCCTCGACTGGATGAGCACAGGCCCTACGGGAAATGGATCAACCACAAAACCGGTACAGGACTAGTCCCTGGTGTGTGTGTGTGGACCAGTCCCAGTTTTGGTCAAAATGTATGGAAGGGACCCGTCACTTTAACATTTAACAATTTAGCAGGATCGCCCCATAGACAGGTCCTCAGGAACCAGTCTCGGACAAACTCTCAGAAATCTGTTTCAATTTGGGCATCCCAATCGAACTTTTGATATATGTCGAACAATAGGTTATTCTGATAATTTTATTTCACTAAATGTGAAAATGCTTGATATTAAAATCTTAATGGATCTAAGATTTTAATATCAAGCGAGTACGGAAATAAATAAATTACGACTATTTAAAAATTGCTACTAACTGGAGCCCAGGTACCAGTTCTGTGATAGGTCCGTCAGTGGCAATTTGCACCAATTTCCCGTAGAGGGATTACAATGAAAGGCTGTTTGATTGGCAGTAGTAAATTGTAGAGTAATTCATCCAGAATGTGTGGGTTTAGAAGCGCGATATAGCTGTTCGGGTACGTGGAGGTACTAGTCAGGTTTTCCAGGCACTATTCTCTCGGCTTTTATTATAGGCGGTGGACTTCCAACAAGGATATGACTATTCCAATAGGCTAGCATTGCCTCCCAACACTCCTGAAAATAACAAATTTTCTAGCAATTCATCCAGAATTTTTGGATCCAAAAGCGAAGGTTGACTTTTCAGGTTCGAGAAATTCATCCAGATTTTTTCGATCCAGAAGCGAAGGTTGGCTTTTCAGGTATGTAGAGGTAACTGTCTTGATACTGTATTTCGTCTTGTCTTCTGTTATAGACGATGGTCTAGCAACAAGGACAAGGACGTCTTACCGATATGCTATCATTGCTTCCTGAAACTCCTGAACTGGATTGTTTGATTGACACAGTATGTAAAGAGATGCATATTGATGTGGGGCAAATAACCAAATTTGCATCCACAATTTCTGGATCGAATGGCGAGGTTGACTTTTCAGGTACGTAGAGGTACCTGTCTTGATCATGTTTCTTTAGGCAATCTTCTCTCGTCTTCTATTATAGGCGATGGTCTTCCAGCAAGGACAGTTGCGGTAGATTTTAAGGTACGTAGAGGTACCTGACCTGATCTTGTTTCCTTAAGCACTTTCCTCTCTTCTATTGCCTACCTCTACTTCTAATTGCTTTTGTCGTAGATCGATGTGAACCTGAAGGGGTTACTTCCTCCGGAAGGACTCTCTTTAATTGTGGCATGACACTCCGTTAAAACTTTATTAAACAAGTATATACGGCCGTAAGTTCGGCCAGGCCGAATCTTATATACCCTCCACCATGGATTGCGTAGAAACTTCTACGAAAGACTGTCATCCACAAATTTCAACTCACTCGCATGAAATTTGCTCCTCCAAGAGGCTCCAAAACCAAATCTCGGGATCGGTTTATATGGGGGCTATAAATGATTATGGACTGATATGGACCACTTTTGGAATGGTTGTTAAATATCATATACTACCACCACGTACCAAATTTCAGCCAGATCGGATGAATTTTGCTTCTCCAAAAGGCACCGGAGGTCAAATCTGGCGATCGGTTTATATGGGAGCTATATATAATTATGGACTGATAAGAACCAATTCCTGCATGGTTGTTGGATACCATATACTAACATCACGTACCAAATTTCAACCGAATGGGAAGAATTTTGCTCTTCCAAGGTGCTCCGGAGGTCAAATCTGGTGGTCGGTTTATATGGGGCCTATATATAATTATGAACCGATATCGACCAATTTTTGCATGGGTGTTTGAGGACATATATTAACATCACGTACCAAATTTCAACTGAATCAGATGCATTTTGGTCTTCCAAGAGGCTCAGGAGGTCAAATCTGGTGATCGGTTTATATGGGGGCTATATATAATTATGGATGGTCATTAGAGACCATATACTAACATCATGTACCAAATTTCAGCCGCATCGGATGAAATTTGTTTCTCTTAGAAGCTCGGCAAGCCAAATCGGGGGATCGGTTTATATGGGGGCTATATATAATTATGCACCGATGTGGACCAATTTTTGCACGGTTGTTAGAGACCATATACTAACATCATGTACCAAATTTCAGCCGGATCGGATGTAATTTGCTTCTCTTAGAGGCCTCGCAAGCCAAATTTGGGGGTTCGTTTATATGGGGGCTATACGTAAAAGTGGACCGATATGGCCCATTTGCAATACTATCCGACCTACATCAATAACAACTACTTGTACCAAGTTTCAAGTCGATAGCTTATTTCGTTCGGAAGTTAGCGTGATTTCAACAGACGGACGGACGGACGGACATGCTCAGATCGACTCAGAATTTCACCACGACCTAGAATATATTTACTTTATGGCGTCTTAGATCAATATTTCGATGTGTTACAAATGGAATGACAAAGTTAATATAGCCCCATCCTATGGTGGAGGGTATAAAAAGAAGTTCCATGTAATTCTACAAAATATTGCAAGAGAGACGTTCATAATGTGCCCTCTCAATCTTGGACTCGTACTAAAAGAGCTCCTCAGGACCCTTTAAATGATCATTTATCGCGGTTCTCAACGCGGTGTTGTGGGCTTTTTGTAGGTTTCTCCATTGCTTAGGACTGACGGCCGATATTAAGGGTCCTCATGAGTAATTCCTGATATCGGTCCCACTTGCTGATAGGTAACATAGAAGCTTCAATTCACATTCTGCATATTTTCCAAAAAGGCACTAAACATCACTCCAAGAATCTTAGGACTCTTGGCAATGAGTATCCTCTGGCCACAAATGTAGATATCGAGGTTCATGTGAATAGCCTAACCATAGTTCCGATGTTCTAACATATACGTTAACATTTAATTACGTACTGTGTCCTCACTGAGTGCAGGTGTCTTTGGATGAAAACCAACGCAATTATCAGTGATGGAAGGGAGGAATTGACTTATATGTCGTCAGGATCAATTCCTTGTCTGCTGGCAGCTTGCAACTTCAGGATGTTGTATCTGCATCCAAAGAACAAAATGGCGCATTATGGCCTCACTGTCTGAATTTTGTAATCTTGGTGAAGGTGCTCCTCTGGATGACAACATGTCGCAATTCTCAGTGAGGGTATTGAATTATATGTCCTCAGGATCATTTCTTTATCTGCTGGCAGCTTGCAACTTCAAGATTTTGTTTCTACACGCAAAGGGCAAGATGGCGTAGTGGGCCGTCACAGACTGAATATTGTAATCGTGGTGATGGTTCTCCTCAGGTATCTCTGGAAGACAACCTGTCACAATTTTCAACGCTGTTGTGGGTATGTTGACGTATATGTCATCAGGATCATCTCCATGGCTTTGTCTCACTTGCTGGCATCTAGCAACTTTAAGATTTTGTTTTGCACCCAAAGTTCTTCACGATAAATTCCATATGCTTCATATAAACTACCAGGCAATTGAACGGCACTCCTTAAATGTCGGGATTCATAGCAGTTTTCTGGTCATAAATATTGATATTGAGGTTCATGTTTTTCTCTTTAATACAAGATGTGAGAAGTGTCCTCAAAGCGTAAAGGGTGATACGGTCAAAATTTGGTCAATATAAATTTGATGTATTTCTTTCAAGTTTGCATTTAAAAAACCTGAACACCCCTCATTTTGAAGGTGTGTGTGTGTAGAATGTTGCTCCTATTTTGATTTTGGAATTCACTCTTCAGTTGTCAAAATGCCGTCTAAGCAAGAAGAGCAGCGTATCAAAATTTTGCTCGCGCATCGCGAAAATCCGAGCTACTCGCACGCAAAGCTGGCAAAATCGCTAAAAGTTGCCAAATCAACCGTTACAAATGTAATTAAAGTGTTTGTGGAACGTTTGTCGACAGCCAGGAAGTCTGATTCGGGGGGAAATCGAAAACTGGAAGCCGCTGAGACGACAAAGAGAGTTGCCGGTAGTTTCAAGCGAAACCCTAACCTCTCTCTCCGAGATACCGCAAATAAGCAGGGTTTATCGTCTACAACCGTGCATTGAGCCAAAAAACGAGCCGGACTATCGACTTACAAGAAGCTAGTGACTCTAAATCGCGATGATAAACAAAATACGACGGCCACAGCGTGATCCCGGAGGCTGTACACGACGATGCTGACGAAGTTTGACTGCGTGGTAATGGACGACGAAACCTACGTCAAAGCCGTGCCACCGAAACCTACGGGAGCCACCGTGGTGCAATGGTTAGCATGCCCGCCTTGCATATACAAGGTCGTGGGTTCGATTCCTGCTACGACCGAACACCAAAAAGTTTTTCAGCGGTGGATTATCCTC
The DNA here is from genome assembly GCF_050003625.1 of Haematobia irritans. Taxonomy (NCBI): domain Eukaryota; kingdom Metazoa; phylum Arthropoda; class Insecta; order Diptera; family Muscidae; genus Haematobia; species Haematobia irritans. The sequence goes on along the minus strand of NC_134397.1, from coordinate 38,746,263 downwards.
AGTAATGCTGGTTACATTTCTGAGGGTTTCAAAGCTTCTCTAAGTGGTTTCACTGGAATGTGGAACGCCGTTCGGACTCGGCTATAAAAAGAGGTCCCTTGTCATTGAGCTTAACATGGAATCGGGCAGCACTCAGTGATAAGAGAGAAGTTCACCACTGTGGTATCACAATGGACTGAATAGTCTAAGTGAGCCTGATACATCGGGCTGCCACATAACCTAACCTAACCTAACCTAACCTACGTCAAAGCCGACTACAAGCAGCTTCCGGGACAGGAGTTTTATACGTCAAAAGGAAGGGGAAAGGTAGCAGATATTTTCAAGCACATAAAACTGTCAAAGTTCGCAAAGAAATATCTGGTTTGGCAAGCCATCTGTACCTATGGCTTGAAAAGCAGCATTTTCATAGCTTCCGGGACTGTCAACCAAGAAATGTACGTGAAAGAGTGTTTGAATAAACGTCTGCTGCCTTTCCTGAAGAAACACGGTTGTTCCGTACTGTTTTGTCCGAATTTGGCATCTTGCCATTACGGTAAAAAGGCCATGGAGTGGGACGCCGCCAACAACGTGTAGGTGGTTCCCAAGGACAAGAACCCTCCCAACACGCCAGAGCTCCGCCCAATTGAGAAATACTGGGCTATTGTCAAGCGGAACCTAAAGAAGACCAAAAAACTGCTAAGGACGAGCAGCAGTTCAAGGCAAACTGGCTTTCTGCGGCGAAGAAGGTGGACAAGGTGGCTGTACAAAATCTGATGGCAGGTGTCAAGCGTGAGGCCCGGCAATTCGGATTTGGAAAAGCGAAAGCCTAACTGAATATTTTTCCTGAATTTTACACTAATTGAACTTGAAAAAGAAATTTAATTTGATTTTTTAAATAAACGATTTCACCGATTTACACGCGTTTTCCCTTGACCAAATTTTGACCGTATCACCCTTTAGGTAGCATTCCTAGTCTGTTCTTCTTTGCGAAATACTTTTATTCTTGGAAGTCGTTATAAGATTATGTGTCAGCTATTGCGTTAGCCATCCATTTGTTGAGATTACTAAACAGGATACCAATCCATCTAACTATTTCTTTATGGCGTCTGTTTTGAAGTTCAAGAATCTCAGGACCGTGTTTCTACCGTCAAGTATTCACAGTCTGAGGTAAAAATAACCTCGGTTGTGGCAATCGGTTGCTATTTCATCCACCGCTATTCGCACCGTTTCTCTTATTGACCCTTGGTAGCTTGTAATGTTTTTTGTTTCCCTCAATTCAATCGAAACCCGAACTTCCTCATTTCCCACATGTATCTCTTTAGGTCTGAAATTCAGTCTCGGCTCCAAACCTCCAGTTTGTGTAAGCATTACTGCCTCGCTTATATAATGCTGAAAACGGATACAAAAAATGGTTAAAGTCTTCCGTAATATCGGGCTCTTGTACCAATCTCGCCTGCTCTGAAGCCAATCTTTACATGGATTGCTGAATGGATGGATTGGATTGCTGATGCTTATAAGGAAACTTTGGTTTAACGTCTGGTACCGATATTATTAAAGGTTTTCACAGGACAAAAATTCATGGCATAGCAACGTTACCCAACTAAAGCAACAATAGCTGATGACTTTCCTTCATTCTCCCTACATTCCTTTTTACTACATTTCATCCTTATCCGTTTATGATTCCCCACGCTCTTGTGAATATCAAGAAATTCTGCAGCATCACCTGAAAACTTTGCACAGTTCAAGGTTTTCAGGATTCCCCAGCCATTCAGTGTCTATGTACATCAGTTTACATATCTTTGCATGACATTACTCTATCTCTCTATATCTTCGCCATAGCCTACATATCAGCACAAATTCAAGGAGAGTTAAATTTATTTGCAAAACATTCGTAAAATAAAAAGCGATTCATCATCATTAAGGCGCCTTTGGGCAGCTTTAAGACTATTTGCAATTGCGATTTAGCCATTGTGGTGCTCGCTGTTTTTCGCTATTCATCTACCAAGGGGATCTAAGATTATTTGTTTTAGTTGATGTTGGTCGGGCAATACTACTACTGCTGTTGCTGCCGATGTGGCAGTTACCGCTCCAGCAACTGATGTCATTGCATGTAAACGGTCACACCTCTTTTAATGACCTGGCGCCTTAATTACTCTGTGTATATGCCATGGATGGAGGTTCATAGCGAATCAGTGTTCCACAAGAGTTTGCTTGTCAGCAGCATTTGGCTCCATCATCATCATCCATCCATCTATCCATCTTGGCAGGCTGGCTGGCTAGCTCGCTGGCAGTCAGTCATTCATTTCATTCCGTGTCATTACATTTATTACATGCAGTAGCAAATGACACCGTGGCATGGCCAAAATATCGCCAATGTCTGAGGGTTTTTCTTGTGGGATCTGTTTTTGCTATTAGCTGGTGATAGTCTCGCCTGTTTTAGTTTTGAGACCCTCTTTCATTCATTGATTGTACCAGAGCCAAGTACTACAGGCCATAAGAACAGATGTCTTAATGCATTTTAAGCCATCATACTCAGTGTGAACGAGGTGGTTATAGTAATGGTTAGCCATCAGTTTGGCTACTATTCAAAAATTCCTTTCCACGATCTTGCCATCCCTCTTTACAGATTTGAATTATTTCGTGCTACTCTTTTCATAAGGGAAGGAGGGGGGAGCATTGAAACAGCTAATGATTCTCCATGGATTTTACCAATGCCGAGTGCCAAGTTTTACATGGTCATAATTATGTCCGGACACTGGACAAGGAATATTTATGTCCATTTATGAATTCATTGTTGGATATGAACGAATGAAGGCTTCCAAATGATCTGTCATTATTTGCGTAAGTGTCCACCTTTTGGAAAAAAAACGGAAGCTGTAATGACTTATTATTGGACAATTTACATGAAATCTCACATTAAAGACTTCATTTGCAAGAGGGAGGGTACTGTTTTGTGTATTTTAGTGTGTAGTTTCTATAATTTACTTTGGAAATCTGAATTAACAAAACTTGAAGCAGAGCAATGGTTGAATAGATCTTCAAATCTTTGCATTGGAACTGCAAGGAAACCATAAGTAAGTAACCGAGCTTAATTGTGGAACTATAGCCCCAAGCGCGAAGGTCTCTTAAAGTCTCTGAGGTGTGAGGAACTTAATGATTTCACTGTGAGGAACTGTAGGCCCAAAGGTCTCTTTAAGTCTTTCAAATCTCAAGAACTATAAGGCGAAAGATTTCTTTAAGAGCAACCCTAAGTCCGTGTGAGGAACTGTACGCCCGAAGGTCCCTTTAGGACTCTTAAATATGAGGAAGGAACCTAAAGGTTTCATTGTGAGAAACTGTAAGTCTGAAGGTCCATTCAAGTATCTGAGGTGTGAGGAACTATAAGCAAACTAAAGATTTCATACATAGAGTCGTTGGATCAACCTAACCTAACCTAAAGATTTCTGTATGAGGACAAGTAAAGAACCGAAAGAACTAAATGGGAGGAACTGTAATCCCGAAGGTCTCTTTATGAGGAATTTCAAGTCCGTGTGATCCGAAAGATCTCTTTAAGAGCAACCCTAAGTCTGTGTGAGGAACTGTACGCCCGAAGGTCTCTTTAGGACTTAAATATGAGGAACTTTAAGGAACCTAAAGGTTGCATTGTGAGGAACTGTAAGTCTGAAGATCCCTTCAAGTATCTGAGGTGTGAGGAACTATAAGCAAACTAAAGATTTCATACATAAAGTCGTGGGATCAACCTAACCTAAAGATTTCAGTGTGAGGAACTGTGAATGTGAGGACATGTAAGAAACCGAAAGATCTAAATGGGAGGAACTGTAATCCCGAAGGTCTCTTTATGAGGAATTTCAAGTCCGTGTGAGGAACTATAAATGTGAAGCCCTGTAAGGAATCTAACGATCTCAGTGGGAGAAAATGCAAGCGTGCGAGGAACTGTAAAGCCCAAAGTTCCGTTTAAGATTCTCTTTAAGAGAAACTATAAGTCTGCGTGGGGAAATGTTCATCCGAAGGTCCTTTAAAGTCTCTGAGGTGTGAGGAACTGTAAGTAAACTGATTGTGAAGAACTGTAATCCGGAAGGTCTCTTTAAGAGGAATTCTAAGTCCCCGTGAGGAACTGTAAGTCCCTCTAAGTCTCTTAAATGTGAGGAACTACAAGGAACCTAAAGATTTCAGTTTGCGAAACTGTAAGCCCGAAGGTCTCTCTAAGTCTTTTAAATATGAGGAACTATAAACCGGAATATCTCTTTAAACTGAACTGTAAGCTCTCTTTAAGTCTTTTAACTGTGAGGAACTGTAAGGAGACTAAAAATTTCAGTGAGGAACTGTAAGTCCAAAGATCTTTTTAAGAGGAATTACGGACTTTTTGTGCCATATAAAGGGTGATTGGATTTCTTTCAATTTTGCATTTAAAAAAGAAAAAGAATGTTGCTCCTATTTTAATTTTGGAATTCACTCTTCAGTTGTCAAAATGCCGTCCAAGCAAGAAGAGCAGCGTATCAAAATTTTGCTCGCGCATCGCGAAAATCCGAGCTACTCGCCCGCAAAGCTGGCAAAATCTGGCAAAAAAAAGTTGCCAAATCAACCGTTACAAATGTAATTAAAGTGTTTGGGGAACGTTTGTCGACAGCCAGGAAGTCTGTATCGGGGGGAAATCGAAAACCGGAAGCCGCTGAGACGACAAAGAGAGTTGCCGGTAGTTTCAAGCGAAACCCTAACCTCTCTCTCCGAGATGCCGCAAATAAGCTGGGTGTATCGTCTACAACCGTGCATCGAGCCAAAAAACGAGCCGGACTATCGACTTACAAGAAGGTAGTGACTCCAAATCGCGATGATAAACAAAATACGACGGCCAAAGCGCGATCCCGGAGGATGTACACGACGATGCTGACGAAGTTTGACTGCGTGGTAATGGACGACGAAACCTACGTCAAAGCCGACTACAAACAGCTTCCGGGACAGGAGTTTTATACGGCAAAAGGAAGGGGAAAGGTAGCAGATATTTTCAAGCACATAAAACTGTCAAAGTTCGCAAAGAAATATCTGGTTTGACAAGCCATTTGTACCTGTGGCTTGAAAAGCAGCATTTTCATAGCTTCCGGGACTGTCAATCAAGAAATTTACATGAAAGAGTGTTTGAATAAATGTCTGCTGCCTTTCCTGAAGAAACACGGTTGTTCCGTACTGGTTTGGCCGGATTTGGCATCTTGCCATTACGGTAAAAAGGCCATGGAATGGTACGCCGCCAACAACGTGCAGGTGGTTCCCAAGGACAAGAACCCTCCCAACACGCCAGAGCTCCGCCCAATTGAGAAATACTGGGCTATTGTCAAGCGGAACCTAAAGAAGACCAAAAAAACTGCTAAGGACGAGCAGCAGTTCAAGGCAAACTGGTTTTCTGCGGCGAAGAAGGTGGACAAGGTGGCTGTACAAAATCTGATGGCAGGTGTCAAGCGTGAGGCCCGGCAATTCGGATTTGGAAAAGCGAAAGCCTAACTGAATATTTTTCCTGAATTTTATACTAATTGAACTTGAACAAGTATATACGTCCGTAAGTTCGGCCAGGCCGAATCTTATGTACCCTCCACCATGGATTGCGTAGGAACTTCTACTAAAGGCTATCATCCACAATCGAATTACTTGGGTTGCGATAACACTTGCCGATGGCAAGGTATCGTAAAACTTTTTAACACTGTCTTCTAAATAGTAAGTTAGCCCATACGGGGTATATATTAAACGAAAAAAGGCCGATTAAATACGTATATAATATAGTTTGACAAAATTTTCTATAGAAATAAAAACTTGACAAAATTTTCTATAGAAATAAAATTTTGACAAAATTTTCTATAGAAATAAAAACTTGACAAAATTTTCTATAGAAATAAAATGTTGACAAAATTTTCTATGGAAGTAAAATGTTGACAAAATTTTGTATAGAAATAAAATGTTGACAAAATTTTCTACAGAAATAAATTTTTTACAAAATTTTCTATAAAAATAAAATTTTGACAAAACTTTCTATGGAAATAAAATTTTGACAAACATTTCTATAGAAATAAACGTTTGACAAAACTTTCTATAGAAATGAAATTTTGACACAACTTTCTATAGTAATAAAATTTGACAAAATTTTCTATGGAAATAAAGTTTTGGTAGATTATTTTTGGCGATATGGACCAATTTTTGTGTAATAAGTCATCGGCTATATATAACTAAAGACCGATATTGACCAATTTTTACATGGCTGTTAGAGGCCATATATTGACAAAATGTACCAAATTTCAACCGCATCGGATGACTTTTGCTATATATAATTATGGACCGATATGGACCAATTTTTGCATGGTTGTTAGATACCATATACTAACACCATGTACCAAATTTTAACTGGATCGGATGAATTTCGCTCCTCCAAGAGGCTTCTGAGGTCAAATCTGGGGATCGGTTTATATGGGAGCTATATATAATTATGAACCGATATGGACCAATTTTTGCATGGTTGTTAGAGACTGTATACTAACACCACGTACTAAATTTCAATTGGATCGGATGAATTTTGCTCCTCCAAGAGGCTCCGGAGTTCAAATCTGGGGATCGGTTTATATGGGAGCTATATATAATTATGAACCGATATGGACCAATTTTTGCATGGTTGTTAGAGGCCGTATACTAACATCAGGTACCAAATTTCAACAGGATCGGATGAATTTTTCCCCTCCAAGAGGCTCCGGAGGTCAAATCTGGGGATCGGTTTATATGGGGGCTATATATAATTATGGACCGATTGGACCAATTTTTGCATGGTTGTTAGAGACCGTATACTAACATCAGGTACCACATTTCAACCGGATCGGATGAATTTTTCCCCTCCAAGAGGCTCCGGAGGTCAAATCTGGGGATCGGTTTATATGGGGGCTATATATAATTATGGACCGACATGGACCAATTTTTGCATGGGTGTTAGAGACCGTATACTAAGACCACGTACTAAATTTTAACCGGATCGGATGAATTTTGCTCCTCCAAGAGGCTCCGGAGGTCAAATCTGGGGATCGGTTTATATGGGAGCTATATATAATTATGGACCGATATGGACCAATTTTTGCGTGGTTGTTAGAGGCCGTATACTAACATCAGGTACCAAATTTCAACCGGATCGGATGAATTTTGCTGCTCCAGGAGGCACCCCAAGCCAAATTTGGGGATCGGTTTATATGGGGGCTATACGTAAACGTGGTCCGATATGGCCGATTTTCAATACCATCCGACCTACATCAATAGCAACTACTTGTGCCAAGTTTCAAGTCGATAGCTTGTTTTGATCGGAAGTTAGCGTGATTTCCACAGACGGACGGACAGCCGGACGGACAGCCGGACAGACGGACGGACGGACGGACATGCTTAGATCGACTCAGAATTTCACCACGACCCAGAATATATATACTTTATGGGGTCTTAGAGCAATATTTCGATGTGTTACAAACGGAATGACAAAGTTAATATACCCCCATCCTATGGTGGAGGGTATAAAAAGAAATTTAATTTGATTTTTTAAATACACGCGTTTTCCCTTGACCAAATTTTGACCGTATCACCCTTTATTCCCTCGAATTCTTCAGCGAGGGTGTACAGACTCGAGTTCTTAAGGCTTGAGAACTTCAGGTACATAAGTGTCCTGCTGACATTACACTTATCGATTACGTCCCCCTTTAAAATCTCTGTCTAACAACGTGACTGGATACGGAGTCAAACTTCCTTTTACCCGAATTTTTTTCAATTTCGCTGTATCGCAGGATCAAGAGTCCTCGTAGGAACTCTGTGTTATAACAAACAAACCAACTGCGTGGCGGTCTGTTGCTGACTCGAATAGTCTAGGTACACAAACGATCTTTGACCCAATTCAGTCAATGTCGCCGATATATAGGAAGAGGAGTTCTGGTAGGAACTCTGTGTCATTCTCAGCACAGAAATCCAACGGCTGTGAGGGCTGTTGCTGACTGGAACAGGCAAGCCACACAAGACTCTTTGACGAAAATATCTCTCAATGTCACCGTTACATAATAACCAGTGTCGTATACTCCAGGAGAATCACCACGGACAGATTGAAATCAAAGCATCGATGTTCAACTTAAGTTAGCGTAATGGGCGAGATCACACAAGGACGAAAAGAAGTGAAATTAACTACCCACCGGTGAGGTTAGTTTAACTTTTGGGGTTTTTGATTATTTGCGGATTTAATCCCTAACCATTTTGCATAGTCGTTCCAGGGAGAGTACATGCTTTCACAAGGATTATATTAGAGCCAGAGAGTAGTTTACAATGTCAATGGAACACCATCTTATGACGAACGTGAATCTTTGAATTATCCCTGCCCTAAAGATACTAAAACACAAATGCCTTCTCCTCTTTCCCAACGAGACAATGAACGGTTGCATTTGCTTTTACAGTAAATCAACAAATTTTTGGTCTACTGGTCAATTCGTTTATCCAAACATACGAATATCCATTCGTCAAAACAGTTAGTTCTGCTAAACCATTACACCGGACATCTGACACATTAATCAGTGACCAGTTAATGAAGTTGGAGTTTTTCGCAAATGCTTTGCAGACTTACAGGCAGCAGTTTTATAATAATTCAAGACCCATAAAAAGAAAACGCAAAGCCCACTGCCAAAATATTTACTCTTCGCATTGCTCACGAAAGACACAAACTCATCAACTGCTGTCATTATCATTAAAGCGAATACGCGAAAAATTACCAGACACATACATAAGTCTCTCCATTTTTTTCCTGCTATTTGGTATTGCCTTCACATAAATTGTCTGTTGGTTTTCACTAGGACCACTTAAAAACGATAGCCATTGCAACTGGTCCAACTTCCAAGTGTTGTTATTTTCGGCCACCTTCACAAGAAGGTAGTTAGCCTGTTAGTCTGTTTTGAGCAGTACTGGCCACACATTACAGTAGCAACGATAAAACATAAAATGTTTGGAAGACTTAATTGTTTTTCTGTCTCATAAACTCGTTAACATTACGATTTTTGTGTTGATGTTATTATTTTGAAGAAACAACAAGAGTTTTTGTTTTTAGTTGACTTCACACATTGCTTTTGTTTGGGTTGGGCCCAAGGAAGCTTGGGGTTCAGAATAGCGATTAAGCATAAACTTGTTTTTAGGATCATAGTTACATTCGTTTTTAGTTAGCTGTATGTATGGCTAAGATTGGTTTTCCGGCGTATATGGAAAAAGCTGATTGGAATTTGTGTAGGGAGACATTGGAGATGATGGTACCTGAGCACTGTACATTAAAAATTCTGTGAAGAAGAATCTTTCAATTCCTCTCAGAGCGAGAGAAAATCAACCGTCATAGTTGATTTCCGATATGCGGAAATCGTGCAAAAAGCGTTTTTAAAAGACTATGTTGTCGAGATATTCAATGGAATGGGAAGCGTTTGATTGCGTGGTGTATGTCATCCCGTGTAATAAACTTTTCTCTCAATACAACTTTTCAAATACAGCGGTGTTGAGCTCAGTTTCAACATTTTAGTCTTTACTATTTTATATCGCATCTACTTGAACTACTGCCCGATGTGTTTAAGAGTATCTCATCGCAGATACGCGATGAAATTTAAGAGAAAGCATTATATTACATTTGCTTGCGCACAGGTCATACTCGTGAATGGTTCCGCTACATAAGAAAATGGTTAGTGTGCCACCTTAATCATCACACTCAAGTTGGCGTGCCTCAAAAATCTGCTCTATTAACCGCACGTTATAATACGTTGACGTAAATCACCATCCTCGTACCGCTTAACTTCTACCAGTCAAAGGTAATGCTATCACTTCACGAAAGGCTGAGTCAAAGATCCAAGACTCGTGGCTTCTTTCCAATGGTATTAGCGCCTGGGATCACCTCCAATGGTCCAACAAAAACAAGATTGTTCTTGATTATCGTCCAATCACAAACGGTGATGCTTCAATCATTGGTCGACCGGCTCCAGTTTCGCGTCAGAAATAGAAATACCCGAGAGTACTGTAGACTTAATCTAGAATCTTATCAATCAACGTCAAATAATTTTCATGGTTCAGGCTCGGAGTGCCCTAGGTCATACTCGGGAATCATACTCGTGCCACAGGTCATACTCGTGAATGGTTCCGCTACATAATAAAATGGTTAGTGTGCCACCTTAATCATCACACTCAAGTTGACGTGCATCAAATCACCATCATCGTACCGCTTAACTTCTACCAGTCAAAGGTAATGCTATCACTTCACGAAAGGCTGAGTCAAAGACCCAAGACTCGTGCCTTCCTTCCAATGGTATTAGCGCCTGGGATCACCTCCAATGGCCCAACAAAAACAAGATTGTTCTTGAGTATCGCCCAAACACAAACGGTGATGCTTCAATCATTGGTCGACCGGCTCCAGTTTCGCGTCAGAAATCGAGATACCCGAGAGTACTATAGACTTAATCTAGAATCTTATCAATCAAAGTCAAATAATTTTCATCCGAGACTGAACCATGAAACAAGATGAATCTGAGAGCACCCAGAGAAGGAATATGATCACCTCAAACATGTTTTAAGAGCAAAATATTATTTTTGGGTGGTGACCATGTAACATGGTTTTCGCAACCATGTTATTTTCTCGGAAATCATGTATCTGATTTCGGCAAGCAGGTTATATTTGACGAGAAAATAACATTTTAGTGGCAAACATGTTACATGGTCACCATACAAAAATAACATTTTGCTCTTGAAACATGTTTGAGGTGATAATATTCCTTCTCTGCGTGAGGATGTAAGGTGAACTGAGAAGGACTCAGTACAACTATTAGAACGATTACTGTAGTATTGAAAACAAGTCCTAGTCTTCTAGACTCGTTAGTATGCGCTAACTCCTCTCCGGGTTTCATTAAAACATCGGAGGGCCATTGGATAACGTCCACTGGCGGACGCTGGAGTTACCATTGGACATTCGCTTTCGTGGAAATGAGATGGCTTAAGCATTTTCTGGGAGCCACCGTAGTGCAATGTGCTAGCATGCCCGCCGTGCATACAAAGGATCCCGGGTTCAATCTCAGTTTTCAGTGGTAGATTGACCCCTCTCACTTATGGTAATTATTTAGGTTTCACCGTAATGTGAAACGCCGTTCGAACTCGGCTGTAGAAAAGAGATCCCTTGTCATTGACTTAACATGGAATCGGGCAGCACTCAGGGATAAGAGTGAAGTTCACCACTGTCGTATCACAATGGACTGAATAGTCTAATTGAGCCAGAAATAACGGGCAGCCACTAAACCTAACCTAAGAATCATTTCTGCAATGGTCCTGAAAAGGCAAGATTGTTGTTGCGTTCCACCCAAACAAAAACGGTGGAGCTTCAATCGTTTATAAATCGGTTCTAGCTTCATACCAAAAAGCGAAAAAACCGCGCGAACTAAGATACATGTCTATCTAGAATCTTACCACGACCCACTGCTCAAAATTCATGTAAGTTGCATGGCTCAGTCTCGGAGGACTGGCACGCTTACAGGATGTATCTGAGAGGTTATATCCTCCGACAAGAGCTCAGCACAACTCTGGGAATGATTGCTGCAGCAGTATTGAAAACACGTCCGAGACTTCCAGACTACTAACCCCACTCCGGATGTTATTAAAATATCAGAGGATCACTGGACTGCGTCTTGTGAGGATACGCTGGAGTACTATTGGACGTACATTTTTCTGGAAGTCAGACGGCTGAACCATCTTCTAGCAGTACCATAGATACCATTTCCTATCGTAATGTAGAATAAAGGGTAATATGGTCAAAATTTGGTCAAGGGAAAACGCGTGTAAATCGGTGAAATCGTTTATTTAAAAAATCAAATTAAATTTATTTTTCAAGTTCAATTAGTATAAAATTCAGGAAAAATATTCAATTAGGGTTTCGCTTTTCCAAATCCGAATTGCCGGGCCTCACGCTTGACACCTGCCATCAGATTTTGTACAGCCACCTTGTCCACCTTCTTCGCCGCAGAAAGCCAGTTTGCCTTGAACTGCTGCTCGTCCTTAGCAGTTTTTTTGGTCTTCTTTAGGTTCCGCTTGACAATAGCCCAGTATTTCTCAATTGGGCGAAGCTCTGGCATTTTGGGATGGTTCTTGTCCTTGGGAACCACCTGCACGTTGTTGGCGGCGTACCACTCCATGGCCTTTTTACCGTAATGGCAATATGCCAAATCCGGCCAAACCAGTACGGAACAACCGTGTTTCTTCAGGAAAGGCAGCAGACGTTTATTCAAACACTCTTTCACGTAAATTTCTTGGTTGACAGTCCCGGAAGCTATGAAAATGCTGCTTTTCAAGCCACAGGTACAGATGGCTTGCCAAACCAGATATTTCTTTGCGAACTTTGACAGTTTTATGTGCTTAAAAATATCTGCTACCTTTCCCCTTCCTTTTGCCGTATAAAACTCCTGTCCCGGAAGTTGCTAGTAGTCGGCTTTGACGTAGGTTTCGTCGTCCATTACCACGCAGTCAAACTTCGTCAGCATCGTCGTGTACATCCACCGGGATCGCGCTTTGGCCGTCGTATTTTGTTTATCATCGCGATTTGGAGTCACTACCTTCTTGTAAGTCGATAGTCCGGCTCGTTTTTTGGCTCGATGCACGATTGTAGACGATACACCCAGCTTATTTGTGGCATCTCGGAGAGAGAGGTTAGGGTTTCGCTTGAAACTACCGGCAACTCTCTTTGTCGTCTCAGCGGCTTCCGGTTTTCGATTTCCCCCCGATCCAGACTTCCTGGCTGTCGACAAACGTTCCCCAAATACTTTAATTACATTTGTAACGGTTGATTTGGCAACTTTTAGCGATTTTGCCAGCTTTGCGTGCGAGTAGCTCGGATTTTCGCGATGCGCTATCGACTTACAAGAAGGTAGTGACTCCAAATCGCGATGATAAACAAAATACGACGGCCAAAGCGCGATCCCGGAGGCTGTACACGACGATGCTGACGAAATTTGACTGCGTGGTAATGGACGATGAAACCTACGTCAAAGCCGACTACAAGCAGGCTCCGAGACAGGAGTTTTATACGGCAAAAGGAAGGGGAAAGGTAGCAGATATTTTCAAGCACATAAAACTGTCAAAGTTCGCAAAGAAATATTTGGTTTGGCAAGCCATCTTTACCTGTGGCTTGAAAAGCAGCATTTTCATAGCTTCCGGGACTGTCAACCAAGAAATTTACGTGAAAGAGTGTTTGAATAAACGTCTGCTGCCTTTCATGAAGAAACACGGTTGTTCCGTACTGTTTTGGCCGGATTTGGCATCATGCCATTGCGGTAAAAAAAGGCCATGGAGTGGACAAGAACCCTCCCAACACGCCAGAGCTCCGCCCAATTGAGAAATACTGGGCTATTGTCAAGCGGAACCCAAAGAAGACCAAAAAACTGCTAAGAACGAGCAGCAGTTCAAGGCAAACTGGCTTTCTGCGGAGAAGAAGGTGGACAAGGTGGCTGTACAAAATCGTGAGGCCCGGCAATTCGGGTTTGGAAAAGCGAAAGCCTAACTGAATATTTTTCCTGAATTTTATACTAATTGAACTTGAAAAAGAAATTTAATTTGATTTTTTAAATAAACGATTTCACCGATTTACACGCGTTTTCCCTTGACTAAGTTTTGACCGTATCACCCTTTATGTGCTTATGTATCTCATACGCACTCAGTAAGCGGGGATCAGATACCCTTAATGTCATGTTGCATCTATTGCCTTTAGACATATTGGCCAAGCAGTAAGTTGCAAAAGCAACTGTATGAAATATCGCCAAACGCAGTGGATTACACTCGGGCGAAATCCCATTTTGGACAAGAAATTTGAAACATTTTGAAACAATTTGAAATTCCCAACAGTGAGAAGGACTGTAGGCAAGTGGGTTGTGGGGTATTTTCAAAAGACCTGGAATGTAAACTCGCGAAACGATTACTAATCACTGAAATGGTTTTCAATAGAAATATTAGAAAAGAAAATGTTAAGAAGTAATATGCCTGCAATAAAGTCCTTGGACTCTATGTTCCTTTCAAAATCTTTCAATGAGATGGTTGAGTAGTAAAATATTCACTTACTACGGCCACATCATTATATCAGAGAACTGTGAAGCCGATGAGTTAGTTAGACTAGGATCTACCTTAAATATTCCAAGGGAACAAGAATCTCTTGGTATGCCTCTAGCTACCTTCAAGCTTATACTGCTTGAGAACGATGTTATAATAGCGAATGTCCAATGGGACACCAAGCAAATATTATCGCATCGAAACTTTATTGGCACACTAGATATGATAGTGTTTTCAAGACCTCAGACATCAACCCTGAGTTCTGCAATAATGGTGATCGCTGCCTGATAGGCGAGAAACGAGAGATCAATATCCCCTGCTGCTAGAGAAGTACTTCATATTAGATTTTTCCCATTTCTAAGGGAGCCTCTTGGGTCATCTTGTTTTTTCTAAGGGAAAAATTAAGCAAACGCTTATGAACGACAACAAGAAATTCCTCCTCCTTCAAATGTCTATTAGAACATTTGCAGTCTATATCACTCAAGGACCCATTTTCCGAGAGAAACGAGAGATCAATATCCCCTGTTGCTAGAGAAGTACTTCATATTAGATTTTTTCCATTTCTAAGGGAGCCTCTTGGGTCATCTTGTTTTGAGAAACGAGAGATCAATATCCCCTGTTGCTAGAGAAGTACTTCATATTAGATTTTTCCCATTTCTAAGGGAGCCTCTTTGGTCATCTTGTTTTTTCTAAGGGAAAAATTAAGCAAACGCTTATTAACGACAACAAGAAATTCCTCCTCCTTTAAATTTCTATTAGAGCCTGTGCAGTCTATATCACTCAAGGACCCATGTTCCTCTTTGATATGAAACCGCCAACGAGGAATTTCTAAATGCTGGCTAAATCATAACAAATTCTTTTTGAGGAAGATAAGAAATTTGGCGGCACTTTTAATTTCAATTGACCAAGTGGTAACAGAAAAATGCTACCGGTCATGACGTTGAGAGAAACTCTAGGGTTTTTAGCCTGCATTTGTTTTTTTTGTGAAGACACAACTAGCGGTTTTTGACATATTTCCAGGGGATGATCAAAAGCTCCCACCATTAAATCAACAAAATACCAAAATCAACAAAAGGATCACTGTCAAATCACTCTAGCCCCTATGATGTCGATGATGATGATGCGAATATTTGAGCAAAGAACAAAGTGAAGTGCCTTGCCAAAAATAAGGTGCCACTTTGTGGCTATTGTTTTGATGATTAGCAGTCCTTAGTTGCCCCAAAAACAAACTCAATAACCATTAAGCAAACCCCCTCAACAAATAAACAGTAGGCAGCTGCTGTCTTTGTGGGGAAGGTTTAAATACATTTTGATGATTTGATGGATTTGCTTCAAACAACATTTGAGCGATTTTGCCGCCTATCGAAATACAAAAAAAAACAAGTATATAAGGCCGTAAGTTCGGCCAGGCCGAAGCTTATGTACCCTCCATCATGGATTGCGTAGAAACTTCTTCTAAACACTGCCACCCACAATCGAATTACTTAAGTTGCGGTAACGCTTGCCGATGGCAAGGTATCTTAAAACCTCCTAACACCATCTTCTAAATTGTATGTAAGTCCATACGTGGTATATATTAAATCAAAAAAGATCGATCCAATTCGTATATAATTCAGTTTGACAAAGTAGACATAAAATTTTGACAAAATTTTCTACAGAAATAAAATTTTAACAAAATTTTCTATAGAAATAAAATTTTCACAAAATTTTCTATAGAAATAGAAATGTTCACAAAATTTTCTATAGAAAGAAAATTTTGAAAAAAATGTCTACAGAAATAAAATTTTAACAAAATTTTCTATAGAAATAAACTTTTGACAAAATTTTCTATAGAAATAAAATCTTGGTAGATTATTTTTGGCGAGTGGCAACCATGATTATGAACCGAATAAAATTTGAACAAAATTTTCTATAGAAATAAAATTTTGACAATGATGAACCGAATAAAATTTTAACAAAATTTTCTCTAGAAATAAAATTTTGACAAAATTTTCTATAGAAATAAAATTTTGGTAGATTATTTTTGGCTCTAGTGGCAACCATGATTATGAACCGATATGGACCAATTTTTGTGTGATTGGACCAATTTTGGTATGGTTGTTGGCGACCATATACTAACACCACGTTCCTAATTTGAACCGGATCGGATGAATTTTGCTTCTCTTTGAGGCTTCGCAAGCCAAATCTGGAGATCGGTTTATATGGGGGCTATATATAATTATGGACCGATGTGGACCAATTTATGCATGATTGTTAGAGACCATATACCAACACCATGTACCAAATTTCAGCCGGATCGGATGAAATATGCTTCTCTTAGAGGCTCCACAAGCCAAATCTGGGGATCGGTTTATATGGGGGCTATATATAATTATGGACCGATGTCGACCAATTTTTGCATGATTGTTAGAGACCATATACTAACACCATGTACCAAATTTCAGCCGGATCGGATTAAATATGCTTCTCTTAGTGGCTCCACAAGCCAAATCTGGGGATCGGTTTATATGGGGGCTATATATAATTATGAACCGATATGGACCAATTTTTGCATGGTTGTTAGAGACCATATACCAACACCATGTACCAAATTTCAGCCGGATCGGATGAAATATGCTTCTGTTAGAGGCTCCACAAACCAAATCTGAGGATCGGTTTATATGGGGGCTATATATAATTATGGACCGATGTTGACCAATTTTTGCATGGTTGTTAGAGACCATATACCAACATCATGTACCAAATTTCAGCCGGATCGGATGAAATTTGCTTCCCTTTGAGGCTCCGCAAGCCAAATCTGGGGATCGGTTTATATGGGGGCTATATATAATTATGGACCGATGTCGACCAATTTTTGCATGATTGTTAGAGACCATATACTAACACCATGTACCAAATTTCAGCCGGATCGGATTAAATATGCTTCTCTTAGAGGCTCCACAAGCCAAATCTGGGGATCGGTTTATATGGGGGCTATATATAATTATGGACCGATATGGACCAATTTTTGCATGGTTGTTAGAGACCATATACCAACACCATGTACCAAATTTCAGCCGGATCGGATGAAATATGCTTCTGTTAGAGGCTCCACAAGCCAAATCTGAGGGTCCCTTTATATGGGGGCTATACGTAAAAGTGGACCGATATGGCCCATTTTCAATACCATCCGACCTACATCGATAACAACTACTTGTGCCAAGTTTCAAGTCGATAGCTTTTTTCGTTCGGAAGTTAGCGTGATTTCAACAGACGGACGGACGGACGGACGGACGGACGGACGGACGGACGGACGGACGGACGGACATGCTTAGATCGACTCAGAATTTCACCACGACCCAGAATATATATACTTTATGGGGTCTTAGAGCAATATTTCGATGTGTTACAAACGGAATGACAAAGTTAATATACCCCCATCCTATGATGGAGGGTATAAAAAAACAAGTATATACGGCCGTAAGTTCGGCCAGGCCGAATCTTATGTACCCTCCACCATGGATTGCGTAGGAACTTCTACTAAAGGCTGTCATCCACAATCGAATTACTTGGGTTGCGATAACACTTGCCGATGGCAAGGTATCGTAAAACTTTTTAACACTGTCTTCTAAATTGTAAGTTAGCCCATACGGGGTATATATTAAACAAAAAAAGGCCGATTAAATACGTATATAATCTAGTTTTACAAAATTTTCTATAGAAATAAAATTTTGACAAAATGTTCTATAGAAATGAAACCTTGACAAAATTTTCTATAGAAATAAAATTTTGACAAAATTTTCTATAGAAATAAAAATTTGACAAAATTTTCTATAGAAATAAAAACTTGACAAAATTACTATAGAAATAAAAAGTTGACAAAATTTTCTATGGAAGTAAAATGTTGACAAAATTTTCTACAGCAATACAATTTTGACAAAAATTTCTATAGAAATAAAATGTTGACAAAATTTTGTATAGAAATGAAATTTTGACAAAATTTTGTATAGAAATAAAATGTTGACAAAATTTTCTACAGAAATAAATTTTTTACAAAATTTTCTATAGAAATAAAATTTTGACAAACATTTCTATAGAAATAAACTTTTGACAAAACTTTCTATAGAAATGAAATTTTAACAAAACTTTCTATAGTAATAAAATTTGACAAAATTTTCTATGGAAATAAAGTTTTGGTAGATTACAAAATTTTCTATAGAAATAAAATTTTGACAAAATTTTCTATGGAAATAAAATTTTGACAAACATTTGTATAGAAATAAACTTTTGACAAAACTTTCTATAGAAATGAAATTTTGACAAAACCTTCTATAGTAATAAAATTTGACAAAATTTTCTATGGAAATAAAGTTTTGGTAGATTATTTTTGGCGATATGGACCAATTTTTGTGTAATAAGACATCGGCTATATATAACTAAAGACCGATATGGACCAATTTTTACATGGCTGTTAGAGGCCATAAATTGACAAAATGTACCAAATTTCAACCGTATCGGATGACTTTTGCTCCTCCAAGAGGTTCCGGACGTCAAATCTGGGGACGGTTTATATGGGAACTATATATAATTATGGACCGATATGGACCAATTTTTGCATGGTTGTTAGAGACCATATACTAACACCATGTACCAAATTTCAACTGGATCGGATGAATTTTGCTCTTCCAAGAGGCTCCGGAGGTCAAATCTGGGGATCGGTTTATATGGGGGCTATATATAATTATGGACCGATATGGACCAATTTTTGCATGGTTATTAGAGGCCGTAAACTAACATCAGGTACCAAATTTCAACCGGATCGGATGAATTTTGCCCCTCCAAGAGGCTCCGGAGGTCAAATCTGGGGATCGGTTTATATGGGGCCTATATATAATTATGGACCGATATGGACCAATTTTTGCATGGTTGTTAAAAACCGTATACTAAGACCACGTACTAAATTTCAACCGGATCGGATGAATTTTGCTCCTCCAAGAGGCTCCGGTGGTCAAATCTGGGGATCGGTTTATATGGGAGCTATATATAATTTTGGACCGATATGGATCAATTTTTTCATGGTTGTTAGAGGCCGTATACTAACATCAGGTACCAAATTTCAACCGGATCGGACGAATTTTGCCCCTCCAAAAGTCTCCGGAGGTAAAATCTGGGGATCGGTTTATATGGGGGCTATATATAATTATGGACCGATATGGACCAATTTTTGCATGGTTGTTAGAGACCATATACTAATATCAGGTACCAAATTTCAATCGGATCGGATGAATTTTGCCCCTCCAAGAGGCTCCGGAGGTCAAATCTGGGGATCGGTTTATATGGGGGCTATATATAATTATGGACCGATATGGACCAATTTTTTCATGGTTGTTAGAGACCGTATACTAAGACCACGTACCAAATTTCAACCGGATCGGATGAATTTTGCTGCTCCGGGAGGCTCCCCAAGCCAAATTTGGGGATCGGTTTATATGGGGGCTATACGTAAACGTGGTCCGATATGGTCCATTTTCAATACCATCCGACCTACATCAATAACAACTACTTGTGCCAAGTTTCAAGTCGATAGCTTGTTTCGTTCGGAAGTTAGCGTGATTTCCACAGACGGACGGACAGCCGGACAGACGGACAGACGGACGGACGGACGGACATGCTTAGATCGACTCAGAATTTCACCACGACCCAGAATATATATACTTTATGGGGTCTTAGAGCAATATTTCGATGTGTTACAAACGGAATGACAAAGTTAATATACCCCCATCCTATGGTGGAGGGTATAAAAATGAAAATTTCAAACCGCTACTCATGCCCTAAACTTTAAGTTGGATATTTGATGATGATGCCAAACCATGGGCTTTAGGGTAAAGGCATGGGCTATTCAGTAGAGCAATATTAAAGATGAAAACGTTTTTGGAAAAAATATTTGAAATTCCTTTCCTTTCGAATGGCATGAATCACGCATTGGCAAATGATGAAGGTATTTATGAGGGTTTTTTTCTTGTTTTCTTTTTTATCTTCGGCTACCGCATTAGCTATGACCATCAAAGAAATCATTTAATTCCATATTTAAGAGAAAATTATATCAAAATTCTTGGCACATAGTCTCAAGTGAAAGGATTTGATTTTTGTTTTTGTACCACTTCCAAATTCAAGGTTACCAGGCCAGACACTGCCGCTAATTTTTTTTTCAGTTTGTTCCAAGAGCTTCAATTATTGCCGTTCCATCAGAATATACAGTTAGTTTGAAAATTTATTATTTGGTCTTGGGATCCATAATTTTGGCCTTAAAAATTTGCATATCATTGGTTGGGTTTAAAAATTGGTAGCCTTTGTTAATTAGTTAAATTATAGGTAAACACTGGAAGAGATCGTTTCTTTAGTTCTGGAAGAACCAATGGGCAAAGATGAAGTGAAATTGAGTAAAATACAAATAAGAACATGTATATACGGCCGTAAGTTCGGCCAGGCCGAATCTTACACCCAGAAAAAAGTGACCCCTTCTTTAAGTTAAAATGAACTCATTGTGAAGAAAGTTGAACTTCGTATAGCGCCAAAGACATTTTTATTTGTTTGAATGATGTGATTTTCGTAGAAATTAGGTAGAATGCATTCCGTATATTAGTTAACATTTTCCTATAATTATGTACCACTATACTACAGAATGAAAAAATTCAACTGAATTGAATTCATATATGGAATGATTTTATTGAACTTTTTTTCATTCATTTGGACAAATCTTACATATTTGTGGTAAACCTTTTACTTCAAAGTTAGATCTGATTACCTTCGTTTTTAAATACAATTTTATGTATTTATATAAGCAATTTTTTCTTCAATAAAAGACATGTTTTATTAATATATTAAATATATTTATTTAGAATCAACAGCATCGACTGGCCTTGAAATATTAATTATTATTATTTTTTCTTCTTGTAGTACCTTTCACTTTGAATAATTTGCTGCCTAGCAATTTTGTCCACCTTCTACAATTTCAATACCTACAAATATAAACAAAAAAATCCAAAACCAATTTTTTCACAAAAGGTTAGCGTCACTGAATATTACCTGTTAATTGAAGATTCCAAAATGAAGTTGAATGAAGGGGTTGTTATTCTGTTGGTGTTCTTTTTTATAAACCAATTTTCAAAAAACGAACATAATTCTCACTAATTTAAAATAACAAATATTTTCTATATTTTATTTGTTTTTTATAATATTATTTTACTATATTATTTTTTAACAATCTCTCCGTATACCATAACAACGCGATTCCAACTAAAAAAACAACCCACGCGCAAACATATCGATTACATCAAAGACAGGTATCGATTACAGGTCGATAAAAGAAATGTAGGAAATTTTCCTATATTCTAACAAGTGTGTTTCCTTAAGTTTTGAAAGGATTGAATACTTCTTAGTACGAATGAACTAAAATATTTTTCTATGCCAAGTGTTATTCGTATGTATGATAAGCTTTCTATAATAAAGGAAGTCAGAATTATCATTTTATAAGAAATCTTACTAAATTTGAGGAAACTTGGTTTTAGTTCGGTTTTTGTTTATTTTTACGAATGCTTTGTTATCAGTGAATAAAATTTTCTTGTTCAATAGTAAATTCTTATACCCAGCGAAGAAAACAGTATTAGTAAAATTCCATGCCCTATTCTAGTTTATGAACTATTCCTAACTGCTTTCAGTTTAGGATTTTTTTACTGAAACAAGTAAATTTTATTATTTCACACAAAATATTAACTGAGTGGAAATAAAATGGCTAAACTAAATTGATGAAAATTTTTTCCTTTAGTTTCGAAGACACTTTTTTCTGGGTGTATGTACCCTGCACCATGGATTGCATAGAAACTTGTACTAAACACTGTCATCCACAATCGAAGTAATTGGGTTGCGGTAACACTTGCTTATGGCAAGGTATCTTAAAACTTCTTAACACCGTCTTCTCAATTGTAATTTAGTTCATACGGGGTATATATTAAACAAAACAAGTAAGGAAAGTCTAAAGTCGGGCGGAGCCGATTATATTATACCCTGCACCACTTTGTAGATCTAAATTTTCGATACCATATCACATCCGTTGGGTGCTATATATAAAGGTTTGTCCCAAATACATACATTTAAATATCACTCGATCTGGACAGAATTTGATAGACTTCTACAAAATCTATAGCTTCAAAATTTAAGTCGGATAATGCACTAGGGCGGAACACAATTTTAGTAAAAAAATAAGGAAACATTTAAATCTGAAGCAATTTTAAGAAAACTTCGCTTGATATATATGTATTAGAAGTTTGCGAAAATTAGAGTCATTTTTACAACTTTTCGACTAAGCAGTGGCGATTTTACAAGGAAAATGTTGGTATTTTGACCATTTTTGTCGAAATCAGAAAAACATATATATGGGAGCTATATCTAAATCTGAACCGATTTCAACCAAATTTGGCACGCATACACGGATAAAACAGACTGTTTTTCATATGTTTGGCTATAAACATTATATGTTTGGAACACAAATTTTTAAACACAATATTTTTGAGTGCAAGCATATAATGTTCATAAACTAGCATAACATGTTTGGGACATATATGTTAATATGTTAGAACATATTATGTTTGGGACATAAATGGGACATAAAATGTTTGTAAATATAATATGCTTGGATGCAAACATATATTAATTTAGAAATAGCCTATAAACATATATGTGTTTAGTAGCTTGGAGCGCTATTTAACAGGGAGCGATATTGAATTAAGTTGGTGGTTGTTGCTTGTTATTACAAAATTAACATTTTATTTTTCCTTGGGCAATTGATCAGCTACTTCTTTGATCCTTACAAACTGTGTGGTCCGCTGTTCGAATCCCCGTCCGGCAAAAGGTATAATTAAAATAAAACAAGTATATACATCAGTAAGTTCGGCCGGGCCGAATCTTAAATACCCACCACCATGAACCAAATATTAGGGTTTCCTTTGAAATTTCAGGAGGGCTTGAGGACACTTCCCGAAGATAAATTTAAAGATTTCATCCATGAGGACTATATCAGATTCTGGATTTATAAGAACCATTTTTGTTTGAGTTTTAGAGGAATCATTAACATCTCTTGTAAGTGTGCAAGAAAATTATAAAATAACGTCTTGATTTGAAATCTTAAATCTGTAGAAGTAAAATCTGGAAATTTTACATTGAGTTTCAAGCAATTTTCATCATCAGTGCGCCTTCTACACCCTCAAGAAGTGAAGTCGGTCTATATGGAGGCATTACCAAATGGACCTATAAAAACCTAATCCGATACACGTTTTTGTGAGCCTAAAATATCAGAATATTTACAATTTCAGGCAAATCAGATAAAAACTACGGTTTCTAGAAACCCAAGGAGTTAAATCGGGAGATCGTTCTTATGGGGGCTATACTAAAATATGGACCGATACTCACCGTTTTCGGCACACCTCTTTATGACCCGAAAATACCTCTAGATTTCCAATTTCAGGCAAATAGGATAAAAACTTCGGATTCTAGAAGCCCAAGAAGTAAAATCGGGAAATCGGTCTATATGGGGGCTATACCAAAATATGGACTGATCCCCACCATTTTCGGCACACTTCTTTATGGTCCTAAAATACCTCTAGATTTCCAATTTCAGACAAATTGGATAAAAAATAAGGTTTCTATAAGCCCAAGACCCCAATCGGGAGGTCGTTTTATATGGGGAACATACCAAAACATGGACCGATACTCACAATTTTTGGCACACGTATTTGTGGTCCTACAATACCTCTAGATTTCCAATTTCCGGTAAATTGAATAAAAACTGCGATTTCTATAAGCCAAAGAAGTAAAATCGGGAGATGGGTCTTTATGGGGGCTATACCAAAATATGGACCGATACTCACAATTTTTGGCACACG
Organism: Haematobia irritans; assembly: GCF_050003625.1. NCBI lineage: Eukaryota > Metazoa > Arthropoda > Insecta > Diptera > Muscidae > Haematobia > Haematobia irritans. The sequence continues at coordinate 38,722,276 of NC_134397.1, read as the reverse complement.
TATTTGTGGTCCTACAATACCTCTAGATTTCCAATTTCAGGTAAATTGAATAAAAACTGCGGTTTTTATAAGCCCAAGAAGTAAAATCGGGAGATCGGTCTAAATGGGGGCTATGCCAAAACGTGGACCGATACTCACCATTTTTGGCACACCTCTTTACGGTCACAAAATACCTCCAGATTTCAAATTTCAGGCAAATTGGATAAAAACTACGGTTTCTATAAGCCCAAGACCCCAAATCGGGAGGTCGGTTTATATGGGGACTATATCAAAACCTGGACAGATACAGCCCATCTTCGAACTTGACCTGCCTGCAGACAAAAGACGAGTTTGTGCAAAATTTCAGCACGATTGCTTCATTATTGAAGACTGTAGCGTGATTACAACAGACAGACAGACGGACATCGTTATATCGTCTTAGAATTTCTCCCTGATCAAGAATATATATACTTTATATAGTCGGAAATCGATATTTCGATGCGTTACAAACGGAATGACAAACTTATTATACCCCCGTCACCATTCTATGGTGGTGGGTATAAAAATCATACAATTGAATAATTTCTTCTACAATGTTTGTATTACAGAAAAAGGTGCTAAGAACTAAAAAATTTCGTGGAAGTGAGAAAGATGTGGGGGAATATAAAATTGGACAGAAACAAAATTTTGAGCATTCAGGTCGAAAACCTATGTTGTTAGCACCTATATTACCAGTTTATTTTCATAATTCATTATGATTGTAAATATATAAATAAATAAATAAAATTTTGAGCACAATATTGTTTGGGAGAATTTTTTTTAAGCATATAATATTTTTGGGTGCAAAATGCTTCCAAACATATTATATGTTCACATAATAACATATTGTTTTTTGGAAGACAACATTATTGAATTTGGATGCAAAAATACAAAATGTTTGGAACTTAGACTACCCAAACATATATTGTTTAGACCAATATGCTTTCAAACATATTATATATTGGAAGAGATCAAACATATAAATGTTTGGGAAATACCCAAAAATGTATATGTTTGAAGCAAAATATGTTTGGGAGTATATGTTACAGAAGCGATTTTTTGTGAGCGTGTAGCTACAATGCTAATTCTACTCCCTGTGCAAAATGTTAACTAAATCGGAGTTAAAAATTGGTCTCTGTGGTCATACACCCAGAAAAAAGTGCCTTCGAAACTAAAGGAAAAAATTTTCATCAATATAGTTTATCCATTTTATTTCCATTAAGGTAAATTTTTGTGAAAAATAATAAAATTTACTCGTTTCAGTAAAAAAATCCTAAACTGTAAGCAGTTAGGAATAGTTCATTAACTAGAATAAGGCATGGAATTTTACTCATACTATTTTCTTCGCTGGGTATAAGAATTTACTACTGAAAAAGAAAATTTTATTCACCGATAACAAAGCATTCGTAAAAATAAACAAAAACCGAACTAAAACCAAGTTTCCTCAAAATTAGTAAAATTTCTTATAAAATGATAATTGCGACTTCCTTTATAATAGAAAGTTTTTCATACATACGAACAACACTTGGCATAGAAAAATATTTTAGTTCATTCGTACTAAGAAGTATGCAATCCTTTCAAAACTTAATGAAACACACTTGTTAGAATATAGGAAATTTTCCTAAATTTCTATTGTCTACCTGTAATCGATACCTGTCATCGTAATCGATGTGTTTGCGCGTGGGTGTAATCGATATATTTGCGCGTCGGTTGTTTTTTTTAGTTGGAATCGCGTTGTTTTGGTATACGGAGAGATTGTTAAAAAATAATATGGTAAAATAATATAATAAATAACAAATAAAATATATAAAATATTTGTTATTTTAAATTAGTGAGAAAAATTTTCGTTTTTTAAATAAATCTATCAATGTTCGTGATAGTGTATAAACGAAGAAAACACCAGCAGAATAGGAACCCTTTCATTTGTCTTCATTTTGGAATCTTCAATTATCAGGTAATATTCAATGGCGCTAACCTTTTGCAACAAAAATGTTTTATGATTTTTTATATTTGTAGGTATTGAAATTGTAAAAGGAGGACAAAATCGTTAGGCAGCAACTTATTAAAAGTGAAATGTACAAGAAGAAGAAAAAGTGCGTTTTACAGTTGATAATATCACACGGAAATTGGAAATAGTGGAATAATAAACTAATATTTCAAAGAGATTCGATGCTGTTGATTCTTAATAAATATATTCAATATATTAATAAAACATGTCTTTTATTGAAGATAAAATTGCTTATAGAAATAAATAAAATTGTATTTAAAAACGAAGGTAAGCAGTTCTAATTATGAAGTAAAAGTTTTACCACAAATGTGTAAGATTTGTCGAAATGAATGAAAAAATTTCAATAAAATCATTCCATATATGAATTCAAATTAGTTAAATTTTTTCATTCTGTAGTATAGTGGTATATAAATATAGGAAAATGTTAACTAATATATGGAATGCATTATTCCTAATTTTTACGAAAATCACATCGTTCAAACAAATAAAAATGTCTTTGGCGCTATACGAAGTTCAACTTTCTTCACAATGAGTTCATTTTAACTTAAAGAAGGGGTCACTTTTTTCTGGGTGTACGAGTGTAAATCGGGCGAAAGCTATATATGGGATATATATTTAAATCTGAACCGATTTCAACCAAATTTGGCACGCATAGCTACAATGTTAATTCTACTCCCTGTGCAAAATTTCAACTAAATCGGAGCAAAAAAAATTGCCTCTGTGGTCATACGAGTGTAAATCGGGCGAAAGCTATATATGGGATATATATTTAAATCTGAACCGATTTCAACCAAATTTGGCACGCATAGCTACAATGTTAAATCTACGCCCTGTGCAAACTTTCAACCAAATTGGGCCAAAACTCTGGCTTTTAGGACCATATTAGTCCATATCGGGCGAAAGATATATATGGGAGCTATATCTAAATCTGAACCGATTTCTTTCAAAATCAAAAGGCCTCTATTCTGACCCAAATTAGGAACATGTGCTAAATTTGAAGGCGATTGTACTTAAATTGCGACCTAGACTTTGATCACAAAAATGTGTTCACAGACAGACGGACGGACAGACGGACATGGTTATATCGACTTAGGGACCCACCCTGAGCATTATTGCCAAAGACACCATGTGTCTATCTCGTCTCCTTCTAGGTGTTACAAACATATGCACTAACTTATAATACCCTGTTCCACAGTGTGGCGCAGGGTATAAAAAGGCCGATTAAATACGTATTTAATTCAGTTTGACAAAATTTTTAATAGATATAAAATTTTGACAAAATTTTCTATAGCAAAAAAAATTTGATAAAACTTTCTACAGCAATAAATTTTTAACAAATTTTTCTATAGAAATAAAATTTTGACAAAATTTTCTACAGAAATAAAATCTTGACAAAATTTTGTATAGTAATAAAATTTTGACAAAATTTTCTATAGTAATAAAATTTTGACAAAATTTTCTATAGAAATAAAATGTTGGTAGATTATTTTTGGGTATCGGCTATATATACACATACGGACCAATTTTGGCATGGTTGTTAGCGGCCATGTACTAGCCTAATGTACCAAATTTCAACCGGATCGGATGAAATTTGCTCCTCCAAGAGCTCCAGAGGTCAAATCTGGGGATCGGTTTATATGGAGGCTACATATAATTATAGACCGATATGGATCAATTCCTGCATGGTTGTTAGAGATCATATACTAACACCACGTACCAATTTTCAACCGAATCGGATGAATTTTGCTTCTCCAAAAGGCACCGGAGGTCAAATCTGGGGATCGGTTTATATGGGGGCTATATATAATTATGGGCCGATTTCGACCAATTTTTGCATGGGTGTTTGACGCCATATACTAACCCACGTACCAAAGTACTACTGAATCAGATAAATTTTGGTCTTCCAAGAGGCTCCGGAGGTCAAATCTAGTGATCGGTTTATATGGGGGCTATATATGATTATGGACTGATATGGATCACTTTTGGCATGGTTGTTAAATATCATATACTACCACCACGTACCAAATTTCAACCAGATCGGATAAATCTTGCTGCTCCAAAAGGCACCAGAGGTGCCATTATGGACTGATATGAACCAATTCCTGCATGGTTGTTGGATACCATATCCTAACACCACGTACCAAATTTCAACCGGATCGGGTGAATTTTGCTCTTCCAAGGGGCTCCGGAGGTCGAATCTGGGGATCAGTTTATATGGGTGCTACATATAATTATAGACCGATATGGACCAATTCCTGCATGGTTGTTAGAGATCATATACTAACACCACGTACCAATTTTCAACCTAATCGGATGAGTTTTGCTTCTCCAAAAGGCACCGGATTTCGACCAATTTTTGCATGAGTGTTTGACGCCATATTCTAACACCACGTACCAAATTTCTACTGAATCAGATGAATTTTGGTCTTCCAAGAGGCTCCGGAGGTCAAATCTGGTGATCGGTTTATATGGGGGCTACATATAAATGTGACTTATGATATGACCGATGTGGACCAATTTTTGCACGGTCATTAGAGACCATATACTAACACCATGTACCAAATTTCAGCCGGATCGGATGAAATTTTCTTCTCTTAGAGGCTCCGCAAGCCAAATCTGGGGATCGGTTTATATGGGAGCTATATATAATTATGCACCGATGTGGACCAATTTTTGCATTGTTGTTAAAGACCATATACTAACACCACGTACCAAATTTCAACCGGATCGGATGAATTTTGCTCCTCTAAGAGGCTCCGGAGGTCAAAACTGGGGATCGCCTTATATGGGGGCTATATATTATTATGGACCGATATGGACCAATTTTGGCATGGTTATTAGAGAACATATACCAAAACCATGTACCAAATTTCAGCCGGATCGGATGGAATTTTCTTCTCTTAGAGGGTCTGCAAGCCAAATTTGGGTATCCGTTTATATGGGGGCTATACGTACAAGTGGATCGATATGGACCAATTTGTGCATGGTTGTTAAAGATCATATATTAACACCATGTACCAAATTTCAGCCGGATCGGATGAAATTTGCTTCTCTTAGAGCAATCGCAAGCCAAATCGGGGGATCGGTTTCTATGGGGGCTATATGTATTTATGGACCGATGTGGACCAATTTTTGCATGGTTGTTAGAGACCATATACTAACACCACGTACCAAATTTCAGCAAGATCGGATGAAATTTGCTTCTCTTAGAGGATCCTCAAGCCAAATTTGGGTGTCCGTTTATATGGGGGCTATACGTAAAAGTGGACCGATATGGCCCATTTGCAATACCATCCGACCTACATCAATAACAACTACTTGTGCCAAGTTTCAAGTCGATAGCTTATTTCGTTCGGAAGTTAGCGTGATTTCAACAGACGGACGGACGGACGGTCATGCTCAGATCGACTCAGAATTTCACCACGACCCAGAATATATATACCTTTTAGGGTCTTAGAGCAATATTTTGATGTGTTAAAAACGGATTGGCGCCAAATCATGACCATTTCAACCATACTGTAGTTCATTCTTACTATTTTTGGGAATCGCACGAACATTTTCTTTTGCGTTATGTTTACTAATTCAGTAAGGGTGGTTTAGGGAATGATATAGTCGGTCCCGCCCGACTTTGAACTTTACTTACTTTGTTTTTGCTAAGTTTGATAGCAGTTCTTGTAAAATGTATATATTTTCGGCCACTGAATACTTCCATATTTCTAACTAAACATTAGAAAGACACTGAATACTATAGGGGGACTATCCTAATAAGTTCACTGATGGTGAGGATAAAAATTCATAACCGTGACGTGATCAACTGCAATAAACAATCAATGCGTGTTATTTTTTATTGGGGCCACAATTTTCGATCATAAATCCTAAACAATTTACTTATTTTTGAAATTCAGAAAAATTAATTCATACAAATATGTGAATACATTATAAAGAAGGCTACACAAACATCAAGCCATCCTAAAAAAGATATGAAGAACAGTAGCAATCATTTGATCGGTTTGATAGGATAGACATCATACAAAAAGTGCCTTGATAAAAATTTAAATAAATCTCGCCCTTTAACTCCTAAGCAATTGCCTGCATTTAAAGTCAAATAATATTTCATGGCTTAAAATCGCCTGACTACAAATTTCACCGAGTTTGTTTTCCATTTCATGAGCAGACATTCCAGATTTGGCGAGCTATTATTAATTTTTATTGTAATCGATTAAAAGACCATCATTATGGAGGTATCTCTAGACTCAGACACAAACACCTCATAAAGGCAAAGACTTTTTGTTTGATAGCATTTACTTGGGCGGCTTTGGCTTGGGCCAACGTGCTTGCGTTTCATGGATGGAACTGGTAATCATTAGCCTCAAACTCTGGGTTAAGAGCACCTAAACACCTATTATCTCGATAACATTGGGGGGCAATGAAATGCCTTTGGAAGAGCACCTTACAGTGTTCACTTAAAGTACTTTGAATTTATTTTTAATGAGATTTAATAATACCCTGCGCACGAGTCTTTTCAGTGTCTTCATGTCTGGAAAAATCTTGGTGATCTCTACTCTGTTACGGTTTCATCAAGAGTAGTTGATCTAGTTCTATAGTAGTAAACGTGTTCCCTCAAGTTTAATGATAAATAAGCATGCTATCCTCACTTCCGATTTGCTTTTTTTTGTTTTCTTTTATAGATGGGTCATGACTTCCTTTTTACATTAGCAATTTTATGGGGATTTAATGTTTCTCTATGAAGAGAAAATTTTAGACATGAAGTTTTGTAAAGTAGTAGTTTTGTAAAAAATTAAAAAATAGTGAAAAATGTTCTCTAGTGAGTTTCTCATGTGAGTATGCTGGGGTTTTTAATGTGTCTAGAGCAAGATTGGTGACAAATGTCCTAGTTTACTAGACTCGGCACGTGATTTGTCAAAACTTTGGTTATTTACCTTGTACTGCAAGGTTCAGTGGTATCAGAAACCGAGAAGAATCACCAATCTGGTATTTCTTTACAGTTTTGACAAAATTTTCTATAGAAATAAAATTTTGACAACATTTTTGAAAGAAATAAAATTTTGAAAAAAATTTTGAAAGAAATAAAATTTTGACAAAATTTTTGAAAGAAATAAAATTTTGACAAAATTTTCTAGAGAAATAAAATTTTGACAAAAATTTCTAGAGAAATAAGATTTTGAGAAAATTTTCTATAAAAATAATGTGTTGAAAAAATTTTCCATAGAAATAAAATTTTGAAAAAATTTTCTATAGAAATAAAATTTTGACAAAATTTTCTATAGAAATAAAAATTTGACAAAATTTTCTATAGAAATAAAAATTTGACAACGTTATATATAGAAACCAAATTTTGACAAAGTTATCTATAAAAATAAAATTTTGACAAAATTTTTTATAGAAATAAAATTTTGACAAAATTTTCTAGAGAAATAAAATTTTGACAAAATTTTCTAGAGAAATAAAATTTTGTCAAAATTTTCTAGAGAAATAAAATTTTGAGAAAATTTTCTAGAGAAATAAAATTTTGAGAAAATTTTCTAGAGAAATAAAAGTTTGAGAAAATTTTCTATAGAAATAAAATTTTGACAAAATTTTCTATAGAAATAAAATGTTGACAAAGTTACCTATAAAAATAAAATTTTTGACAAAATTTTCTATAGAAATAAAATTTTGAGAAAATTTTCTATAGAAATAAATTTTTGACAAAATTTTCTATAGAAATAAAATTTTGACAAAATTTTCTATAGAAATAAAAATTTGACAAAATTTTCTATAGAAATAAAATTTTGAAAAAATTTTCTATAGAAATAGAATTTTGCCAAAATTTTCTATAGAAAAAAAATTACAAAATTTTCTATAAAAATAAAGTTTTGCAACAATTTTCTATAGAAATAACGTTTTAACAAAATTTTCTATAGAAATAACGTTTTAACAAAATTTTCTATAGAAATAAAATTTTGACAAAATTTTCTGGAGAAATAAAATTTTGACAAAATTTTCTAGAGAAATAAAAGTTTGAGAAAATTTTCTATAGAAATAAAATTTTGACAAAATTTTCCATAGAAATAAAATTTTGACAAAGTTATCTATAAAAATAAAATTTTGACAAAATTTTCTATAGAAATAAAATTTTGACAAAATTTTCTATAGAAATAAAATTTTGACAAAATTTTCTAAAAAAAATAAAATTTTGACAAAATTTTCTAGAGAAATAAAATGTTGACAAAAATTTCTAGAGAAATAAGATATTGAGAAAACTTTCTATGAAAATAATATGTTGACAAAATTTTCTATAGAAATAAAATTTTGAAACAATTTTCTATAGAAAAAAAAATTTGCCAAAATTTTCTATAGAAATAAAGTTTTGCAAAAATTTTCTATAGAAATAAAGTTTTGACAAAATTTTCTATAGAAATAAAGTTTTGACAACATTTTCTATAGAAATAAAATTTTGACAAAATTTTCTATAGAAATAAAATTTTGACAACGTTATATATAGAAATCAAATTTTGACAAAGTTATCTATAAAAATAAAATTTTGACAAAATTTTCTATAGAAATAAAATTTTGACAAAATTTTCTATACAAATAAAATTTTGACAAAATTTTCTATAGAAATAAAATTTTGACAACGTTATATATAGAAATTAAATTTTGACAAAGTTATCTATTGAAATAAAATTTTTGACAAAATTTTCTATAACACTAAAATTTTGACAAAATTTTCTGTGGAAATTAAATTTTGACAAAATTTTCTGTAGAAATAAAATCTTGACAAAATTTTCTAGAGAAATACAATTTTGACAAAATTTTCTAGAGAAATAAAATTTTGACAACATTTTCTAGAGAAATAAGATTTTGAGAACATTTTCTATAGAACTAAAATTTTGACAAAATTTTCTATAGAACTAAAATTTTGACAAAATTTTCTATAGAAATAAAATTTGGAAAAAAATTTTCTATAGATATAAAGTTTCGACAAAATTTTCGATAGAAATAAAATTTTGACAAAATTTTCTATAGAAATAAAATTTTGTCAAAATTTCATATAGAAATAAAATTTTGACAAAATTTTCTGTAGAAATAAAATTTGGACAAAATTTTCTATAGAAATAAAATTTGGACAAAATTTTCTATAGAAATAAAATTTTGACAAAATTTTCTATAGAAATAAAATTTTGACAAAATTTTCTATAGAAATAAAATTTTGACAAAATTTTCTAAGAAATAAAATTTTGACAAAATTTCTATAGAAATAAAATTTTGACAAAATTTTCTGTAGAAATAAAATTTTGACAACATTTCATATAGAAATAAAATTTTTACAAAATTTTCTATAGAAATAAAATTTTGATAAAATTTTCTATAAAAATAAAATTTTTGTTGTTTTTTGATTTCAGCTTAAAACCATGCCGTGACTAAACTACAAGTGTAGCTTAACCAACAGAGGAAAAGAATGTTTGTCAAATTTATTTGGGCAAAGCCCTATAGACTGCAAAGATGGTTGGATGGACGCACGTTTCGGAATTACCACATTCCTCATCAGCATCCTCTACTTGCAGCAAAACTATCAACCAATTATCATAATAAATTCCGGCAGTTCATTAAACCCAACAATGAACCACACTTGAACCTTCCGAAAAAAGGTTTTGCATGATAGCCGGCTTATGCCGAAATAAATTCGTACAAACATATCTCTTTTCCAATATTTTCTATAGAAATAAAATTTTAACAAAATTTTCTATAGAAATACTATTTTAAGAAAATTTTCTATACAAAACAAATTTTGGCAAAGTTATCTATAGAAATAAAATTTTGACAAAATTTTCTATTGAAATACCATGTTAAGAAAATTTTATATAGAAATACAATTTAAAAAAAATTTTCCATAGAAATAAAATTTTAAAAAAAATTTTCCATAGAAATAAAATTTTGAAAAAATTTTCTATAGAAATAAAATTTTGACAAAATTTTCTATAGAAATAAATTTTTGACAAAATTTTCTATAGAAATCACATTTTGACAAAGTTATTTATAGAAATAAAATGTTGAGAAATTGTTTTATAGAAATAAAATTTTGATAACATATGAATTTTTTGTTTAGTAGCTTTTTAGGAAAATTTTCTCCAAATTTTGGATGTAATGCGCTTTACAGACTATCAGTTATTCCGGACGGAATGTCGGTGTTTGTAAAGAATCTTACAGTGTGTCGGATCGATACGACTTGTCGGCGATGACTAAATAATCGGTAAATGTGTTATCGATCCCATAAACATGCATCAGTATCGATTATGCCTTCGGACTTAACTGTCGTCCGGAATAACTGATAGTCTGTAAAGCGCATAAGTGAGTGAATAAATACGCAGTATTTGTCCACAGAGGCTATTTTGAGCTCATGCAGCAATTCTGTTCCGAAAACTTGGAGTGCTATTGGCGTGGTATCGTACGCCGTTGCCAACTCGTAGCGGAGAGAACATTAATACATATGCTGTTCCCGAGTCTTTCAATGCTAACTGAAAGTAACCGGAGGAGAAGTATTCTATGCCTTTGCCAAATCGAAGCCCCTTCAGCACTTTTGCTGCTCCTGAGACTTCCAGTGCTAATCGAAAGCACCTAGTGACGCATTATTTTGCACCGTTGGCAAATCGTAGCGTAGACAACACCGATGCAGGTAGTGTTCCGGAGTTTTGGAGTGCTAACCAAGAGCAGTTCGTCTCGCACTATTTTATGCCGTTCCCAAATCGTGCTGTTCTTGAGTCGTCGAGTGCTAACCGAATGTAACTCTTGGCACGGAATTTTACGCCGTGGCCAAATCGTAGTACAGACAACACTAAAGCTGACGCTGTTCCTGAGTATTTGAGTGCTGATGGAAAGCACCTAATGGCGTAGTATTTTACATCGTTGCCAAATCGTAACTGAGACAACACAGATGTAGTGCTGTTCTAGAGTCTTGGAGTGCTAACCGAGAGCAACCTATTGCGCAATATTTTACGCAGTGGCCAAATCGTAGCTGGGAGAACACTAATGCAGACGCTGCTCCAGAGTATTCGAGTGCTAACCGAAAGCACCTAGTGGCACAGTATTTTAAACCGTTTCCAAATCTTACCAGAGACCAAACCTACGCAGATGCCGTTCCGCAATCTTGGAGTATTAACCGAGAGCAACTCATGGCGCAGTGTTCAACGCCATCAATAAGGATGGTGATATAAGAAAGGTGATATACAACCATCGAATTTTTCACCTTGTCTGGGTGCGTCATCCTCACAGAAAGTTTGTTGGTTTGGATGGACGATCCCACTGAATTTACTCTGCTGCTTTTGGGCGAGTGTATAGGTAGTATTATATCTCCGCTAGTATTTGAACTCATACTGCAGGTTATGTTCCCTTGCACTTGTGGAAAATCATTGGTGACCTGTAGGGCTGTATTTTGTGGCGTTTGGGGATTTCGTCCTTCTCTTTCTCACTGGGCAGTCGTCTCTCATCTTTGCTAAAAGGTTATGTTCTTCCACCCAGTACAATACTGTCTAATATTAAGAGATAGATTTTTGAACCGCCTCAATGTGATATTTTTCTTTTCTCTCTCAGCCTCTTCTGAAGACCAACCTAAGGAGATTGGTTCTTTTAGTAGATGCCTTCCTAAAGGTGAACCATATCACTATTGTTTCCATTCGTGTAAATTATTGCTTTCGCGTTAACCCTGCTACTGGCAAGTGCTGTGTACAGTGTTCCTTTACTCACAGATCCCGTTTTGTGGCGTTTGGGATTTTCGTCTCTCTATTTCTCACTGGGCAGTCGTCTCTCATCTTTGTTAAAAGGTTATGTTCTTCCACCCAGTACAATACAGCGTGGTATTAGATTTTTGAACCGCCTCAATGTGATAATTTTTTTCTCTCTCAGCCTCTTCTGAGGACCAACGTAAGAAGATTGGTTCCTTTGTAGATGCCTTCCTAAAGGTGAACCACATCACTATTGTTTCCATTCGTGTAACTTGCTGCTTTCGCGTTAACCCTGCTACTGGAAAGTGTTAATTGTATAGTGTTCCTTTACTGAGTCATTTAGTGATATTCGGCGATAAACCACCAAATGCAATACTGCACTAGAAGGAACCACGTATGTATGCTCCGACCTGATGACTGCGTTCATAGAGATCGGGTGATTGAAAGACCCTCGAATCTAAAGTCGATCTTTTGAGTAGGATCATGGCGAAGGTGCCTTTCTAAAGGCGTCATGGTTTGGCTGATTCACCCCGCAGCACTTGGTCATGTGGTGGTAAATTTGTTTTTCGATAATACCTGGTTTTCATAGTGGATGAAGAGTGTGCAGTATTCTTTAACTAAGAGCATTTTGAACTCATGCCTCAGATGCTGTCTCGGAGTCCTCTAGTGGCACTTTGTGGTAAACAGCTATTCTTGCTACTCGGAGAGTTCTCCTAAAATGATATGGTTTGGTTGGTTTTTGTTCTTAATTTGATCAGATTCCGATAAATGAAGATTGTAAATTGCTCTATCACCAAGACCATTTAGGACTCGCGCTATTCTAAAATCTTATAGTGGCAATTGTGTCTCGCTATTCCAGGGTCTCCAATGTGATCAGTTGAGTGGTACTTTTCCACCGAGAGCATTTTATCTTCACGTTGCAGTTGATGCAAACGACATTTGCCTTAATGGATGTGGAAAACCTCTCGCTACGAATGTGACTATTGAGTGCATTAGCCTAAGACTAGGATTTGGCTATTCTGGAATGGTAGTCTTCTCTCTTAGGTATGATCGGTGTGACAGTTTTGTATCCTATGTTGTAAATAGAATAGAGAGATATGTATGTATTTAAAAAGCATAAACCATCCTTACAAATCTTTAAAGTAACCTCCTCTTTCTCTAAATGGAGAGATATCTGTGAGCAGGCCTGTAAATCTTCTTATTTTAGATTCCAATTTGATCGAAGTAAACTAGACTCTGGCCTCGAACGCCAGAATAGGCTTTATTCATTACGATTTCTTATATAAAGTGATGGGAGCCACCGTGGTGCAATGGTTAGTATGCCCGCCTTGCATACACAAGGTCGTGGGTTCGATTCCTGCTTCGACCGAACACCAAAAAGTTTTTCAGCGGTGGATTATCCCACCTCAGTAATGCTGGTGACATTTCTGAGGGTTTCAAAGCTTCTCTAAGTGGTTTCACTGCAATGTGGAACGCCTTTCGGACTCGGCTATAAAAAGGAGGTCCCTTATCATTGAGCTTAACATGGAATCGGGCAGCACTCAGTGATAAGAGAGAAGTTCACCAATGTGGTATTACAATGGACTGAATAGTCTAAGTGAGCCACATACATCGGGCTGCCACCTAACCTAACCTTATATTAAGTGATATGTGATACTTTGAAGGTTTAAGATTCATGTTGTTATATAACTTTATTGGCGCCCAACGTGGGGCGCCACTTAAATGATAAGGCCCACGCCAATTAGAGACTCCTACGTCAACTAGGGCTTACCCTGAGGCAAATTTAGTTAATTTAGTTACATCTTTGAAAAAATTTAGTAAATCTGTTGGCTTATAGCAGAAAGTATTAGCTCTGGCGTGGCTATTTGACTTGGCTAAGAAATAAATCCTTATCCAAAACTTATGCAAGGAATAAGTTACGAGTTACTAATCTCTCTGACCAAAACTTAATGCCATATCGTTACAAGTTGTGTGTTTATCCTACAACATCCTTAATCGGTTAAGGGGCTTAGCAAAAGTTTGAAAACAGTTTTACTACTCTCTTAAGGAAACGATGAAACAAATTTCATATTTCTCATTACAACTTCATCATCAATAGATATTTTATAGCTTTTATTACGGGGGGAAGTTAGTTTAGGAAAAATACCGAAAACCATTTAATTCTGTCTGCTGTGAAGATGTCCTACCATAAGTTTTTGTGTTTTTTTTCTTTGTCTTCTTCTATGGCAGTGAAAGGGAATTACAAGTTGCTATCCTCCTGGGGCTACACCTGTCCTAAGTAGCTTTCATCGTTTAACACTAAGGCTTCCCAGGTTTTCATATCGCTTATACACAAGTAGCTTCAGTCTTCTGTTATCCGTGTATAGTGGTTGTAGCATGACGTGTGACATAGTATGTGACATGTCTTTTTGTTGCGGTCAACTTATGAGGCAAACAAAAAATAGACAATCCAAGCATAGGTCTTTTTCTAGCCTAAACCTGCCCTTAAGTCCTGATATCACACCAGTCGAAATAGTCAACTATATTATAACATGCTTGTCATTTATGCAGAGGAAAAGAGGGATTACTGCAACTTTACTGAGGTGGCATTTTTAACTTCCTATTGAGTCTATATGTTGTCCTTTGGTGTTACGTGAATAACATGGACATTAACAATAGCCTCCAAAAGGTTCGCCAGACAAACAAATAAGTCTGGTAAGTTTTATGAATTAAATGTATAACCTTTTGTTGGGGGGAAAACACTTTTGGGTTTCCCAAACAAATATTTCCCTGGATGTGAGTTGTGTTAGCATATCCTTAAAATTTGTTCCAGAAGGATAATATGCAGTTATCCCCACAAAATATTTGAGGTCATTAATAAACCAAACATATACAGGCGTAACCATATCCACCTAACTGGTAAGCTATACTAGATTTCGAAGACAAACGAAAGCCAAAGTATCTTACGGTTAACCCCAAGAATTTTGAAAATGTATGATGGAAAACACTCGAGAAAAAATTTAAGGATTTCTTCATATTCAGACGTTCAATATATGTCTGCGTTTATGCTCACTACCATCGGGTATAACAAGTTGTAGACATCTGGACGATCTCTATGGAACAGCTGTGAAAAATATACAGCCCTAGTTAAAAGGCAAGTATATTCGAGGAGAGTTTTACAAAATAGCGATCGGATGTCGCCATTTGAGTAGGCAACCTCCCCGAAGGGTTCCCTATCGATAGTAGTGCTCCCGCGGACTTCATAATGTAACAAGGAGAAGCCTAACGTACCATTGCCGAAGATTGAGGACGTGCTATTAAAAGGCATGTATATTCGAGGACAGTTTTACAACATGGCGATCGGATGTCGCCATTTGAGTAGGCAACCTCCCTCGAGGGTGCCCTATCGATAGGCGCAGGTAGGGTAGCTCTCGTGGACTACATAATCTAACAAGAAGAAGCCTAACGTGTCATTGGTCTGGAACACGAATAATGGACTACGAATTGGAAATTGGATCGGAATAAAAGCAACAAACTGACAGCTGTGGCATTCTGTTACGTGAGTACCTGAGAGTGACACCCAAGAGCGGCGAAGATTGAGGACGTGCTATTAAAAGGCAAGTATATTCGAGGACAGTTTTACAACATGGCGATCGGATGTCGCCATTTGAGTAGGCAACCCCCCCCCAAGGGTGCCCTATCGATAGGCGCAATGGGTAGGGCTCTCGCGGACTTCATAATCTAACAAGGAGAAGCCTAACGTGCCATTGGTATGGAACACGAATAATGGACTACGAATTGGAAATTGGATCGGAATAAAAACAACAAACTGACAGCTGTGGCATTCTGTTACGTGAGTACCTGAGAGTGACACCCTAACCCTACAAACGCGAACAATGGACTGCGAATAGCAAAGATAATGGAAATAAAAGTTACTAGCCGACAACTATAGAATTCCGTTATTTGTGTACCTGGGAGAGATATCTCTGGGAAATTGCTTTCACGTTAATGTCACAATTACCTCAGTCTCATTTAACCCCTGGCAGGGGTTGGATATAGGTCTGAGTTTCGTAACCATTGGGTTCGGTTGGGAGCCACCGTGGTGCAAAGGTACTAACCTTTGGCCCGACTTCCATACACAGGGTCGTGGGTTCAGCCTCAATTTATCTCCTCCAGCAATGCTGGAGACAATTCTGCGTGTTTCAAAGCTTCACTAAGTGGTTTCACCGCCGTCCGGACTCGGCTATAAAAAGGAAACCACTGGACATAACTAGCAGCTACCGCAAGAACTAGCAGAAAGCCGAAATAAATAGGAAAGTTTTCCTTCCCAAACGACTAAACAAACTTCACCGCTCAAAGGAAAAGACCTGGCGACCCGGCTAAAGAAACCCCGGGATTGAAATTGAAAGAAAAATGGAATAAAGAACAAATTCTCCAAAAGCTCGCCAAACTCTCCTCAGGGGACAACAGACAACCAAAAGCTCCAGAGAAGTCATCATAAAATATGCGGAGGGTTTTAGCTACTAGGACGTGCTAATGAACTTTAGGAGCCGATAGGGATACAGGATCTTGACGCCCTGTCTACATCTGAAGAAGTCAATACTGCCGTGGCTAATGTGGCCAATGTTACGAAGAGATTAGCGTAAACTTTATGGAACTAAACCTACGTGAACAGAGAAGATCCTTCAACGCAATACCTATAGGGGGTATTCGCAAAATTCTGGAAACATAGGGAATTATAATACTACACGCTGTTCCATATGCTTTAGGATATGTACAATATCAGTGAAAGGGACTCGATAGTAAGAGCAGAGAGGCTGGTCATTTGTAGACAAGAGGGAAAGGGCCAATTAGATTATTTTCTTGGTTTTATGGCATGTGATCTTGATATCTTCTTCTTAGTGACCCAAAAGAAGAAGAAACCGAGGAATGCAAAGAAGTGACATAGCATCATTAATCATACCTACTATATCACGTGCTAAGAGCCACAGGCAAATCATAAAACTAGAGGATGAAGCCTTCCAGCTAAGAGCCATGGGCAAATCATAAAACTAAAGGATGAAGCCTTCCAATCTATCAGTACAACCAAACATTGCTACTCGTGATGGGAAATTAAGGCAGAAAAGAAAATTTCTGCGATGTCCTAAATGGAACGCTAATAGAAGAAGTGACAATGGAAAAACGAAGACATAGGGCAACAAAGAGATGCAGGATCCCGATGCCCTGTCTACATCTCAAGATGTCATTACTGCCGTAGATAAGGTGGACAATGTTACGGTGGAAGAGGTTAGGGTACACTTTACTGAACTAAACGTTTGTGAACAGAGAAGGGCGCACGCAAAATTCTGGAAACGTATCGAATTGGTATGATGAATTGCATGATGAAATATAAGGAGAGTGCCACACGCTTTTACAGATGCTTTGGCATAGGGCACGAAAAATATGAGTTCTAGGGATCCGATAGCAAGGCAGGGAGGCAGGTCATAAGTAGACAAGAAGGAAAGCGCCAAGTAGATAAAATTCCGTTGCAACGGAAACATGGAATCGGGCAGCACTCAGTGACAAGAGAGAAGTTCACCAATGTGGTAACATAATGGACTGAATAGTCTAAATGAGCCTGATACATCGGCTCACCTGCCTGGCACCTAACCTAACGGGTAACGTGAAATTTCTTCAGTTGAATATGCACAGTGGAAAAGTTTTGGAAGCTCTAATACAACATATAGCTATTGAACAGAGAATATGTTTACTAATAATAATACACAAGAAGGACGGATAGAAAATGGTTTGACGGCCTCCTAGGGACTACCGTCATATGAATACTAGAAGACTCATGGAGGTCTAGAAAATGTAGCGGCTTCTGGGGGGTTAATCTTGATGCCTTCTTCTTAGTGACCCAAAACAGACCAAGGAAACCAAAGAAACTGCGAAGCATCATTAAACCCTCAGGGAATCATAGCTACTTGGGCGTGCAAAGGGGCCTTAGGCGAAGCATAAAACCAGAGGAGACTGGTGTAACAGGCAAATCTATCGGTAAAACCTAACCAGCTGCAATACTACTGGTGATGGAAAGGGGATGCGAAAAAGAAAAAATCTGCGAGGTCCTAAAGGGAACGCTGAAGGAAACAAACAAACAGTAGAAGATGGGCATACAGGATCTCCCTGTCTACATCCGAAGAAGTCATTACTGCTGTGACTAAAGTGGTCAATGATATGGCAGGAGTTGCAGACACTCTACTATCACAAACATCTATTGAGTAGAGAACATCTTTACTAATAATAAGTGGACAATACACAAGAAAGACGAATGGAAATGCTTTGACGACCTCCACAGGACTACTATAATATGGATACCAGAAGACTCACGAAGGTCTGGAAAAGGAAGCGGGTTCTGGTGGGTTAATCTTGATACCTCCTTCTTAGTGACCCAAAAGAAGAAGAAACCGAGGGATCCAAAGAGGCGGTGAAGCATCGTTAAAACCGCAGGGAATCATAGCTACTTGGACGTGCCCAGGAGTCTTAGGCAAAACATAACACCAGAGAAGTTTGTTCTAGCCATTCAATCTATCAGTAAAACCTAGCTGCAATGCTACTAGTGATGGAAAAGTATGACGAAAAAGAAAATTTCTAAGGGAACATTGAAGGAAACAACAATAGAGATACATGCTCTCGACGCCTTGGCTACATTGAAGGAAAATTATCACCTTAAACATGGTGCAGGAGCAAAATTTTATATTTGGACCGGATTTAACGTCTTCCCCAGAGATGTCGTCATATGGATACCTGAATGTAGTCCCTTAACCCCACGGAGCTCTGGAAAAGGAAGCGGCTTCTGGTGGATTAATCTTAATACCTCCTTCTTAGTGACCCAAAAGAAGAAGAAACCGAGGAAACCCGCTGGGAATCGTAGCTACTTGGAGGTGCTGAGGAGCCTTAGGCAAAACATACAACCAGAGGAGTTTGATGTTGCGGTCCAATCTCTCAGTAATAGCAAGACACGAGCATTACTACTAATGATGGGAAAATATGTCGAAAAAGAAAATGTCTACGAGGTCCTTAAGGGAACACTGAAGGAAACAACAATAGAGATACATACTCTCGACGCCTTGTCTACATTGAAGGAAAATGATCACCTTAAACATGATTCAGGAGCAAAATTTTATATTTGGACCGGATTTGACGTCTTCCCCAGAGATGTCATCATATGGATACCTGACGGTAGTACCTTAACCCCACGGAACTCTGGAAAAGAAAGCGGCTTTTGGTGGATTAGTCTTGATACCTCCTTCTTAGGGACCCAAAAGAAGAAGAAATCGACGAAACCCGCAGGGAATCAAAGCTCCTTGGAGGTGCCGAGGAGCCTTAGGCAAAACATAAATTCAGAGGAGTTTGATGTCAAGGTTCAATCTCTCAGTAAAACCAAGACATGCCCATTACTACTATGACGAAAAAGAAAATGTCTACGAGGTCCTTAAGGGAACACTGAAGGAAACAACAATAGAGATACATGCTCTCGACGCCTTGTCTACATTGAAGGAAAATGATCACCTTAAACATGATTCAGGAGCAAAATTTTATATTTGGACCGGATTTAACGTCTTCGCCAGAGATGTCATCATATGGATACCTGAAGGTAGTCCCTTAACCCCACGGAGCTCTAGAAAAGGAAGTGGCTTCTGGTGGATTAATCTTAATACCTCCTTCTTAGGGACCCAAAAGAAGAAGAAATCGACGAAACCCGCAGGGAATCAAAGCTTCTTGGAGGTGCCGAGGAGCCTTAGGCAAAACATACAATCAGAGGAGTTTGATGTCAAGGTTCAATCTCTCAGTAAAACCAAGACATGATCATTACTACTAGTGATGGGAAAGTATGACTAAAAAGAAAATTTCTACGAGATCCTAAATGGAACGCTGAAGGAAACAACACTAGAGATACATGCTCTTGATGCCTTGTCTACATTGAAGGAAAATGATCACCTTAAACATGGTGCAGGAGCAAAATTTTGTATTTCGACCGGATTTAACGTCTTCCCCAGAGATGTCATCATATGGATACCTGAAGGTAGTTCCTTAACCCCACGGAGCTCTGAAAAAGGAAGCGGCTTCTAGTGGATTAATCTTAATACCTCCTTCTTAGTGATCCCAAAGGAGGAAAAACCGACGAAACCCGCAGGGAATCATAGCTACTTGGAGGTGCCGAGGAGCCTTAGGGAAAACATAAAACCAGAGGAGTTTGATGTCAAGGTTCAATATCTCAGTAATAGCAAAACACGTGCATTACTACTAGTGATGGGAAAGTATGACAAAAAAGAAAATTTCTACGAGGTCCGAAAGGGAACGCTGAAGAAACCAACAATAGAGATACATGCTGTCGATGCCTTGTCCACATTGAAGGAAAATTATCACCTTTAACATAGTTCAGGAGTAAATTTTTTTTTTGTTTTGGACGGGATTTGACGTCTTCCGCAGAACTGTTACCTGAAGGTAGTCCCTTAAAAAGACGGAGCTCTGGTAAAGGAAGAGACTTCTGTTGGATTAATCTTATTGAGCTCGTATATTACACCAAATACCAATATAAGTGAATTCTTGACCAAACTCAATTTCGGTAGAATATAAAATGCGAAATATAGGAAATTTCCATTCTCCTTCCAGAGAATGCTGCTCGAACACACCTATTCGTAACGAAAGATAAAACGTCAATTTTTTTACTGCAAGGTACGTTCGATCTCCAAAGAGAATCTAACATCCTTTTCTACGATTGTCATATTTTCTGAGTGTAGTTTTACACGCACATCACTCACATTATGATGGATGACTTAAAAAGGTCCTTTTTTATGCTCCTCACATCTATGCCACAAAAGGTTACGGAAGTGTTTTCATAGATTGACTTTTACATGTCTCAATCTCCCTCCCTTAACCCATACTACCATGGCTCCATGAGGTGGGGGAAACTACCTTTCGAGATGGTTTTGTTGTCATAATAGATGATCCTATATAAACAATTTAAGGTTTATTTGGGACTTAAAAATCATTTCATTCGTAAAAAAAATTATACGCAATTGTATCGTCCTTGTGTTAAGAGGGAATTCACATGTGCGTTATGCCTCAATTGACAACATTAGTCTGAGGTCTTTAACTGCCACGACCACTATCACTGCTACCGATGATGAGGATGATGATGATTTTGTTCATTTGTTTGATGGTAATACCCCAATTTGTTGTCCGCTACCTTGAATGTGATGATACTAATTTAACATAATTTCATCTTCATCATGGTCTAAGCTGGGGTCATTTGTTTTTGTCTTTGTCAGATGGTAGAGGCAATGTGGGGGAAGGAGATTTATCTGTCTCTTGGTTTAATGTTGCAGAGCATTAGGAATTTTATCGGACAACCTTTAAATTCTAGAATGGTCATTTAGATTTTTGCCTTCTTAATGAGTCTTTGTTTAGCAAAATGAGGAAAATATGATAAAGAAATAAAGTTTGAGGGTTGTTTTGATTTTCATATATGACCCTTATTAAAAGGCCAAAATGATATATATTTTACTAACAAATTCCTCAAATTTAGGTCACTGTAATGCTCTATAAAGTGTTACCAAATTAAACATTTATGGAGACCTTAAATTAATATTTCTGCTTTGAATTGAATTTTCCCTCCTTAAATGGCCTAAAATTTCACCAGCACTTACCCATGACCACAAGGACAAGGAGAAATTTCATATCACCGATGCATAAAAGTGAAATTTCATATCACCGCTTCCACAAATGTGGCCCGATACCGAATTTAGTTTTCTCCGATTAAAAGCTATTGATAATTGAGCAGTTTATGAACCAACAAAATTATCGGGTTTACTTGCCAAAGAGGGCAGTTGAAATTTTAAACTTTCGATTGGTCACCAGAACTCAATCGCCGACAATGGAAATGATGTGGGGCCGCAAAAATGGGGCTGATAGTAACTCCCCACTCCTATACATCGACCGTGTGGTCAAAAGAAACGCCGAAAATTATCGGGGGAAATATCCTAAAGACAGTATTGAAACCCTGGGCAAACAAACATTTCGGCCTTATACTCGTACTATTGTTAGGCTAGGTTAGGTTAGATATACTGGCAGCCCAATATTTCAGGCTCATATAGACTATTCTTTCCATTGTGGTGAACTTCTCTCTTATGACTAAGTGTTGACCGATTCTATATTTGGCTCAATAACAAGGGACCTCTTTTTTATAGCCGAGTTCGAACGACATTCCACATTGCGGTGAAACCATTTAGAGAAGCTTGGAAACACTCAGAAATTTCACCAGCATTACTGAGGTGAGATAATCCACCGCTGAAAACGTTTGTGGTGTTTGTTCGTTACTGGGTTTGAAACCATGACCCATGGTGTCTCCCTATATCATGGACATTCCAACAGTACCATCTCAGACAGCACGCGTCAACCCTGAATGGCCTAAAAATGAAGCTCCTTCATTTGTGTGTTTGGACTATTTTGAAGAGTAAGTTTGGCACTAAAAAAATACCAAATTGTCGATCAGGTTTGCCATTTTGGTCCGATGAGACGCAAATTAGATTTTAAATTTGGTCCGATGGTCGGACCAAATGGAATTTTATTTATTTTGGTCCATTTTTAAAAATTTTTAAGGAATTAAAATTTTTACAAAGTTTTCTATAGAAATAAAAATTTTACAAATTTCCTATAGAAATAAAATTTTGACGACATTTTCTATATAAATACAATTTTGACGACATTTTGACAAAATTTTCAATAAAAATAAAATGTTTACACAATTTGCTATAGAAATAAAATTTTGACAACATTTTCTATAGAAGTAAAATTGTGACAAAATTTTCTAAAGAAATAACATTTCCACAAAATTTTCTATAAGAATAAAATTTTGACAAAATTTTCAATAGAAATACAATTTTGACGACATTTTCTATAGAAGTAAAATTTTGTTAAATATAAATAAAATGCTGACAATATTTTCTATAAAAGTAAAATTGTGACGAAATTTTCTAAAGAAATAACATTTTCACAAAATTGTCAAAAGAAATAAAATTTTAACAAATTTTCAATATAAATAAAATTTTAACAAAATTTTCTATAGAAATAAAATTTTTATAAAATTTTGTATAGATAAAATTTTGACAAAATTTTCAATAGAAATAAAATTTTGACAAAATTTTAAAGGTCAACTAATTAAAACAACAGAAAAAAAATTTTTATAAAATTTTGTATAGATAAAATTTTGACAAAATTTTCAATAGAAATAAAATTTTGACAAAATTTTCTATAGAAACAAAATTTTGACAAAATTTTCTAAAAAACACAATTTTGACAAAATTTTGTATAGATACAAAATTTTGACAAAATTTTCTATATAAATACATTTTTGACTACATTTTCTACAGAAGTAAAATTTTGCTAAAATTTGCTACACTCAAAAAAAAAGTTTACTTGGATCCAAAGATTTTGACCTTCCTTTAAGGATTTTGGTATTGATTCCGAGCCAAAGATGCGGCATCTTTAAAATAAAGAAATTTTTTAGGGACCTCTCTGGCTTTAAATCTAGGGTCGATAAAATTAAAATTGGATACAGATCTCATTCATCGAATCTCATTATTCTCTGTGTGCGATATATTAATAAAGGTATTCATGTACAAACAAATTCCAGCTTCAAAATCCAAATTATGCCAAGTACTTCAAAGTAAAAACTGTTTTCTTAATGCTAAAAAAACTTTAAACCAAAGATGCAAATCCTTAAAATAAGTCTTAGCCTATATTTGAAGCGTTTTTATCTTAAATATAAAAATTCAGTATGTCAGTTGATTTACAGACGATTTCCCTAAATTAAAAATGTTTTTCTTAATGTTAAGGAAAATTTGTCATACTTCAAAGATCAGCAGAGAGACGCAAAATTTTAAGATTTGTGTCCTAAATGTAATGAAAAAAATTTTTGAAGCAAGGATTATAAACTTTCTTTTAATTAAAATGATATTGTTTTAAAGAATTTTGTCCTTAGCATTGCGTAAATTTTTAGTCCTAATTTAAGTTGCATAGTCTTTCATATTAGGTCAATATTTTTTTCAGTGTATAGAAGTAAATAAAACTTTGACAAACTTAACTACAAAAAAAAATTTTCTATTGAAATAAAATTTTGACAACATTTTCTATATAAATAAAATTTTGAAAAAAATTTCTATAGAAGTAAAATTTTGACAAAATTTTCTACAGAAATAATATTTTGACAAAATTTTCTACTGAAATAACATTTTGTCAAAATTTTCTATATAAATACAATTTTGACGACATTATCTATAGAAGAAAAACTTTGACAAAATTTTCGATAGAAATAAAATTTTGACGACATTTTTTATAGAAGTAAAATTTTGACAAAATTTTCTATATAAATACAATTTTGACGACATTTTCAAATTTTGCAAAATTTACTACAAAAATAAAATGTTCTATTGAAATAAAATGTTGACAACATTTTTCTATATAAATAAAATTTTGAAAAAATTTTCTATAGATATAAAATTTTGACGACACTTTCTATAGAAGTAAAATTTTGACAAAATTATCTACAGAAATAATATTTTGACAAAATTTTCTACAGAAATAACATTTTGTCAAAATTTTCTATATAAATACAATTTTGACGACATTATCTATAGAAGAAAAATTTTGATATTCTATAGAATTATATAGAATTTTCTATAGAAATAAAATTTTGACAAAAATTTCTACAGAAATAAAATTTTCTATATAAATAAAATTTTGACAACATATTATATATAAATAAAATTTTGACAAAATTTTCTATAGAAGTAAAATTGTGCCAACATTTTCTAAACAACTAACATTTTCACAAAATTTTCTATAAAAATAAAATTTTCAATAGAAATAAAATTTTGACAAGATTTTCTATAGAAGTAAATAAAATTTTGACAAAATTTACTACAGAAAAAAATTCTATTGAAATAAAATTTTGACAACATTTTCTATATAAATAAAATTTTGAAAAAAATTTTCTATAGAAATAAAATTTTGACGACACTTTCTATAGAAGTAAAATTTTGACAAAATTTTCTATAGAAATTTTGACAAAGTTTTCTATAGAAATAAAATTTTGACAGAATTTTCTAAAGAAATAAAATTTTGACAACATATTCTATATAAATAAAATTTTGACAAAATTTTCTATAGAAGTAAAATTGTGACAACATTTTCTAAAGAAATAACATTTTGACAAAATTTTTTATAGAAAAGACATTTTGACAAAATTTTCTATAAAAAAAATTTTCACAAAATTTTCAATAGAAATAAAATGTTGACAAGATTTTCTATAGAAATAAAATTTTGACAAAATTTTCTATAGAAATTTTGACAAAGTTTTCTATAGAAATAAAATTTTGACAAATTTTCTATATAAATAAAATTTTTACGACATTTTTTATAGAAACTGTGACAAAATTTTCTAAAGAAATAAAATTTTTACAAAATATTCTATAAAAATAAAATTTTAGAAAATCTTCTATAGAAAAAAAAATATAACAACATTTTCTAAAGAAACAACATTTTCACAAATTTTTCTATAGAAAAGAAATTTTGACAAAATGTTCTATAAAAATAAAATTTTCACAAAATTTTAAATATAAATAAAATTTTGACAAAATTTTCTATAAAAATAAAATTTCACAAAATTTTCAATAGAAATAAAATATTGACAAGATTTTCTATAGAAGTAAAATTTTGACAAAGTTTTCAATAGGAAAAAAAAATTGACAAAATTTTCTATAGAAGTAAAATTGTGACAACATTTTCTTAAGAAATAACATTTTCACAAAATTTTCTATAGAAAAGAAATTTTGACAAGATTTTCTATAGAAATAAAATTTTAACAAAATTTTCAAAAGAAATACAATTTTGACAAAATTTTCTATATAAATAAAATTTTTACGACATTTTCTATAGAAACTGTAACAAAATTTTCTAAAGAAATAACACTTTTACAAAATATTCTATAAAAATAAAATTTTAACAAAATCTTCTATAGAAATAAAATTTTGACAAAATTTTATATAGATAAAATTTTGATAAAATTTTCTATAAATAAAATTTTGACAAAATTTTCAATAGAATTAAAAATTATGAATAGAAATAAAAATTTTACAAAGTTTTCTCTATCGAAGTAAAATTGTGGAAAATTTTTAACTTTTAAATGATATTAATTTAATTTGGAAAAATGGTCCGCTGGTACGAATTTTGGTCCAATTTTGGAAAAATGTTGGTCCACAATAAAGATTCATTGTGTCAATGCTGGAGTTAATCATCTTAATGAGGCATTTCGCCGGAATGGGTCAAAGTACGGGAGAGCCATTTTCGTGCAGCATGTGATGGCTTTGCAGGCCGTTTGATTTGTTCGTTTTGGTTATCAATTTCGTGGTCCTAGCGATGTTCTCATAAGCTGGCAAATTGAGCATGTCAGGAGGTCAGACTTTGAGTCCGCAAATAAGTTTAAGTCTTAAATTTTTAAGGGATTAGCATCTCTTTTAACTTCCTCAGTAGTTTTCTAATTGGCTATGGTTATGCTCTTTCTTATATCGTTGAAAAAGAAATATTCCCTCCCAAACGAAATTTTAAATGAACATCTATTGGAAAACTTCCCCATTATTTTTTTAGTTTGGCCATAGTTTTTTCTCTTCTGAAATTCTTATCCAATTATGTTTAGTTCTAACTCTTATCGAAACATAAAAATTATCTTGCACTTGATATTCACCCTCTATGTTTAAAAAAAATATAACCCTCTATGGTATGCCTTTCGTTCACCTAGACTGTAAATGGAAACAGGTATATATCTTACCAAATAAAACTTCCATCGGCCGAGCTGCATAAAATGGGCTGTTCCTAGTGTTTACACTATAGGTGACGTAATTATAGATGTACTTGCAGCGGCAACTATATACACAGGTGCCATATCGAGCGACTCAAAACTCCCTCGAATCGAAAAACTAATGAAAGTGAGTTGAGCCATGGCTATGAAAGGAAAGAAAAAACACCATTGACATTTTGTTGTAATAAATTTGCACATAACACATAATTGCAGACATACGAAAATTATCCACGAAACAAAAAAAAAGGAAAATAAAATCATACGAGTACGATATTAGCGTATTAAGGGTAACAACAACTGGTTCTTTCTTTTCGACTATAGTCCTTAATAATGTCAGTCATGGAAGTTCTTCATCTTCAATTCAGACACATGCCAGTCGTTGGTTGTTTCATGTTTTTTTTTTTTTTGGTTTTGTGTTACGTCCTAAGGTTTAGTCCTGTGTAAGTCCATGAAATGGGTGAAAAAGGTGGTAAAGAAGTTTATTGACTTAAATACATTTTAAGCTCATTTACATATCAACACAAATGAACATTCGTTCACACACAGACACACATACACATGGACACTCATATATGTGTGCTCATACAATCACTTAAGAAAACAAATAAGGACCTTTTGCAATGCGTATCCCTTTTTTGTGTGTTTCTTTTCTTCTTATGTTGGTAGATAGGGTTTTATTGGTATTGTGTGAATTTGTTAAGGAAAAGGAAAAACAGATTTGGTCTTGTAATCTCTTGGTAAAGAGGATAAAGACATTATAACAATTCTTTTGAGATTTTATTTTGGTTTTTTTTTTTCTTCTGGAGAGAGAAAGGAGTAAGTTATGCTATTTAGTCTTAAGGATGTTCTTGTTGTTTTTTTTTTTGTTTTTTGGAAAGTGTTAATGGCTTTGTTGATAAGATTTTCTAGAAAAAATGAAATTTATAATACTTTTATGTTAATTAAAGAAAAATTTGTAAGGTTTGTCTTAATTCATAGGAAATCTTGGTGCTAAATTGGCTTGAAAAATTATGAGATGGTTGTTAGTATCCCTTAACAAAATAAATAATTACACAAAAATATAAAAAAAAAACAGAATAGATTTGTATGAATTACAAATGTTAAAGCATTAGAGAACAAATTTGTTAGAGGGAACATTTTAAATGATAAACGTGAGGTACATTGAAAAAAATATTGCGTTAATATGGAAGTTTGACTAACTTAAATTTTTTTGGGATACGTTATTTACACACTATAAAAGACAAATTCCTTTAAAATAAATAGATTGTAAATTTAATTAAACCTGGAAAGTCATCCTTAATTTTTGTACGTGAAACGTTATCCTTTGTCATTTTGATTAGGGCTGATTTGAAGCCCGTTTGCCCAGTTGGCAGAATTCTACCAAAAATGGTAAAATTTTTACTGATTGTTACTCTTGATGTTTTGATAGATTTTATAAAACAATTTTCTATACAAATAAAATTTGTACAACCTTTTTCCACGAAATCCACAAAATTTTCTTGGAAAATAAAATTGTGATAAAAATTTCTATAGAAATGAAATTTTGCTACAATTTTCGATAGAAATAAAATTTTGACAAAATTTTCGACAGAAACAAAATGTTGACAAAATTTTCGATATAAATAAATTTTTAACTAAATTTTCTAAAAATTCAATCTCGTTAAAAATTTTAATTTTCCTGTTATTTCACACGATCTACCAAAATTTGGAGAATTTGTTTCTATAGAAAAATTTTGCAAAATTTTTTTTTCTATAGAAAACTTTGTCAAAATATTGTTTCTATAGAAAATTTTGTCAACATTTTATTTCTATAGACAATTTTGTCAAAATATTATGTCTATAGAAAGTTTTGTCAAAAATGTTTTCAAAAATTTTGTCAAACATTTATTTCTATAGAAAATTTTGTCAAAATGTTATTTCTATAGAAAATTTTGTCAAAAATTTATTTCTATAGAAAGTTTTGTCAAAAATTTATTTCTATAGAATATTTTGTCAAAAATTTACTTCTATAGAAAATTTTGTAATAAAATTATTTCTATAGAAAATTTTGTCAAAAATTTATTTCTATAGAAAATTTTGTCAAAAATTTATTTCTATAGAAAATTTTGTCAAAATTTTCTTTCTATAGAAAATTTTGTAAAAAATTTATTTCTATAGAAAATTTTGTCAAAATTTTATTTCTATAGAAAATTTTGTAAAAAACTTATTTCTATAGAAAATTTTGTCAAAAAATTATTTCTATACAAAATTTTGTCAAAATTTTATGTCTATAGAAAGTTTTGTCAAAAATTTATTTCTATAGAATATTTTGTCAAAAATTTACTTCTATAGAAAATTTTGTCATAAAATTATTTCTATAGAAAATTTTGTCAAAAATTTATTTCTATAGAAAGTTTTGTCAAAAATTTATTTCTATAGAAAATTTTGACAAAATTTAATTTTTTTGGAAAATTTTGTAAAAAAAATTATTTCTATAGAAAATTTTGTCAAAATTTTATGTCTATAGAAAATTTTGTAAAAAATTTATTTCTATAGAAAATTTTGTCAAAATTTTATTTCTATAGAAAATTTTTGTCAAAATTTTGTTTCTGTAGAAAATTTTGTAAAAAATTTATTTCTGTAAAACATTTTGTCAAAAATTTACTTCTATAGAAAATTTTTTCATAGAATTATTTCTATAGAAAATTTTGTCAAAAATTATTTCTATAGAAAATTTTGTCAAAAATTTATTTCTATAGAAAATGTTGTCAAAATTTTATTTCTATAGAATATTTTGTAAAAAAATTATTTCTATAGAAAATTTTGTCAAAATATTGTTTCTATAGAAAATTTTGTCAACATTTTATTTCTATAGACAATTTTGTCAAAATATTATGTCTATAGAAAGTTTTGTCAAAAATGTTTTCAAAAATTTTGTCAAACATTTATTTCTATAGAAAATTTTGTCAAAATGTTATTTCTATAGAAAATTTTGTCAAAAATTTATTTCTATAGAAAGTTTTGTCAAAAATTTATTTCTATAGAATATTTTGTCAAAAATTTACTTCTATAGAAAATTTTGTAATAAAATTATTTCTATAGAAAATTTTGTCAAAAATTTATTTCTATAGAAAATTTTGTCAAAATTTTCTTTCTATAGAAAATTTTGTCAAAATTTTCTTTCTATAGAAAATTTTGTCAAAATTTTATTTCTACAGAAAATTTTGTAAAAAACTTATTTCTATAGAAAATTTTGTCAAAAAATTATTTCTATACAAAATTTTGTCAAAATTTTATGTCTATAGAAAGTTTTGTCAAAAATTTATTTCTATAGAATATTTTGTCAAAAATTTACTTCTATAGAAAATTTTGTCATAAAATTATTTCTATAGAAAATTTTGTCAAAAATTTATTTCTATAGAAAGTTTTGTCAAAAATTTATTTCTATAGAAAATTTTGACAAAATTTAATTTTTTTGGAAAATTTTGTAAAAAAAATTATTTCTATAGAAAATTTTGTCAAAATTTTATGTCTATAGAAAATTTTGTAAAAAATTTATTTCTATAGAAAATTTTGTCAAAATTTTATTTCTATAGAAAATTTTTGTCAAAATTTTGTTTCTGTAGAAAATTTTGTAAAAAATTTATTTCTGTAAAACATTTTGTCAAAAATTTACTTCTATAGAAAATTTTTTCATAGAATTATTTCTATAGAAAATTTTGTCAAAAATTATTTCTATAGAAAATTTTGTCAAAAATTTATTTCTATAGAAAATGTTGTCAAAATTTTATTTCTATAGAATATTTTGTAAAAAAATTATTTCTATAGAAAATTTTGTCAAAATTTTATGTCTATAGAAAATTTTGTCAAAATTTTATTTCTATAGAAAATTTTGTCAAAATTTTGTTTGTAAAGAACTTATTCCTATAGAAAATTTTGCCAAAAAATTATTTCTATACAAATTTTTGTCAAAATTTTATGTCTAAAGTTTTGTCAAAAATTTATTTCTATAGAATATTTTGTCAAAAATTTACTTCTATAGAAAATTTTGTCATAAAATTATTTCTATAGAACATTTTGTCAGAAATTTATTTCTATAGAAAGTTTTGTCAAAAATTTATTTCTATAGAAAATTTTGACAAAATTTTATTTCTATAGAAAATTTTGTAAAAAATTTATTTCTATAGAAAATTTTGTCAAAATTTTATGTCCATAAAAAATTTTGTCAAAATTTTTTTCTATAGAAAATTTTTGTCAAAATTTTGTTTTTGTAGAAAATTTGGAAAAAAAATTATTTCTGTAGAACATTTTGTCAAAAATTTATTTCTATAGAAAGTTTTGTAAAAATTTATTTCTATACAAAATTTTGTCAGCATTTTATGTCTATAGAAAGTTTTGTCAAAAATTTATTTCTATAGAAAATTTTGTCAAAATTTTATGTCTATAGAAAATTTTGTCAAAATTTTATTTCTATAGAAAATTTTGTCAAAAATTAATTTCTATAGAAAATTTTGTCAAAAATTTATTTCTATAGAAAATTTTGTCAAAAATTTATTTCTATAGAAAATTTTGTCAAAAATTTATTTCTATAGAAAATTTTGTCAAAAATTTATGTCTATAGAAAATTTTGTCAAAATTTTATTTCCGTAGAAAATTTTGTCAAAAATTTATTTCTATTGAAAATTTTGTCAAAATTTTATATCTATAGAAAATTTTGTCAAAATTTTGTTTCTCTAGAAAATTTTGTCAAAAATTTATTTCTATAGAAAATTTTGTCAAAATTTTATTTCTACACTCAAAAAAACGTTTACTTGCATCCAATGGTTTTTACCTTCCTTTAAGGATTTTGGTATTGATACCGAGCCAAAGATGCGGGTTCTTTAAAATAAGAAAAATTGATTGCGACCTATATGGCTGTTAAATATAGGATCTATAAATTTAAAATTAAGATACAAATCTCATTTACCGAATTTTCATTATATTTTTAATTAAGCTATTCACGTACAAATAAATGCCAGTTTAAAAATCTAAATTATGACGGATACTTCGAAGTAAAAAATATTTTCTTAATTCCAAAAAAAACTATAAACCAACGATGCTAAATCCTCAAAATAAGTGTTAGCCTATATTTGAAGCGTTTTTATCTTAAATCTAAAGATTCAATATTTCAGTTAATTTAAGGACGATTTCTTTAAATCGAAAATGGGTTTCTTTATTTTAAGAAAAATTTGCCTTAATTTAAAGACATGAAACATTAACGAAGGGACGCCAATTTGTGTGTCCTGTTTTGGGTCAGAATAGAACCCTATTGATTTTGGAAGAAATCGGTTCAGATTTAGATATAGCTCCTTATATATCTTTCGCCCGATTTTCCGTCATATGACCACAGAGTTCAAAGTTGTAGTCCGATTTACGTGAAATTTTGCGCAGGGAGTAGAATTAAAATTAAAATCAAATTTGGTTGAAGTCGGTTCAGATTTCTATATAGCTTCCATATATATGATTTTCCGATTTGGGCAAAAATGACCAAAATACCCATATTTTCCTTATAAAATCGCCACTGCTAAGTCCAAAACTTGTAAAAAAGACTCAAATTTTCCTTTATTTCTAATACATATCTATCGACCGATAAATCATAAATAAACTTTTGCGAATTTGCCTCAAAACTGGTTCAGATTAAAATGTTTCCCATAATTTTTATATCCTGCGCCACACTGTGGAACAGGGTATTAAAAGTTAGTGCATATGTTTGTAACACTCAGAAGGGGACGAGATAGACACATGGTGTCTTTGGCAATAATGCTCAGGGTGGGTCCCTGAGTCGATATAACCATGTCCGTCTGTCCGTCCGTCTGTCTGTGAACACATTTTTGTGATCAAAGTCTAGGTCGCAATTTAAGTCCAATCGCCTTCAAATTTGGCACATGTTCCTAATTTGGGTCAGAATAGAACCCTATTGATTTTGGAAGAAATCGGGTCAGATTTAGGTATAGCTTCCATATATATCTTTCGCCCGATATGCACTACTATGGACCCAGCAGCCAGAGTTTTATACCGATCTGCTTGAAATTTTGTACAAACATAACACTTAGTCGTATAGTAAAGTGTGTAATTTGATTGAAATCGGTTCAGATTTATATATAGCTCCCATATATATCTTTCGCCCGATATGGACTTATATGGCCCCAGAAGCCAGATTTTTGGCCGAATTTTGTTGAAATTTTGCACTAGGAGTACAATTAGTAGTATAGTCAAGTGTGCAAAATTTGATTGAAATTGGTTCAGATTTAGATATAGCTCCCATATATATCTTTCGCCCGATATGGACTAATATGGTCGTAAAAGCCAGAGTTTTGGACCAACTTGGTTGAAATTTTGCACAGGGAGTAGATTTGGCATTTTAGCTATGCGTGTCAAATTTGGTTGAAATCGATTTAGATTTAGATATAGCTCCCATATATATCTTTCGTCCGATATGCACTTATATGGACCCATAAGCCAGAGTTTTATGCCGATTAGCTTGAAATTTTGCACAAGGAGTACAATTGGTAGTGTAGTCATTTGTGCCAAATTTGATTGAAATCGGTTCAGATTTAGATATAGCTTCCATATATATTTTTCGCCCGATATGGACTTATATGGCCCCAGAAGCGAGATTTTTGGCCGAATTTGGTTGAAATTTTGCACTAGGAGTACAATTAGTAGTATAGTCAAGTGTGCAAAATTTGATTGAAATCGGTTCAGATTTAGATATAGCTCCCATATATATCTTTCGCCCGATATGCACTTATATGGACCCAGAAGACAGAGTTTTATCCCAATTAGCTTGAAATTTTGCACAAGGAGTACAATTTGTAGTGTAGTCATGTGTGCCAAATTTTATTGAAATCGGTTCAGATTTAGATATAGCTTCCATATATATTTTTTGCCCGATATGGACTTATATGGCCCCAGAAGCCAGAGTTTTGGCCCAATTTGGTTGAAATTTTGCACTAGGAGTACAAATTAGTAATATAGTCATGTGTGCCAAATTTGATTGAAATCGGTTCAGATTTAGATATAGCTCCCATATATATGGTTTTCTGATTTCGACAAAAATGGTCAAAACACCAACATTTTCCTTTTTAAATCGCCACTGATTAGTCGAAAAGTTGTAAAAATGACTCTAATTTTCCTAAACTTCTAATACATATATATCGAGCGATAAATCATAAATAAAATTTTGCGAAGTTTTCTTAAAATTGCTTCAGATTTAAATGTTTCCCATATATTTTTGCTAACATGGTGTTCCACCCTAGTGCATTAGCCGACTTAAATTTTGAGTCTATAGATTTTGTAGAAGTCTATCAAATTCTGTCAAAATCGAGTGATATTTAAATGTATGTATTTGGGACAAACCTTTATATATAGCCCCCAACACATTTGACGGATGTGATATGGTATCGAAAATTTAGATCTACAAAGTGGTGCAGGGTATAATATAGTCGGCCCCGCCCGACTTTAGACTTTCCTTACTTGTTTTTACTAACATAGTGTACCATCCCAGGGCATTAGCCGACTTAAATTTTAAGTCTATAGATTAAAGTGTGGTTAAAATTTCAAAGGCTGATGTTGATTTTGAATAAAACACAAACTATTTAGGAAATTATTGTAATTTTATTTTATTATGATATATTGGTATTACTCAATTATGTACGGAACAAAATATCGGCCAAATAGGCGCGGCGACCTCAATGACACACTTTCATCCGATGGTCCAAATTTTCGATGACACTGAGGCATAATGGAAGTTCTATACCGTTAATGTGCCGAATTATCTCATCCTTTAGCTATTGAATTGTTGCTGGCTTATCGACGTACACCTTTTCTTTCAAATGACCCCAAAGAAAAAAGTCCAACGGTGTCAAATCACATGATCTTGGCGGCCAATTGGCATCGCCATTACGTGAGATAACACGGCCATTGAATTTGTTGCGTAAAAGAGCCATTGTTTCGTTAACTGTGTGGCAAGTGGCACCGTCCTGCTGAAACCACATATCGTCCACATCCATATCTTCCAAATCGGGCAATAAAAAGTTCGTTATCATCTCACGATAGCGAACACCATTTACAGTAACTGCCTGACCGGCCTGATTTTGGAAAAAATACGACCCGATGATGCCGCCATCCCATAAACCGCACCAAACAGTCACTCTTTGTGGGTGCATTGGTTTTTCGACAATCACTCTTGGATTCTCATTTGCCCAAATGTGGCAATTCTGTTTATTGACGAATCCACAGAGGTGAAAATGTGTCTCATCACTGAAGATGATTTTCTTCGAAAATTGATCATCCACTGTTGCCATTTCTTGGAACCATTTAACACGTTGTTGAATTGTGTATCTCTGCATGGTTCAAATTGAGTAAGTCTAAAATAGAGAAATGTCAAATAAAATCCGGAAAAAAACTTGGCGTTTAGGTGTGTGAACCACCACATCGGCCCTTACAATTTAACCACACTTTATAAATTTTGTTCATATGGAGTCAGATTTAAATGTATGTATTTGGGACAAAAACCTTTATATTTATATAGCACCCAACACGTTTGACGGATTTGATATAGTATCAAAAATGTGGATTTACAAAGTGGTGCAGGGTATAATATAGTCGTCTCCGCCCGACTTTAGACTTTCCTTACTTGTTAAAATTTAATTATTTTAAAGAAATTTGTCCTTAATAGTGTGTAAATTGCGCATCCTAAAATTGAGATTGCGTAGTCTTTAATATCACGTAAATATTTTTTCAGTGTATAGAAAATGTAATCAAAGTTTAATTTCTATAGAAAATTTTGTCAAAATTTTATTTCTATAGAAAATTTTGTCATACATTCAGTTCTATAGAAGATTTTATCAAAATTTTATTTCTATAGAAAATTTTGTCAAAATTTTATTTCTATAGAAAATTTTGTCAAAATTTTATTTCTATAGAAAATTTTGTCAAAATTTTATTTCTATAGAAAATTTTGTCATACATTCAGTTCTATAGAAAATTTTATCAAAATTTTATTTCTCTTCTGCTAAAAAAAATACGGCCCCTTTTCAATGAGCTAACTTGGATGAGGCAGGAATAATTGATAGGAGATAAGTTCACCACTTGTGGTATCAAATTAAAAGTTTATAAGACTCTAAAATAAAGAGCTACCACTACACCTAAGCTAACGTACACCACGACTGCTGAGGTGTATGAATGCTGATGAACGGGATACGTATGTACGGGAACAGACCATTGAATGAACCGTCTCAAAGCTTTGAATCTGGGAAGAAGACTTCTGATGGGCGTATTTTCAAGCAGATTATTGTTACTTACTATAACTATAACAAGTTTTGGCTTAGGTAATACAAATGACAGTACATCCAGATTTAAAAACGAAATGGTTGGCCTATATATGTTATTCATAAATATATTCCATAGTATGGGAATAACTTGTATGCTTGACAATCCTCTTTCAAACATATAGTATATTTGAAATAGGATTTATGTTTTGTTTCAGCCTGAACTGCTCTCTGTCTCTCTTTGATGTGTCATGGTCATCACCATTATCATTACATCTTCGTATGTTTGGACATTTCGATGTCTGGCTAATCTCTTCGTTATCCATAGCCAATAATAATGATGTGGTTCGTTCTATGGCTACTACCAAGGCTTATATGCAATAAACCATTAGCATATGCTCTTCATGCCAAATCGTCTATAATTTCGCAATGATGTTAATGGCATTTCATCATAGCTCTCTTCTTTATCTTTAGCAAAAACCTCAAAACTTTGGATTAAGTCTAAGGAACAACTTAAGCAAATGAATATCTTTACCATAGTCTTTATGGTTTGCGACAAAATTTTGCAATGGACACTACAACTCTGAATGTTCAGACTTTATCATTGTAATGATAATGGCATTGGCCCTAAGATGAAATGGTTATGGATGTCACAGTAGTCATTTTCATGATGGTGATGATGTCTATGGTGGCTGGGTGGTGTCTGACAATGTCACTCTTCAAAGTTGAGAAGAAAATTTCCATGACTTACCATGTGAAGATTGATGGTTTTTTTTTTGTTTTTCGTATGTACTATTCACCATTTCGTAGCCAAGATGATGATGATGAAAATGTGCCATTGATGTTCAAGATTCACTTGATGTTGATAATGACAGAGATGTTCCATTCACATTTTTCCAATACCATGGATGTGGATGATGATGATGGTGATTTGCTTTACATTTGGATTTCTTAATGTTAGCCATCGTTTGGTGGTGTTCATTTTCTGAGAGCACCCAAAATGTATTAATCAATGCTAATGACAGTGAATTTTCACTTCAATTGTCAACATTTTTGGGGGAGTTTTCTACGAATTCCTAATGGTAAGAGTGAAATTAAAGAGAAAAGCGATTTGCTCCATTTGAAGGAATGTAGCAAGGTCTTAGGAGGAAAAAGGTTTTCGAATGAAAATATTGAAGGTCTTTGTAGGGTTTGTTTTGGAAATATTACACGAACGAAGAATAAAACAGAATACTGGCTTAGTTATATTTAAAGAAAGCAAATTGTCTCAAATTTTATTTCAATAGAAAATTTTGTCAAAATTTTATTTTTATAGAAAGTTTTCTCAAAATTTTATTTTTATAGAAAATTTTGTCAACATTTTATTTCTATAGAAAATTTTGTCAAAATTTTGACAAACAGTCTTTTCCTCTGTTGGTTAAGCAACACTTGTAGTTTAGTCAATGCATGATTTTAAGCTGAAATCAAAAACAACAAAATGACTGAAGAATAAACCAACAATAACAAAACAAAACTAATACAATTTTATTTGTATAGAAAATTTTGTCAAATTTTTTTTCTATAGATTGTTTTTTTTAATTTTATTTCTATAGAAAATTTTATCAAAATTTGATTTCTATAGAAAATTTTGCCAATATTTTATTTCTATAGAAAATTTGGTCATAATTTTATTTCTATAGAAAATTTTCTATAGATTTTTTTTTTTAAATTTTATTTCTATAGAAAATTTTATCAAAATTTGATTTCTATAGAAAATTTTGCCAATATTTTATTTCTATAGAAAATTTGGTCATAATTTTATTTCTATAGAAAATTTTGTCAAAATTTTATTTCTATAGAGATTTTTTTCAAAATCTTATTTCTATAAAAAATGTTGTTATAATTTTATTTCTATAAAAATTTTTGTCAACATTTTAGTTCAATAGAAAATTTTGTCAAAATTTATTGCTATAGAAAATTTTGTAAAAATTTTATTTATCTATAAAATTTTGTCAAAATTTTATTTCTATAGAAAATTTTGTCAAAATTTTATTTCTATAGAAAATTTTGTGAAAATTTTATTTCTAAAGAAAATTTTATAAAAATTTGATTTCTATAGAAAATTTTGCCAATATTTTATTCCTATAAAAAATTTTCCCAATATTTTATTTCTATAGAAAATTTGGTCATAATTTTATTTTTATAGAAAATTTTGTTAAAATTTTATTTCTATAGAGATTTTTTTCAAAATATTATTTCTATAAAAAATTTTGTTATAATTTTATTTCTATAAAAAATTTTGTAAAAATGTTATTTTTCTATAAAATTTTGTCAAAATTTTATTTCTATAGAAAAATCTTATTTCTTCAAAATCTTATTTCTATAAAAAATTTTGTTAAAATTTTATTTCTATAAAAAATTTTGTTAAAATTTTATTTCTATAGAAAATTTTGTCAAAGTTTTATTTCATAGAAAATTTTGTCAAAATTTATTGCTATAGAAAATTTTGTCAAACTTTCATTGCTATAGAAATTTTTGTTAAAATTGTATTTCTGTGGAAAATTTTGTCAAATTTTATTGCTAAGAAAATTTTATCAACATTTTATTGCTACAGAAAATCTCGTCAACATTTTATTTATTTTTTTGTCAAAATTTTGCTTCTAAAGAAAATTTTATCAAAGTTTTATTTCTGTTGAAAATGTTGTCAAAATTTTATTTCTGTAGAGAATTTTTTTTTTCAAAATTTTATTTCTATAGAAAATTTTATGAACATTTGATTTCTGTAGAAAATTTTGTCAAAATTTGATTTCTATAGAAAATTTGGTCATAATTTAATTTCTACAGAAAATTTTGTTAAATTTTATTGCTATAGAAAATTTTGTAAAAAATTTATTTCTTTTTTGTCAAAATTTTAGTTCTATAGAAAATTTTTTCAACATTTGAAGAACATTTTACCAAACAACTCTTATTTTGCGAAATTTTATAGAAAATTTACTTGCATCCAATGATTATAACCACGGTTGTCACTCGACCCTAAAATAATCTATAAAACTTTAAAGAAATTGTTACCAAAATAAATGATATTTTTATATTTTTTCAAAATTTTATTTCTGTAGACAATTTTATCAAAATTTTATTTCTATAGAAAATCTAGTCAAAATTTTATTTCTTTTTTGTCAAAATTTGAAGAACATTTTACCAAAAAAACTCTTACTTTGCAAAATTTTATTTCTACAGAAAATTTACTGGCATCCAATGATTATAACCACGGTTGTCACTCGACCCAAAAATAATCTATAAAACTTTAAAGAAAATTTTACCAAAATAAATGTTATTTCTATATTTTTTTCAAAATTTTATTTCTGTAGAAAGTTTTATCAAAATTATATTTCTATAGAAAATTTTACCAAAATTTTATTTCTAAAAATAATTTTATTTCTGTAAAAAATTTTGTCAAAATTTTATTTCTATAGAAATTTTTTTCAAAATTCTATTTCTATAAAATTTTTTTTCAAAATTTTTTGTCTATACAAAAATTTGTTCAATTTTAATTTTTTTTTTAAATTTTAGTTCTATAGAAAATTTTTCAAAATTTGAAGAAAATTTAATCTTATTTTGCAAAATTTTATTTCTATAGAATATTTTTTAAAAATTTTATTTCTAAAAATAATTTGTCTACATTTTGTTCCCATAGAAAATTTTGTCAACATGTTGTACCCATAAAAAATTTTGTCAAAATTTGATTTCTATAGAAAATTTTGTCAAAATTGTATTTCTATAGAAAATTTTGTCAAAAATTTATTTTTATTGGAAATTTTGTAAAAAATTTATGTTTATAGAAAATTTTGTCAAAATTTCATTTCTATAGAAAATATTGTCAAATTGTATGCTAACAATTGCACCACGGAGCCACCGTGGTGCAATGGTTGCATGCCCGCCTTGCATACACAACATCGTGGGTTCGATTCCTGCTTCGACCGAACACCAAAAAGTTTTTCAGCGGTGGATTATCACACCTCAGTAATGCTGGTGACATTTCTGAGGGTTTCAAAGCTTCTCTAAGTGGTTTCACTGCAATGTGGAACGCCGTTCGGACTCGGCTATAAAAAGGAGGTCCCTTGTCATAGAGTTTAGGTTAGGTTATGTGGCAGCCCGATGTATCAGGCTCACTTAGACTATTCAGTCCATTGTGATACCACAGTGGTGAACTTGTCTCTTATCTGAGTGCTGCCCGATTGCATGTTAAGCTCAATGATGGGAGCCACCGTGGTGCAATGGTTAGCATTTGTCAAACTTTATTGCTATAGAAAATTTTTTCAAAATTTTATTTCAGAAGAAAATTGTGTCAAACTTTATTTCTATGGAAAATTTTGTCAAATTTTATTGCTAAAAAATTTTTATCAAAATTTTATTCCTTTTTGTCAAAATTTTAGGTCTATAGAAAATTGTATTTCTGTAGAAAATTTTGTCAAAATTTGATTTCTATAGACAATTTTATCACAATTGGATTTCTGTAGAAAATGTTGTAAAATTTTATTGTTATAGAAAATGTAATCAAAATTTTATTGCTATAGAAAATTAATCAAAATTTTATTTCTGTTTTTTCAAAATGTGAAGAAAGTTT
This sequence comes from Haematobia irritans, assembly GCF_050003625.1. NCBI lineage: Eukaryota > Metazoa > Arthropoda > Insecta > Diptera > Muscidae > Haematobia > Haematobia irritans. Next base: position 38,681,760 of record NC_134397.1, on the reverse strand, counting down.
TACTAAAAAACTCTTACTTTGCAAAATTTTATTTCCATAGAAAATTTACTTGCCATTTACTTGCTCGACCCAAAAATAATCTACAAAACTTTAAACAAAATTTTACCAAACAACTACCAAAAAAACTGTTATTTTGCAAAATTTTATTTCTATAGGAAATGTTGTCACAATTTTATTTCTACAGAAAATTTTGTCACAATTTTATTTCTGTAGAAAATTGTGTCAAAATTTTATTTGTATAGAAAATTTTGTTAAAATAGAAAATTTTGTGAAAATTTTATTTCTATAGAAAATTTAGTCAAAATTTTATTTCTATAGAAAATTTTGTCAAAATTTTATTTGTCTAGAAAATTTTGTCAAAATGTTATTTCTATAGAAAAATTTTGTCCAAATTTTTTTTTTATAGAAAATTTTGTCAAAATTTTATTTTTATAGAAAATGTTGTCAATATTTTATTTCTATAGAAAAGCTTCGTAAAAATTTTATTTCTTTAGAAATTTTTTTTCAATTTTTTATTTCTTTAGAAAATTTTCTTAAAATTTTATTTCAAGAGAAAATTGTGTCAAACTTTATTGCTATAGAATTTTTTTTTTTAAATCTTATTTCTATTTATAAAGTTCCTCTTAGTTGGAGAAGAATATTTTGAAAAATCTACAAAAATATGAAGGATTCTACCAATCAACCATGATTATGACCCTCCTTTAAGGATTTTAGTATTGATTTCAAGCCAAAGATGCGGCTTCTTTAAATTAAGAACATTTATTTGGAGGCTCCTAGCTTTAAGTCTACGCTCATTTAATTTGAAATTATGTTAGGAAACATATCTCATTCATCGTATTTTTATACCCACCACCATAGAATGGTGACGGGGGTATAATAAGTTTGTCATTCCGTTTGTAACACATCGAAATATCGATTTCCGACTATATAAAGTATATGTATTCTTGATCAGGGAGAAATTCTAAGACGATATAACGATGTCCGTCTGTCCGTCTGTCTGTCTGTCTGTCTGTCTGTCTGTTGTAATCACGCTACAGTCTTCAATAATGAAGCAATCGTGCTGAAATTTTGCACAAGCTCGTCTTTTGTCTGCAGGCAGGTCAAGTTCGAAGATGGGCTATATCGGTCCAGGTTTTGATATAGTCCCCATATAAACCGACCTCCCGATTTGGGGTCTTGGGCTTATAGAAATCGTAGTTTTAATCCAATTTGCCTGAAATTTGAAATATAGAGGTATTTTATGACCATAAAGAGGTGTGCCAAAAATGGTGAGTATCGGTCCATGTTTTGGTACAGCCCCCATATAGACCGATCTCCCGATTTTACTTCTTGGGCTTATAGAAACCGCAGTTTTTATTCAATTTACCTGAAATTGGAAATCTAGAGGTATTGTAGGACCACAAATACGTGTGCCAAAAATTGTGAGCATCGGTCCATATTTAGGTATAGCCCCCATATAGACCGAAATTGGAAATCTAGAGGTATTACAGGACCACAAATACATGTGCTAATAATTGTCAGTCCATGTTTGGGAATGGTCCCCATATAAAACGACCTCCCGATTTGCATGAAATTTGAAATCTAGAGGTATTTTATGACCATAAAGAGGTGTCCCAAAAATGGTGAGTATCGGTCCATGTTTTGGTATAGCCCCCATATAGACCGATTTTACTTCTTGGGCTTCTAGAATCCGAAGTTTTTATCCTATTTGTCTGAAATTGGAAATCTAGAGGTATTTTCGGGTCATAAAGAGGTGTGCCGAAAATGGTGAGTACCGGTCCATATTTTAGTGTAGCCCCCATAGGAACGATCTCCCGATTTAACTCCTTGGGTTTCTAGAAACCGTAGTACTTATCTGATTTGCCTGAAATTGTAAATATTCTGGTATTTTAGGCTCACAAAAACGTGTATCGGATTAAGTTTTTATCGGTCCATTTGGTAATGCCTCCATATAGACCGACTTCACTTCTTGAGAGTGTAGAAGGCGCATTGATCATGAAAATTGCTTGAAACTCAATGTAAAATTTCCAGATTTTACTTCTACAGATTTAAGATTTCAAGTCAAGACGTTATTTTATAATTTTCTTGCACACTTACAAGAGATGTTAATGATTCCTCTAAAACTCAAACAAAAATGGTTCTTATAAATCCAGAATCTGATATAGTCCTCATAGGTGAAATCTTTAAATTTATCTTCGGGAAGTGTCCTCAAGTCCTCAAGCCCTCCTGAAATTTCAAAGGAAACCCTTATATTTGGTTCATGGTGGTGGGTATTTAAGATTCGGCGCGGCCGAACTTAGTGCTGTATATACTTGTTCATTCTGCCTTTGTAATACTCACCAATTATAATCATATGACAATAAATTTTACAAATACAAATTTAAACAGCGATTGTTAGCAAACACTTTTTGAAATAAAAGAAGTAAGGAAAGTCTTAAGTCGGGTGGGCCGAATATATTATACCCTGCACCACTTTGTAGGTCTAAATTTTCGATACCATATCACATCCGCCAAATGTGTCGGGGGCTATATATAAAGGTTTGTCCCAAATACATACATTTAGATATCACTCGATCTGGACAGAATTTCATAGACTTCTACAAAATCTATAGACTCAAAATTTGAGTCGGCTAATGCACTAGGGTGGAACACCATGTTAGCAAAAATATATGGGAAACATTTAAATCTGAAGCAATTTTAAGGAAACTTCGCAAAAGTTTATTTATGATTTATCGCTCGATATATATGTATTAGAAGTTTAGGAAAATAAGAGTCATTTTTACAACTTATCGCTTAAGCAGTGGCGGTTTTATAAGGAAAATGTTGGTATTTTTACCATTTTTGTCGAAATCAGAAAAACATATATATGGGAGCTATATCTAAATCTGAACCGATGTCAACCAAATTTGGCACGCATAGCAACAATGCTAATTCTACTCCCTGTGCAAAATTTCAACTAAATCGGAGTTAAAAATTGGCCTCTATGGTCATATGAGTGCAAATCGGGCGAAAGCTATATATGGGAGATTTATCTAAATCTGAATCGATTTCAACCAAATTCGGCACGCATAGCTACAATGCTACTTCTACTCCATGTGCAAAGTTTCAACTAAATCGGAGCAAAAAATTGGCCTCTGTGGTCATATGAGTGTAAATCGGGCGAAAGCTATATGAGAGCTATATCTAAATCTGAACCGATGTCAACCAAATTTGGCACGCATAGCAACAATGCTAATTCTACACCCTGTGCAAAATTTCAACTAAATCGGAGTTAAAAATTGGCCTCTATGGTCATATGAGTGCAAATCGGGCGAAAGCTATATATGGGAGCTATATCTAAATTTGAACCGATTTCAACCAAAATCGGCACACATAGCTACAATGCTAATTCTACTCCCTGTGCAAAATTTCAACTAACTCGGAGCAAAAAATTGGCCTCTGTGGTCATATGAGTGTAAATCGGGCGAAAGCTATATGAGAGCTATATCTAAATCTGAACCGATTTCAACCAAATTTGGCAGGCATAGCTACAATGCTAATTCTACTCCCTCTGCAAAATTTCAACTAAATCGTAGTTATAAAATTGGCCTCTGAGGTCATATGAGTGTAAATCGGGCGAAAGCCATATATGGGAGCTATATCTAAATTTGAACCGATTTCAACCAAAATCGGCACACATAGCTACAATGCTAATTCTACTCCCTGTGCAAAATTTCAACTAACTCGGAGCAAAAAATTGGCCTCTGTGGTCATATGAGTGTAAATCGGGCGAAAGCTGTATGAGAGCTATATCTAAATCTGAACCGATTTCAACCAAATTTGGCACGCACAGCTACAATGCTAATTCTCCTCCCTGTGCAAAATTTCAATTAAATCGGAGTAAAAGTTTGGCCACTGTGGTCATATGAGTGTAAATCGGGCGAACGATATATATGGGAGCTATATCTAAATCTGAACCGATTTCAATAAAATTTAGCACACTTGGCTTCTGGGACCGTATTAGTCCATATCGGGCGAAAGATATGTATGGGAGCTATATCTAAATCTGAACAGATTTCTTTCAAAATCAATAGGGTTCTATTCTGAGCCAAAAAATCAAATATTCGTGTCCTAAATTTAATAAAAAAGAAAAGATTTTGAGCTTTATTTTAATTAATATTTCTTTATTTTAAATAAATTGGTCCTTAATACTGTGTAATTTGCGTGTCTTAAAAATAAGGTTGCACATTATTTCATATCACGCCAGTATTTTTCCACTTACCAAATCATTTCCTTTTATCTTCTCAAAATAACAAATTAATATTTTTGTCCTAAAAATATCTAAATTTTAAAAAATTCGTTTTTGCTTTGTTATTGTTGGGTTTAATGAACTGCCTGAATTTATTCTGATAATTGGTTGATAGTTTTGCTGCAAGTAGAGGATGCTGATGAGGAATGTGGTAATTCCGAAACGTGCGTCCATCCAACCATCTTGCAGTCTATAGGGCTTTGCCCAAATAAATTTGACCAACATTCTTTTCCTCTGTTGGTTAAGCTACACTTGTAGTTTAGTCAATGTATGGTTTTAAGCTGCAATAAAAAACAACAACAATGTTTTAAAAAATTTTAAAAATATCTAAATTTATCTAAATTTTAAAATTTAAATCTCTACCAGAAAGAATTTTAAAATTCTTTTTTTTTATCTTTCTAGGCAAAAGCAAATTTTTGTTCTCTTCTACCAGTGGTCGCAACATTTTTTCTATGGCTTTTAAAGTGAAGTGAATAGGTAAGTGAACCTTCATTTCGTTGGTTTTGATATATAACCTCCATTGTTTTAATCGTTTTCAAAAAGATGGTAGGAAAGGCAAAGTGGCAAATGAAAATGATATCACAAAGAAACGTTTTAATTGTTTGCATAATTTTAATGGCCGCTAAAACAACATTTTCCCTTTGTTATATTTGCAAGTTTGCGGTTGAGTTTGCTCCTATACAAATGTAAAGGGTATAATAAGTTTGATAGCCGATGTTGCTTTTTATCGAAATATCGGTTAACGCAAATACTATATACATGCTGACTATCGACACCTATAATATTAAGTATCGATAATCCGCATGGAATTCCAAGACGTTCTGAATGGCTGATAAGTCCCCGGTCTACCAAAGAAACACACATTTTTTTGTCAAAATTCGTTTGTATTATTCAACATAGTTCCCTTCAAGAGCGATACAACGATTATAACGACCTTCCAATTCTTTGATACCATTTTGGTAGTACTCCTTCGGTTTTGCCACAAAATAGGCCTCAGTTTCGGCGATCACCTCTTCATTGCAGCCAAATTTTTTCCCTGCGAGCATCCTTTTGAGGTCTGAGAACAAGAAAACGTCGCTGGGGGCCAGATCTGGAGAATACGGTGGGTGGGGAAGTAATTCGAAGCCCAATTCATGAATTTGTGCCATCGTTCTCAATGACTTGCGCGGTGCGTTGTCTTGGTGGAACAACACTTTTTTTTTCTTCATATGGGGCCGTTTTGCTGCGATTTCGACCTTCAAACGCTCCAATAACGCCATATAATAGTCATTGTTGATGGGTTTTCCCTTCTCAAGATAATCGATAAAAATTATTCCATGCGCATCCCAAAAAACAGAGGCCATTACTTTGCCAGCGGACTTTTGAGTCTTTCCACGCTCCGGAGACGGTTCACCGGTCGCTGTCCACTCAGTCGACTGTCGATTGGACTCAGGAGTGTAGTGATGGACCCATGGTTAGGTTAGGTTAAAGTGGCAGCCCGATTTAGATTCAGGCTCACTTAGACTATTCAGTCCATTGTGATACCACATTAACTAAAAGTACCTATTACATATGGGCATTTCTAGTTTTAACCGCTGAACCTTCTCGATTATTTTTCTTCGCTGAACCAACCAGATTGTTCCAAAAACATTAGCAGACTGCTTAAGTTAACGTTTTCCAGATCCGCCAGTAATCTGAAGCTATATGCTCCTAAAAGTTGCTTGCGCTTTACACTCACACAAGAGGTGTTTAATTGATTCCTTTTCCTCCGCATCATGACAGCTCATACAATAGTCATTATACTTCGCGCCTATAGTTTTTGCAAACTCGCCTATCAGGCAGCGACCCGTTATAGCAGATATCAGGAGTGATATCTGACGTCTCGAGAACACTAGCACATCTAGTGTGCGGTTTAAGTTTAAATGGGGCCATATTTGCTTGGTGTCGTTACAACCCTTGCAATTCTCCCATCGAACATTTGACATCATAACAGCCTTCTCACGCAGCATGAGCTTGCAGGTAGCCAGGGGCATACCAACAGATTCTAGTTCCCCTGGAATATTTAAGGTAGTCCCTAGCCTTGCCAACTCATCCGCTTCGCAGTTCCCCGGTATGTTCCTATGGCCAGGCACCCATATTAGGTGAATATTGTACTGCTCAGCCATCTCATTGAGAGATTTGCGGCAGTCGATGGCCGTTTTCGAGTTGAGGAACACAGAGTCCAAGGATTTTATTGCAGGTTGACTGTCTGAGTATATATTAATGCCCACATTTTTTGGAACATTACTTCTCAGCCAATTCGCCACCTCTCTTATTGCTAATATTTCAGCCTGAAAAACATGGCCTGAAGAACATGGGATGGCCGTTTTCGAGTTGAGGAACACAGAGCCCAAGGATTTTATTGCAGGTTGGCTGTCTGAGTATATATTAATGCCCACATTTTTTGGAACATTACTTCTCAGCCAATTCGCCACATCTCTTATTGCTAATATTTCAGCCTGAAAAACACTACAGTGATTAGGTAATCTTTTCGCTATTCGAAGTTCCAGATCATTAGAATATACTCCGAAACCCAATTGTCCATCCAATTTGGAGCAATCAGTGTAGAAATCTATATATTCTTTATTCCCCCGGGTCTGTGTGCACCACGCCTCACTGTTCGTAATTAGAGTCTCAAACTTTTTGTCGAAAAGTGGACTCGCCAAAGTGTAATCCACTACGTTAGGCACATCTGGCATTATTTTGAGGACCGAACTGTGACCGTAACTTTTTTCCGATCACAGCGATAGCTCTCGCAACCGCACAGCCGTTGTTGCAGCTGACTGTTTGGCCAAAATGTCTAAAGGCAATAGATGCAGCATGACGTTAAGTAAATCTGTTCCTGTCTTACTGCATGCGCCTGACATACACAAACACGCCATACGCTGAACTTTGTCTAAACTTATTGGCTGGTGAAGTGCCGACCACCAGACTACAACACCATATAGCATTATAGGTCTAACCACTGCCGTGTTATAGCCAACGCACAATTTTTGGTTTTAGTCCCCACTTTTTTCCTATTGCCTTTTTGCACGAGTACAAAGCTACCGTTGCTTTTCTCACCCTTTCTTCGATATTAAGCTTAAAGTTCAGCTTCCTGTCCAAAGTAACGCCAAGGTATTTTGCAAACTCACCAAAGGGAATTTCAATACCCCCTAAGGAAATGGGTCTAACCGTGGGCGTTTTGCGATCTTTGCAGTACATGACTAGTTCTGTCTTTGCAGGATTTACCCCAAGACCATTGTCTTTCGCCCATTTCTCAGTCATCCGGAGGGCCCTCTGAGTAATATCTCTGATTGTGGATGGGAATTTTCCCCTGACTGCTAGAGCCACATCATCTGCGTATGCCACCACTTTTATCCTTTCTTTTTCTAGGGTAACCAGAAGGTTATTTATAGCAACATTCCAAAGAAGAGGTGATAGAAGTCCTCCTTGGGGAGTGCCTCTGTTCACATACCTTTGTATGTTTGCTTGTCCTAGTGTGGCTGAAATACGTCTCTTCATTAGAAGTTTGTCTAATAGCCTAAGTATACATGGATCAACATTCAGAGTTGTCTGTCCATTTAATATCGAGCTCGGATGGACATTATTGAACGCCCCTTCGTTGTCTTGAAACGCCACGATTGTGTATTCTTTGACAGATAGTGAGCTTTCAATAAAGCTGACTAGTTCATGTAATGCGGTCTCAGTAGAACAAACTTGAATCCATGCTAGTTCTAAGATAAATATCTATCATCCTCTCCAGAGTCATAAGTAGGAATGAGGATAAACTGATTGGTCGGAAATCCTTCGCCCTCGAGTGAGAGGTATGAAAACGACTATTGTTTCGCTCCACTTTCCTGGGATATATGATAAGTTGTTACATCCTTTATATATCGCCGACAACCAGGGGATAATTTTGTCAGTCACTGCCTGTAACTCCGCCGGAGTAATTCCATCAGGTCCGGGGGATTTGAATGGTCCAAAGCTATTTAACGCCCATCTGGGTATGAGTATGAGTTTATGATGCCGCGCTAATCGGACCTTAATCTATGGCTAGCGTTAAACCTGGTTTAAGGATCAATGTAGGCGGGATCCCCATATTAGCTTGCTATTTGATGATTCCCATTTTGCTTCTTCTTTACTAAAAGGTATTTCAAATTCGTTGAAACCAAGTTTTCTCAAAGTACGTTACTCTATTCGTACATGCTTCCTCCTCCTGGGGCTCATCGCTACATTTCTTTCATTGAATTTAATAAATCAACAGAATTATTTGCACTAAAGTACTACACTGACTGTTCTTATCACCGTTGATGTTTGGTATGGTGTGGCCTCTCAGCAATGCCGGAAAACTGTGGCATAAAATGCTAAAATTGTTGCCTTTGCTGCTGTTGTTGTAACATATGTACATACAGTAAATGTGGACATAAATTATATCGCAAACGCAAAAAGATGTTTCTTTATAAGCCGCACATATTTTCCTTGATTATATTCAGTCACATACCAATATCCTCACACCACAAGAGCCTGTGTGAGTGGAGAGAGATATAGAGTGAAGGAGGGCTCCTAAAACAATAAGCGAGTATCAGAGACAATAGACCCTCCGTGGCTGGTAGGAAAAGAACATGCAACACTAACTTGTGCAACATTTATCGTTGATGTGGAAGTCAAACCAGTAGGTAGCACCATTGCAACATCGTTGTACAGAATCGAAACGCGAAATTTATTCGCTCATTCATTCACTCATTTTCACATTCGCAAGATATCATGAATTTACAAAAGTTTGCGGAGAACTTTGTAGAAATGCTAAAGAGGATAAATCAAATGGACTATAGTCGGGTGGATGGACTTAGCTATACCCCCATGGAGGGGTACTCTTTTTACGGTTACCATAATAATAAAGAGATGGGATTATAAAATGTTGATTAACACGTCGAAATGTCGATTTCCGACTATTCGGAATTGAAAATCGCAAGAATTTAGTTTTGTTTTAAAGACAACACTTGAGATACTATCGGACTTAAATTCAGTTCGTATTTGAAGTTCAAATTAAAGAGAACTATGTTGCCATATTGTCGGTGATGCTATGTTAAGTGCTGAGGCGACTATTAACGCATATAGAGCAGACAATCCAGGCTTCGAGTCACGGTAGCTGATTTTTATACCCACCACCATAGAATGGTGACGGGGGTATAATAAGTTTGTCATTCCGTTTGCAACACATCGAAATATCGATTTCCGACTATATAAAGTAACAGGTTGGCTGATAAGTCCCCGGTCTGACACATAGATGGCGTCGCTAGTATTAAATGCATATTATTTTTATACAGTACTAACCTTCAATTGATTCGTGTCAAAATTTGACGTCTGTAAGTCAATTAGTTTGTGAGATAGAGCGTCTTTTGTGAGGCAACTTTTGTTATTGTGAAAAAAATTGAAAAAAAGGAATTTCGTGTTTTGATAAAATACTGTTTTCTGAAGGGAAAAAATACGGTGGAAGCAAAAACTTGGCTTGATAATGAGATTCCGGACTCTGCCCCAGGGAAATCAACAATAATTGATTGGTATGCAAAATTCAAGCGTGGTGAAATGAGCACGGAGGACGGTGAATGCAGTGGACGCCCGAAAGAGGTGGTTACCGACGAAAACATCAAAAAAATCCACAAAATGATTTTGAATAACCATAAAATGAAGTTGATCGAGATAGATATGAAGAGGAAAAAAGTGTTGTTCCACCAAGACAACGCACCGTGCCACAAGTCATTGAGAACGATGGCAAAAATTCATGAATTGGGCTTCGAATTGCCCCCTGGCCTCCAGCGACTTTTTCTTGTTCTCAGACCTCAAAAGGATGCTCGCAGGGAAAAAATGTGGCTGCAATGAAGAGGTGATCGCCGAAACAGAGACCTATTTTGAGGCAAAACCGAAGGAGTACTACCAAAATGGTATCAAAAAATTGGAAGGTCGTTATAATCGTTGTATCGCTCTTGAAGGGGACTATGTTGAATAATAACAAGTATATACAGCAGTAAGTTCGGTCGGGCCGAATCTTAAATACCCACCACCATGAACCAAATATTAAGGTTTCCTTTGAAAGTTCAGGAGGGCTTGAGGACTTGAGGACACTTCCCGAAGATAAATTTAAAGATTTCACCTATGAAGACTATATCAGATTCTGGATTTATAAGAACCATTTTTGTTTGAGTTTTAGAGGAATCATTAACATCTCTTGTAAGAAAAGAAAAAGTGCAAGAAAATTATAAAATAACATCTTGATTTGACACCTCTTTATGGCCCGAAAATTCCTCTAGAATTCCAATTTCAAGAAATTTGTGGCACACTTCTTTATGGTCCTAAAATACCTATAAATTGAGATAGCATAAATAAATTTCCAATTTCAGGCAAATTGTATATAAACTACGGATTCTCTAAACCCAAGAACCCAAATCGGGGGGTCGGTTTATATGGGGACCATACCAAAACATGGACCGATGCTCACCATTTTCGGCACACCTCTATACGGTTCTAAAGTACCTCTCGATTTCCAATTTCAGGTAAATTGGATAAAAACTGCGGTTTCTGTAAGCCCAGGAAGTAAAATCAGGAGATCGGTCTATACGGGGGCTATACCAAAATATGGACCGATACTCACACACGTATTTGTGGTCCTACAATACCTCTAGATTTCCAATTTCAGGTAAATTGAATAAAAACTGCGGTTCCTATAAGCCCAAAACCCCAAATCAGGAGGTCGGTTTATATGGGGGCTATACCTAACCATGGACCGATACTCACAATTTTTGGCACACCTCTTTATGGTCATAAAATACCTCCAGATTTCAAATTTCGGGCAAATTGGATAAAAACTACGATTTCTATAAGCCCAAGACCCCAAATCCGGAGGTCGGTTTATATGGGGACCATATCAAAACCTGGACCGATGCTCACCAGTTTTAGCACACCTCTTTACGGTTCTAAAGTATCTCTCGATTTCCAATTTCAGGTAAATTGGATAAAAACTGCGGTTTCTATAAACCCAAGAAGTAAACTCGGGAGATCGGTCTATATGGCGGCTATACCAAAACATGGACCGATACTCACCATTTTTGGCACACCTCTTTATGGTCATAAAATGCTTCTACATTTCAAATTTCAGGCAAATTGGATAAAAACTACGATTTCTATAAGTCCAAGACCCCAAATCCGGAGGTCGGTTTATATGGGGACCATATCAAAACCTGGACCGATATAGCCCATCTTCGAACTTGACCTGCCTGCAGATACAAGACGAGTTTGTGCAAAATTTCAGCACGATTGCTTCATTATTGAAGACTGTACCGTGATTACAACAGACAGACAGACAGCCAGACAGACGGACATCGTTATATCGTCTTAGAATTTCTCCCTGATCAAGAATATATATACTTTATATAGTCGGAAGTCGATATTTCGATGTGTTACAAACGGAATGACAAACTTATTATACCCCCGTCACCATTCTATGGTGGTGGGTATAAAAACGAATTTTGACAAAAAAATGTGTTTTTCTTTGTTAGACCGGGGACTTATCAGCCAACATGTTATATATATTCTTGATCAGGGAGAAATTCTAAGACGATATAAGCATGTTCGTCTGTTGTAATCACGCTACAGCCTTCAATAATGGTGCTATCGTCCTGAAATTTGGCACAGATTCGTCTTTTGTTTGCAGGCAGGTCAAGTTCGAAGATGGACTATATCGGTCCAATTTTTGATATAGTCCCCATATAAACCGACCTTCCGATTTGGGATCTTGGGCTTATAAAAACTGTAGTTTTCATCCAATTTGCCTGATATTGTAAATCTAGAGGTATTTTAGGACCATCAAAAAGTGTACCTAATATGGTGCCTATCGATCCATGTTTTGGTATAGCCCCCATATGGACCGATTTCCCGAGTTTGCTTCTTGGGCGTCTAGAAAATGTATTTTCTATCCGATTTGGCCGAAATTTGAAATCTACAGGTATTCTAGGACCATAAAGAGGTGTGCCGCAAATAGGATGTATCGGTCCCTGTTTTGATATAGCCCCCATATAGACCGATCTCTCGATTTTACTTCTTGGGCTTCTAGAATCCGCAGTTTTAATCAAATTTAACTGAAATTTGAAATCTAGACGTACTCTAGGACCCTAAAGACGTGTACCGAAAATGGTGAGTACCGGGCCATGCTTCGATATAGCCACCATATAGACCGATCTCCCGATTTTAATTCTTGATCTTCTAGAATCCGTAATTTTTACCCAATTTGCCTCAAATCGGAAATCTAGAGGTATTCTAGGACCCTAAAGACGTGTATCGAAAATGGTGAGTACCGGTCCATGTTTTGATGTATGTTTTGATATAGCTCCCATATAGACCGATCTCCCGATTTTACTTCTTGGGCTTTTAACATAGAATCCGCAGATTTGATCAAATTTAACTGAAATTTGAAATCTAGAGGTACTCTAGGACCCTAAAGACTTGTATCGAAAATTGTGAGTACCGGTCCATGTTTTGATATAGCCACCATATAGACCGATCTCCCGATTTTACTTCTTGGTCTTCTAGAATCCGTAATTTTTACCCAATTTGGCTCACATCGGAAATCTAGTGGATTTCTAGGACTTTAAAGAGGTGTGCCGAAAATGGTGAGCACCGGTCCATGTTTAGATATATGTTTTGATATAGCCCCCATATAGACCGATCTCCCGATTTTTCTTCTTGGGCTTCTAGAATCCGAAGTTTTTACCCAATTTGCCTGAAATTGCAAATCTAGAGGTATTCTAGGAAAATAAAGAGATGTACCGAACATGGTGATTATCGGACCATGTTTCGATATAGCCCCCATATAGACCGATCTCCAGATTTACTTCTTGGGCTTCTAGAATCCGTAGTTTTTACCCAATATGCCTGCAATTGGAAATCTAGAGGTATTCTAGTAAAATAAAGAGATGTGTTGAAAATGGTGATAACCGGTCCATGTTTTGATATAGCCCCCATATAAACCGATCTCCCGATTTTACTTCTTGGGCTTCTAGAATCCGTAGTTTTTACCCAATTTGCCTGAAATTGGAATTCTAGAGGTATTTGAGGAACATTAAGTGGTGGTGAGTATTGGTCCATATTTTGGTATAGCCCCCATATAGACCTAGCTTCCGAATTTATTTCTAAGACTTCTGGAATCCGGCTGACCACAAATCGGTCAGCCGAATATGATGTGTGTAGACCCATGTTTTAGTATAGCCTCCACATAGATTTAACTCCTTTGGCTTCTAGAAACCGTTGTTTTTATCCGATATGCACAAAAATCTAAATATACTGGAACTTTAGACCCTCAAAAATCTGTATCGCATTTATTTTTACCTTTCCATTTGGCAAGGCATCGATACAGACCGATTTAACTTCTTGAGGGTACACCCAAAGAAAAAACATTTTCCTCTGGAATGAAATTTTAGACAATCGAAATTCCCTTTCGTATAAAGTATTTTCGTTTAGAGCAAACTAATCCGAATTTTTGATAAGCGATTCAACGATTGTCTCTAAAATTTGTGTCAAAAGAAAACTTTGCTTGTCTAAAATTTCGATTCTCAGAAAAGAAAACACTTCTTTCAGGGTATAGCAGGCGCTCTAATCATGAAAATTGCTTGAAACTGAAAGTAAAATTTCCAGATTTTACTCATCGTATTCATTTAAATAATGGCGGAAAAAATCAACAGATTTAAGATTTCAAATCAAGGCGTTATTTCATCGTATACACGATATGTTTATGATTTCTCTAAAACTCAAATAAAATTGGGTCTCATAAATCCAGAATCTGATCTGGTCTTCATAGGTAGAATCTTTAAATTTTGTCTTCGGGAAGCGTACTGGTTGAACTGCATGGGAGAAAATTTATTTTCACAACACATGACATCATTTTATCGTTGTGAGCAGAGATGGTCCGATTACCAATATTTTGGGTTTTCTACTGTCAAAATGTTGTAAACGTCGAAAACGTCATATAACTGTATAAAACGTAGTAAATGTCAAAAACACTTACAGGATGCTTAGATTTGATTTCAAACTATTTTATTATTATCCTAAGACATAATGAAGAAGTTTAGAATTTATAATTATAATAATTTGAATTTTTTATTCAAAAGTAATTTGCAAAATTTTCCAGAGAAACTGGTATTTGATTAACTTCTGAATACAATGCGTTTTCAAATTGTTGTAAATGTGAAAATTGCCGTGGCAAAAGTCAGATTTTCAAAGCCTTGAACCTGAAGGCATACGAAAAAGTATGAAATAATTGGTTTTAAAAGCCGTATACTATACAAATTTCAATATTGCCAAAAATAAGTATTTTACGGAGTTTTGTGACGTTTTTGACGTATGGTAAAATACGTCGAAACGTATGTCAAATACTTTACAGTTTACGACAGACCATCTCTGGTTGTGAGACACAGTCTGTTCTCCGTTTGACACCACATGTGTGTTAATGCAATTTCATGAACGCCAGTGTCCACCATTATCCTCTAGAAGAAACAAGATACTGTGCTCATTTTTCTCTCAGGCTCCCACCGATCTACGGGAGTGTAGCTTAAGAAAAATTCTCGCCTTCATCAACGTCTCTTGTTGGAAGTTTTAAGTGTCTTTAAGGAAGACGGATAAATGTAAGTTCTTGAGCGACTTTTGAAAAGTTTACAAAATTATCTTGTGGAATCACAATGGACCTATAGTTGTCCAAGTGAACATCAAATATATCCTTGAATTGTTAGGTATAGTGACAGTCCAATATTTCAGGCTCACTTAGACTATTCAGTCCATTGTGATACCACACTGGTGAATTTCTCCCTTATCACTGCATGCTGCCCGATGTTTAGCTCAGTGACAAGGGTCCTACTTTTTATAGGTGAGTCCGAACAGAGTTGCACATGGCGGAGAAACCACTTAGAGAAGCTTTGAACCACTCAGAATTGTCACCATCATTACTGAGATGGGATAATCCACCGCTGAAAAATTTTGTGGTGTTCGGTCGAAACTGGGGTTGAATCCACGACCCTATATATGCAAGGCATGATAATCATTGCACCACGGTGGCTCCCTAACATAATCGGTCTAAGCTTTGGTATATCAACCATAACGATCGGTCTCGCGATTTGACTTCTTCGGTTTATAGACGCATTTATTTGTTTTATGTTATGGTAGAACCACCACATAAAGGGTGATACGGTCAAAATTTGTTCTATATAAACTTGACGTATTTCTTTCAATTTTGCATTTAAAAAACCTGAACACCCCTCGTTTTGAAGGTGTGTGTGTGTAGAATGTTGCTCCTGTTTTGATTTTGGAATTCACTCTATAGTTGTCAAAATGCCGTCCTAGCAAGAAGAGCAGCGCATCAAAATTTTGCTCGCGCATCGCGAAAATCCGAGTTACTCACACGCAAAGCTGGCAAAATCGCTAAAAGTTGCCAAATCAACCGTTACAAATGTAATTAAAGTGTTTGGGGAATGTTTGTCGACAGCCAGGAAGTCTGGATCGGGGGGAAATCGAAAACCGGAAGCCGCTGAGACGACAATGAGAGTTGCCGCGAAACCCGAACCTCTCTCTCCGAGATGCCGCAAATAAGCTGGGTGTTTCGTCTACAACCGTGCATCGAGCCAAAAAACGAGCCGGACTATCGACTTACAAGAAGGTAGCGACTCCAAATCGCGATGATAAACAAAATACGACGGCCAAAGCGCGATCCCGGAGGCTGTACACAACGATGCTGACGAAGTTTGACTGCGTGGTAATGGACGACGAAACTTATGTCAAAGCCGACTACAAGCAGCTTCCGGGACAGGAGTTTTATACGGCAAGAAGAAGGGGAAAGGTAGCAGATATTTTCAAGCACATAAAACTGTCAAAGTTCGCAAAGAAATATCTGGTTTGGCAAGCCATCTGTACCTGTGGCTTGAAAAGCAGCATTTTCATAGCTTCCGGGACTGTCAACCAAAAAATTTACGTGAAAGAGTGTTTGAATAAACGTCTGCTGCCTTTCCTGAAGAAACACGGTTGTTCCGTACTGTTTTGGCCGGATTTGGCATCTTGCCATTACGGTAAAAAGGCCATGGAGTGGTACGCCGCCAACAACGTGCAGGTGGTTCCCAAGGACAAGAATCCTCCCAACACGCCAGAGCTCCGCCCAATTGAGAAATACTGGGCTATTGTCAAGCGGAACCTAAATAAGACCAAGAAAACTGCTAAGGACGAGCAGCAGTTCAAGGCAAACTGGCTTTCTGCGGCGAAGAAGGTGGCTGTACAAAATCTGATGGCAGGTGTCAAGCGTGAGGCCCGGAAATTCGGATTTGGAAAAGCGAAAGCCTAACTGAATATTTTTCCTGAATTTTATACTAATTGAACTTGAAAAAGAAATTTAATTTGATTTTTTAAATAAACGATTTCACCGATTTACACGCGTTTTCCCTTGACCAAAATTTTACCGTATCACCCTTTAGACCCAGTTTGTCTTCTTGGACTCTAGACAACTCCTATTTCCCTGAAATTTGAAGTCTTTGTCCTGTATGGATTCATTTATGTATGGTAGTAAGAGGCCTTTTACTGACATCATACCCCATATATCAACGGGATTGGATGAAATGTGTTCCTCCGTGAGGCTCAAAAAGTCAAATTCGGTTATAGGTTTTTATGGGGGCTATGGACCGACACGAACCAATAAATTGACATCGCATTCTAAATTGACATCGCATTCTAAATTTCATCCATAATGGACCGTTTTACTCCTCCAGAAGGCTACAAAAATCAAACCTGGGCGTCGGCTCATATGGGGGCTATATATAATTATGAACCAACATAGATACATTTTGACATGCTAAGAAGAGACCATATACTGACATTACATACCAAAAAATCGGCTAGGTTAGGTATAGTGGCAGCCCAATATTTCAGGCTCACTTTCATTCCATTGTGATACCACAGCGGTGAACTTCTCTCTTATCCGTAGGTGCTGCCCGATTCTATGGGACCTACTTTTATCCGAACGGCGTTGCGGTAAATCCACTTAGAGAAGCTTTGAAACACTCAGAAATGTCAACAGCAGCAACCAGATTGAATGAACTTTGCTCCTCCAGGAGGCACTATAAATCAAATCTGGGTATACGTTTATGTTGGGTTATTTTTAAAAGTGGTGCGTTATGGCACAATGGTAATACCATCCAACCTTCATTAGTGACAGTTTTCCGTTATTATTACTAAGTTTGTGTTTTTGTATAAACGTTTCTTTCTATCTATTACAAAATACCTTTAAGTTAATTTTAAGGAAGTTTTCATTGTGTTTACCAATAATTCTTAATGTGTGGCTTAGAACACTTTGCTTTTTATCTACATGAAGGTAATGCATTATTCTTTAGTTCATTTTGACCAACGTCCTTTTGATATTGAAGAATTTTATGTAAATTTTCCATTTTGTTTTTTAATGGGGTGTTCCCACTTTAGCTGAGGAAAATGGAAACTTGAAATTCTTCACCATAAATTATAACAATTGTATGATGGTTTTCATTATGTGAATGTGAAAAACATGAATATGGTATAAAGGTGAGCATATAGAGGGGAGTCAAGTGGCATAGTGGGCACTGATGATGATGAAAATTGTTGGTTAGAATTTCAAATATTTTGCTAATAAAATATAAAAGTTTTTTTTTTTACATATAAAATGGTTTTCTTTAATTTAAAGTAAATTTGCCTTACTTCAGAAATTTACGACTTTAACGAAGGGACACCAGTTTCCAAGTTTCATGCCCTAAATTTAAAGTAAATATTATGAAGTGTTTTTTTTTTAATAAAATTTCTTTATTTTATTATAAGGCAAAATTAAATCATACATACCAGGGGACTCACAGCAATATTTCAATGCGTTACCAACAGAATAACAAATCTAGAATATCCCTATGGTCGTGTGTACAATCAAATCACTTTGAAATCTGTTCGTATTTAATTTTCCATAAATCAGATTTGAAGCAAATAAAATGCTTCGCTAAAGTTTTGCTGATTTTTCAAACAATTAACAAAAATGTTTACGATAAACACATGTTCAATTGTCACCTATCGTTGTCTGGATATAAGAAACCGAAAGTTTAAGACATGCTGATGCTGTCACGAAAACGAAAATGTTAATGTAAAATGCGTATCCAAACTGTATCCAAATGTTGTGACAAGAATTCGAGCACAGAATAGGAATGTCGCAAAACCAGCAAACATATCCTCTTTTCATATGAGAAGCATATGTAAGTGATAGTAGACGAGGGCCGTAGTTAAAGTTAAAAAAGTTGACAACATTTTCTAGTGAAACAGAATTTTGACACCACTTTCTGAAAAAATAAAATTTTGACAAAATTTTCTATAGAAATACAATTTTGACAAAATTTTGTATAGAAATAAAATTTTGACAAAATTTTCTATTGAAATAAAATTTTGACAAAATTTTCTATTGAAATAAAATTTTGACAAAATTTTCTACAGAAATAAAATTTTGACAGAATTTTCTATAGAAATAAAATTTTGACAAATTTTCTATAGAAATAAAATTTTCACAATTTTTTCTATACAAATAAAATTTTGACAACATTTTGTATAGAAATAAAATTTTCTATACAAAATTTTTAACAAAATTTTGTTTAGAAATAAAATTTTGAAAAATTTCTTATAGAAATAAAATTTTGAAAATTTTTTTATAGAAATAAAATTTTTACAAAATTTTCTATAGAAAGAAAATTTGGAGAACATTTTCTAAAGAAATAACATTTTGACAAATTTTTCTATAGAAATAAAATTTGAAAAAAATCTATAGAGACAATATATTTATAAAATATTCTATAGAAATAAAATTTTGACAAAATTTTCTATAGAAATAACAAATATAGAAATAAAATTTTGGTAATCTTTTCTAAATTTCAAACTATTATTTTTATAGAAAAATTTGTCAAAATTTTATTTCTTTTGTCAAAATCTTATTTGTATAGAAAATTTTGACAAAATATTCTATAGAAATAAAATGTTGACTAATCCCCATATTCATAAAGCTCCGTTAGTGCTACGTTAGCTAACTTTTAAACCGAACTATAGATATATTTTCATCTTGTCTATACGCTCTATATGCCAGTTAGGAGCTTAACTGCTAGAATTTTTTATAAAAATTTTCTATAAAAATAAAAGTTTGACAAAATTTTCTACAGAAATAAAAATTTGACAAATTTTTCTATAGAAATAAAATTTTGACAAAATTTTCTATGGAAATAAAATTTTGACAAAATTTTCTATAGACATAAAATTTTGACAAAATTTTCTATTATTGACAAAATTAAAATATTGACAAAATTTTCTACAGAAATAAAATTTTGCAAAAATTTTGTATAGAAATAAAAATTTGCAAAAATTTTCTATAAAAATAATCTTTCGACAAATTTTCTATAGAAATAAAATTTTGCCAATTTTTTCTATACAACTAAAATTTTGACAAAATTTTGTATAGAAATAAAATTTTCTATAGAAATAAATTTTTAACAAAATTTTGTATAGAAATAAAATTTTGAAAATAAAATGTTGACAAAATTTTCTACAGAAATAAAATTTTGCAAAAATTTTGTATAGAAATAAAAATTTGCAAAAATTTTCTATAAAAATAAACTTTTGACAAATTTTCTATAGAAATAAAATTTTGCCAATTTTTTCTATACAAATAAAATTTTGACATAATTTTGTATAGAAATAAAATTTTCTATAGAAATAAATTTTTAACAAAATTTTGTATAGAAATAAAATTTTGAAAAATTTCTTATAGAAATAAAATTTTGAAAAATTTCATATAGAAATAAAATTTTGAAAAATTTTTTACAGAAATAAATTTTTTACAAAATTTCTATAGAAAAAAAATTTTGAGAACAGTTTCTAAAGAAATAACATTTTGACAAATTTTTCTATAGAAATAAAAGTTGAAAAAAAAATCTATAGAAACAAGATTTTTATAAAATATTCTATAGAAATAAAATTTTGACACAATTTTCTATAGAAATAAAAAATATAGAAATAAAATTTTGATAATTTTTTCTAAATTGCAAACTATTATTTTTATAGAAAAAAATTTCAAAATTTTATTTCTTTAGAATAGTTTGCCAAAAATTTAGATAAATGTTTTATTGAAATAAAAATTAGACAAAATTTTCTATAAAAATAAAACTTTGAAAAAATTTTCTACAGAAAGAAAAATTTGACAATTTTTTTTTATAGAAATAAAATTTTCTATAGAAATAAATATTTTCAAAAATTTTCTATAGAAATAAAATTTTGACAAATTTTTTATAGGAATAAGATTTGGTAAAATTTTCTATAGAAATAAAATGTTGACAAACGTTTCTATAGAAATAAAATTTTGACACAGATTTTTATAGAAATAAAGTTTTGACAAAAATTTCTATAGAAATAAAATTTTGACTAAAGTTTGTATGAAAATAAAAATTTGCAAAAATTTTCTATATAAATAAAATTTGGAAAAATCTTCTATAGAGATAAAAATTTTGCAAAAATTTGCTATAGAAATAAAGATTTGCTAAAATTTTCTGTAGAAATAAAATTTGGTAAAATTTTCTATAGAAATAAAATTTTGACAAAAATTTGTATAGAAATAAAATTTTGACTAAAGTTTGTATAAAAATAAAAATTTGCAAAAATTTTCTATATAAATTAAATTTGGAAAAATCTTCTATAGGGATAAAAATTTGACAACAATTTTGTATAGAAATAAAAATTTTAAAAATTTTTCTATAGAAATAAAATTTTGACAAATTTTTTATAGGAATAAAATTTGGTAAATTTTTCTATAGAAATAAAATGTTGACAAAAATTTGTATAGAAATAAAATTTTGACTAAAGTTTGTATAAAAATAAAAAATTTTCTATATAAATAAAATTTGGAAAACTCTTCTATAGAGATAAAAATTTGCAAAAATTTTCTATAGAAATAAAATTTCCTATAGAAATAAAGATTTGATAAAATTTTCTATAGAAATAAAATTTGGTAAAATTTTCTATAGAAATAAAATTTTGAAAAAAAAACTTCTATAGAAATAAAATTTTGACCAAAATTTCTATAGAAATAAAATTTTGCCAAAATGAATAAAATTTTGACAAAGTTTTCTATAGAATTAAAATTTTGACAAAATTTTCTATAGAAATAAAATTTTGATAAAATTTTCTATAGAAATAAAATTTTGACAAAATTTTCTACCGAAATAAAATTTTGACAAAATATTTTACCGAAATAAAATTTTGACAAAATTTTCTACCGAAATAAAATTTTCTATAGAAATAAAAGTTTGACAAAATTTTCTATAGAAATAAAATGTTGATAAAATTTTCTATAGAAATAAAATTTTGACAAAATTTTCTACCGAAATAAAATTTTGACAAAATTTTCTATAGAAATAAAATTTTGACAAAATTTTCTATAGAAATAAAATTTTGACTAAATTTTCTATAGAAATAAAATTTTGACAAAATTTTCTATAGAAATAAAATTTTGACAAAATTTTCTATAGAAACATACATATAAACATATAAATAAAATTTTAACAAAATATTCTATAGAAATAAGATTTTGACAAAAATTTCTATAGAAATAAAATTTTGACCAAAATTTCTATAGAAATAAAATTTTGACAAAATTTTCTATAGAAATAAAAATTAATCTAAATTTTCGTTAGAAGTACAATTTTAATAAAATTTTGTATAGAAATAAAATTTTGCAAACATTTTTTATGGAAATAAAAATTTGCAAAAATTTTCTAAAGAAATAAAATGTGGAAACATTTTCTATAGAGATAAAATTTTGGAAACATTTTCTATAGAAATAAAAATTTGGAAAAATTTCCTGTAGAGATAAATTTTCCATAGAAATAAAAATTTGCCAAAAATTTTTATAGAAATAAAACTTTGCAAAAATTTTCTATAGAAATAAAATTTTGACAAAATTTTCTATAGGAATAAAATTTTCACTAAATTTTTCTATAGGAATAAAATTTTCACAAAATTTTTTATACATTGTATACAAATTTTGAAAAAATTTTCTATAGAAATTAAATATTGACAAATTTTTCTATAAAAACAAAATTGTGTATGGAAATAAAATTTTGACACAATTTTCGAGTTGTAATTTTCATTCCTCTCCCTCGTTTAAGGATTGCCAAAAACAATCCACCAAGAATTCTCCACAACGGAATGGAATTTCACTACATACATAGAGAGAGAGAGAGAGAGAGAGTCGGTGATACCACAAGAAAAACGTGTGTCACTTTTTAAAAAGGTCATAAATTAATATTGTCTCTCCTCAGTGGATAAAAAGCTAAAACATTACACCACAACTCAGTTCCATACACTCTTCCTCCAAAAAATAATCGGAAGGGTGGATGGAACCACCGCCATCCACATTCATGCTACTGAAACTGGCAAACGTAGCAATATCCTAAGGTTAAACAATGCTGAAGATGCTCAACGATATAATGATGAGAGGGGTGCGCGGAGGGTGGTGAAGGAAGTCATATTATTGGTGGGTTCAAATGTCACTTAAATATGAAACAATTAAAATTGCGTTCAGTCTCAATTTCCTGTAACGGCCGTTAACTCCACGAAGGAGGAATGAATCTCCCCCCCCACACCCGGTGGTGTGAACAAATGTTTTCATCTTTAAGAATTAAAGACCAAAATGATAAGGATGATTGGTGGAAATTATCCAAAAAGGACTGCAATGCCTACATATCTTTGTGAGATTTGACTAAGTAAACATTCTGCAAGATCATAAATCATCTTCTTTGTTAGCTATGGTATACCAAGTCTGAGTAACAATCTCTTTGGGAAATCATTACTCCTCGGTGAAATCTTAAGCGAATCCAGTGAATGTGAATGTTTTGGATTGGTATCAACGCCTTAATGTTTTCATGTCTCTATGACTGAATGAATGAATGAATTCATAGGCGATTTGAAGTCCTTTGACTACTTCTCTCTTCTTTGTAGGAATTTTCCTTAGTCGCCAAATTTGAAAAAAAAACTTTGGCGACACCGCTTGATATCTTTCTCTTGGCTGTTGGCCTTTTTCCGGCAGTTTTTCCCTTCCATAGTGTCTACTCATACGGGTGTTTGTTGTCTTCTGTCCAATATATTTTTATTGTATTTTTTGATGGAAAGTCACGTTTTCGACGGCTTTTACTATTCCATCCACTGACATTGTACGAATTTTAGCCACCAGAGTCATCTATCTATGTTGGACATTCTCCCGCTACGGTCGTTTTTTTTTTTTTTTTGTATTGTGACGGCTTCTTTTGTTATGGTTGTCACTGTGGCTGATGGTAAAGTCAATTGAATGACTTCATAACTCCCGATAGTGCGTTATGATGGCATGTCATCCTGGTGACAGTCTATTATTGTAGACAATACAATAAGAAAGCCAAAATGGTGGAAACAATCAAGTGAAAGGGGTTTCTTTGCGAAGGAGATTGGACTTGGTTGGGAGAAATACTTAGGACTTTGGTGTATAATTCTTTAATAAGTTTAGGTATAATGTATTCAGTCAACTTATTGGTTCAACAGAACTGGAATGGCCCCGCGTTGGGCGCCATTTTATTTTTGTAACGATCCGGTAATGTTCATATCTAAGAAAACTTTTTTTTCGTATTGGCCTTACTCACCGATTTGGAAAGACAGTGCTGACATTCCAAGGGAGCCACCGTGGTGCAATGGTTATCATGCCCGCCATGCATACACAGGGTCGTGGGTTCAAATCCTGTTTCTACCAAACACCAAAAAGTTTTTCAGCGGTGGCTTATCCCACCTCAGTAATGCTGGTGACATTTCTGAGTGTTTCAAAAAAGTCGAAATCGAATTTTAGGCAGTCTTGAATGTTGGAACGTGGGAAAAATAGAAACTTACAGTCGAATGTGCATTTGTCAAATCCAAAAAAAAACAAAATTTAATTTAATTGGATAAGACTAGTTACACCTTTTTATACCCTTCACCACTACTGTGGTACAGGGTATAATAAGTTTGTGCATTTGTATGTAACGCCAAGAAGGAGTAATCATAGACCAACCTTTTAGTATACGGATCGGCTTAGAATTAAATTCTGAGTCGATTTAGCGATGTCCGTCTGTCTGTCCGTCTGTCTGTCCGTCTGTCTGTCTGTCTGTTGATGTATTTTTGTGTGCAAAGTACAGCTCGCAGTTTCAGTCCGATTGTCCTAAAATTTGGTATAGGGTCCTGTTTCGGCTCAAAGACGATCCCTATTGATTTTGGAAAAAATCGGTTCAGATTTAGATATAGCTGCCATATATATTTTTCACCGATCTGGTCATAATTGGCGTGTATATCAACCGATCTTCCTCAAATTCCGTACATCCGAATATTTTATGAGTCTCGAAAAACTTGCCAAATATCAGCAAAATCGGTTCAGATTTAGATATAGCTCCCATATATAGCTTTCGCCCGATTTACACTCATATGACCACAGAGGCCAATTTTTAACTCCGATTTAGTTGAAATTTTGCATAGGGA
The DNA here is from genome assembly GCF_050003625.1 of Haematobia irritans. Lineage (NCBI taxonomy): Eukaryota > Metazoa > Arthropoda > Insecta > Diptera > Muscidae > Haematobia > Haematobia irritans. Next base: position 38,656,877 of record NC_134397.1, on the reverse strand, counting down.
GTAGAATTAGCATTGTAACTATGCGTGCCAAATTTGCTTGAAATCGGTTCAGATTTGGATATGCCTCCCATATAAAGCTTTCGCCCGATTTGCACTAATATGACCACAGAGGCCAATTTTTAATTCCGATTTAGTTGAAATTTTGCACAGGGAGTAGAATTAGCGTTGTTACTATGCGTGCCAAATTTGGTTGAAATCGGTTCAGATTTAGATATAGCTCCCATATATATGTTTTTCTGATTTCGACAAAAATGGTTAAAATACCAACATTTTCCTTGTAAAATCGCCACTGCTTAGTCGAAAAGTTGTAAAAATTACTCTAATTTTCCTAAACTTCTAATACATATATATCGAGCGATAAATCATAAATAAACTTTTCGAAATTTCCTTAAAATTGCTTCAGATTTAGACGTTTCCCATATTTTTTTACTAACATTGTGTTCCACCCTAGTGCATTAGCCGACTTAAATTTTGAGTATATAGATTTTGTAGAAGCCTATCAAATTCTTCCAGATCGAGTGATATTTAAATGTATGTATTTGGGACAAACCTTTATATATAGCCCCCAACACATTTGACGGATGTGATATGGTATCGAAAATTTAGATCTACAAAGTGGTGCAGGGTATAATATAGTCGGCCCCGCCCGACTTTAGACTTTCCTTACTTGTTTTACTATAAAAACAGGTTTTATGGAGTTATCTACCTTTAAATCTACCTACATTAAAATTAGAACACAGATATCATTTGTCGAAATTTTATTCTCGATATATTAACAAAGATATACGCCAATTTAGTAATCCAGATATTTCAGATTAAAAATTGTTTTCTTAATTTGAAGAGAAAACTTTAAATCAAAAATGCAAATTCCTTTAAAATTAGTCGTGGCCTTTATTTGAAGCATTTTATCTTTAACCCACAAATTCAATGTCTAAGATAATATAAAGCAATTTTTTAAATTAAGAATATATTTCTTTGCGTTAGGAAAATTTGTCCTCATATCCAAGACATAGAACTTTAAAAAAAGGACGTAAACTTCAAAGATTCATACCTAAATTTCACGAAATTATTATACCCTCCACCATAGGATGGGGGGGTATATTACCTTTGTCATTCCGTTTATTACACATCAAAATATTGCTCTTAGACCGCATAAAGTATATATATTCTGGGTCGTGGTGAAATTCTGAGTCGATCTAAGCATGTCCGTCCGTCCGTCGGTTGAAATCACGCTAACTTTCGAACAAAACAAGCTATCGACTTGAACCTTGGCACAAGTAGTTGTTGTTGATGTAGGTCAGATGGTACTGCAAATGGGCCATATCGGTCCATTTTTACGTATAGCCCCCTTATAAACCGATCACCAGATTTGGCTTGCGGAGCCTCTAAGAGAAGCAAATTTCATCCGATCCGGCTGAAATTTGGCACCATGTGCCAAACAGGTTGGTTGATAAGTCCCCGGTCTGACACATAGATGGTGTCGCTAGTATTAAATGCATATTATTTTTATATAGTACCAACCTTCAAATAATTCGTGTCAAAATTTGACGTCTGTAAGTCAATTAGTTTGTGAGATAGAGCATCTTTTGTGAAGCAACTTTTGTTATTGTAAAAAAAAAAATGGAAAAAAAGGAATTTCGTGTTTTGATAAAATACTGTTTTCTGAACGGAAAAAATACGGTGGAAGCAAAAACTTGGCTTGATAATGAGTTTGCGAACTCTGCCCCAGGGAAATCAACAATAATTGATTGGTATGCAAAATTCAAGCGTGGTGAAATGAGCACGGAGGACGGTGGACGCCCGAAAGAGGTGGTTACCGACGAAAACATCAAAAAAATCCACAAAATGATTTTGAATGACCGTAAAATGAAGTTGATCGAGATAGCAGAGGACTAAAAGATATCAAAGGATCGTGTAGGTCATATCATTCATCAATATTTGGATATGCGGAAGCTCTGTGCAAAATGGGTGCCGCGCGAGCTCACATTTGACCAAAAACAACGTTGATGATTCTGAGCGGTGTTTGCAGCAAAGATAATAAAAGAGGAAGATGGGAGATTGGCTTGTGTCATACCAAATGTTGCATTTAGCAGATTAGTTTAATACATGTTTGTAACCTTTTAGTTGTTTTTAGTTTTTATTTTTTAAATGAAAAATTTAATTTTCTTAATGAAACAATGATAAATTTTAGGCAACAACAAAAAAAAATACATTTTCCCCTTTATGGAAATTTATTTCGTGCTCTTAATTTCCTTTTATGTGCATTTTATTGCTATGTCAATACTTGTCGTATACGCGTTTGGTTCGAGTATTAAACTAATGTGGTAAATGGTTTGATGTGCTCAGTAGCCAATCTCCCATCTTCCTCTTCTATAATCTTTGGTTTGCAGCTGTTAACTCGTAATACACCCGAGTTTTTCCGTCGATATGTGACAATGGATGAAACACGGCTCCATCACTACACTCCTGAGTCCAATCGACAGTCGGCTGAGTGGACAGCGACCGGTGAAACGTCTCCGAAGCGTGGAAAGACTCAAAAGTCCGCTGGCAAAGTAATGGCCTCTGTTTTTTGGGATGCGCATGGAATAATTTTTATCGATTATCTTGAGAAGGGAAAAACCATCAACAATGACTATTATATGGCATTATTGGAGCGTTTGAAGGTCGAAATTGCGGCAAAACGGCCCCTTATGAAGAAGAAAAAAGTGTTGTTCTACCAAGACAACACACCGTGCCACAAGTCATTGAGAACGATGGCAAAAATTCATGAATTGGGCTTCGAATTGCTTCCCCACCCACCATATTCTCCAGATCTGGTCCCCAGCGACTTTTTCTTGTTCTCAGACGTCAAAAGGATGCTCGCAAGGAAAAAATTTGGCTGCAATGAAGAGGTGATCGCCGAAACTGAGGCCTACTTTGAGGCAAAACCGAAGGAGTACTACCAAAATGGTATCAAAAATTTGAAGGTCGTTATAATCGCTGTATCGCTCTTGAAGGGAACTATGTTGAATAATAAAAACGAATTTTGACAAAAAAAATGTGTTTTTCTTTGTTAGACCGGGGACTTATCAGCCAACCTGTTACTAATTTAAAAATCATGTATAAATTTAATCACCTCCTCCCACGTTCCCTGTAAATTTAAAGTAGATCGGAGATGTTTAAATTTTGCTCTATTGTTTTAAAGGGACGTCACTTTCCCCGATACAATATCGACAAACACTGTAGTGAATAGCACCCCTAACCTTCCCTGAAAATTCTTGAAACTTTCCTTCAAGTGTGGGGCAAGGAACGTTGCCTCTCCGTTCATAACCTTCCCCCGCTGCCTTTGTAAATTTCAAGAAAACTTAAGAATTTGTTTTATGTTTTAGAGGAGGACCTTCTCCCCGACCAAATATCGAAAAGTGGTGTAGCATATCTTTTGTAAACGTCCCAGAAAATGTCAAGCATATTATAAGCCTAAAGGGGCGGCCTCTCTTCCGCCCAAATATCACAAAATCAGGTATCAACTATTAATAGCGTAACCTCTCCCCAGTCCTCTGTAAATTTCAAGTAACTCGGTACAGTTTAATTGTTCTCTGTATGTACTTAAGAGAAGCGGATGTCTCCCTATGCCCTTTTATTTTTATTAAAAAATCAGGAACCTGATATAAATTTCATAAACTCACCCATTTTTTCCGTAAAATTTCAGTCGGTGGAGTTTAGTTTTGTTTTCACTGTACTTTAAAAAAAAAGGTCGGGCAAAGGGGTGGTCCCCCTCCCCGACCAAATATCGAAAAATAATGTAGCGGATTTTAGTCTAGATGCCAACCCCAACATTCAATGAAAATTTCAAGCAAATCGCATTCTTTTGTTCCAAGTTTCAAAAAGTAGGGCAAGGGGGAGGTCCCCTCCCCATCCACATATGAAATCATCAGGTATCCCATATTAATTCCTTAACCTCACCGCATGTTCTCTGTAAATCTGAGATAATTTAGAGGATTTTAGTTTTTTCACTGTACTTTAAACAAAGTCGAACAAAGGGGAGGTCCCCCTCCGCCACCAAATACCGAAATATAAAGTAGCGGATCTTTGTCTAGATGCCAACCCCAACCTTCAATGAAAATTTCAAGCAAATCGGTCAACTTTGGTCCAATTTTCAAAAAGGCCGACAAAGGGGAGGTCCCCCTCCGCGATCAGGTGTCAAAGAATGAGGTACCCTATTTTCACCACATGAATGCCCCCTACGATCTCTGAAAGTTGCAAGTAAATCGGTTCAGCCGTTTCGGAGCCAACTCGGAACATACAAACAAACAAACAAATAAACAAACATACACCCGATGAAGGAATATGATCACCTCAAACATGTTTTAAGAGCAAAATGTTATTTTTGGGTGGTAACCATGTAACATGGTTTTCGCAACCGTGTTATTTTCTCGCAAATCATGTATCTGATTTCGGCAAGCAGGTTATATTTGACGAGAAAATTACATTTTAGTGACAAACATGTTACATGGTCACCATACAAAAATAAAATTTTGCTCTTGAAACATGTTTGAGGTGATCATATTCCTTCTCTGCGTGTAGATTGTATTTTATGTATATAGATTAATATATTAAAAGCAAATGCACGAAAATTAATGTATGGGACTGACTCTTTACGAAAAAATCAAAACGAAATGTCAGAAATTTAATTTTGCACATTTTTTCGACGGAGACAAGTGGATCTCATCTATGTATATTCTATAATCTACGGAGAAAATGTCCAGCAAAAGCTGCTTTGTGGGCACTCATTGATAAGAGAGACGTTTTTCACGTATGGTATCACAATGAACTGATTAGTCAAAGTGAGCCTAAAATAAAGGGCTGCCAAATAGATATTCCTCCTGGAATATCCCACTGAGTTTTTTGTAAGCAGTCCGATTCTTTCTCTCCGTTCTAATGGGGTGTCCAAAGAGTCTCGAGTTCATTTAAAAAACAAGTATATACGGCCGAAAGTTCGGCCAGGCCGAATCTTATGTACCCTCCACCATGGATAGGGTAGAAACTTCTACGAAAGACTGTCATCCACAATCGAATTACTTGGGTTGTGGTATCTTAAAACTTCTTAACATTGCTTTCTAAATTGTGAGTTAGTCCATAGGTAAGTTTACATATAATTACGAATCGATATGAACTTTTGCACGGTACGTAGAGAGCCAGAATTGAAATATGGGGGTCGCTTATATGGGGGCTATATACAATTATGAACTTGATATGGACCAATTTTTGTTTGATTGGGGATCGATTTATCTGAGGGCTATATATAACTATAGACCGATATGGACCTAGTTAGGCATGGTTGTTAATGACCATATACTAGCACAATGTACCAAATTTCAACTCACTCGGATGAAATTTGCTCCTCCCAGAGGCTCCAAAACCAAATATCGGGATCGGTTTATATGGGGGCTATATATGATTATGGACTTATATGGACCACTTTTGGCATGGTTGTTAAATATCATATACTACCACCACGTACCAAATTTCAACCAGATCGGATGAATTTTGTTTCTCCAAAAGGCACCGGAGGTCAAATCTGGGGATCGTTTATATGGGGACTATATATAATTATGGACCGATTTCAACCAATTTTTGCATGGGTGTTTGAGGCCATATATTAACAGCACGTACCAAATTTGAACTGAATCATATGAATTTTGGTCTTCCAAGGAGCTCCGGAGGTCAAATCTGGTGATCGGTTTATATGGCGGCTATTTATAATTATGGACCGATGTTGTCCAATTTCTGCATGGTCATTAGAGACCATATACTTACACCATGTACCAAATTTCAGCCGGATCGGATGAAATTTGCATCTCTTAGAGGCTCCCCAAGCCAAATCGGGGGATCGGTTTATATGGGGGCTATATATAATTATGGACCGATGTGGACCAATTTTTTCATGGTCATTAGAGACCATATACTTACACCATGTACCAAATTTCAGCCGGATCGGATGAAATTTACTTCTCTTAGAGGCCTCGCAAGCCAAATTTGGGGGTCCGTTTATATGGGCCTATATATATTTATGGATCGATGCGGACCAATTTTTGCATGTTTGTTAGAAACCATTTACTAACACAATGTACCAAATTTCAGCCGGATCGGATGACATTTGCTTCTCTTAGAGGCTCCGCAAGCCAAATCTGGGGATCGGTTTATATGGGGGCTATATATAATTATGGACCGATGTGGACCAATTTTTGCATGGTTGTTAGAGACCATATACTAAAACCATGTACCAAATTTCAGCCAGATCGGATGAAATTTGCTTCTCTTAGAGGCCTCGCAAGCCAAATTTGGGGGTCCGTTTATATGGGGGCTATATATAATTATGGACCGCTGCGGACCAATTTTTGCATGGTTGTTACAGACTATATACTTACACCATGTACCAAATTTCAGCCGGATCGGATGAAATTTGCTTCTATTAGAGGCTCCCCAAGCCAAATCTGGGGATCGGTTTATGTGGGGGCTATATATAATTATGGACCGATGTGGACCAATTTTTGCATGGTTGTTAGAGACCATATACTAACACCATGTACCAAATTTCAGCCAGATCGGATGAAATTTGCTTCTCTTAGAGGCCTCGCAAGCCAAATTTGGGGGTCCGTTTATATGGGGGCTATACGTAAAAGTGGACCGATATGGCCCATTTGCAATACCATCCGACCTACATCAATAACAACTACTTGTGCCAAGTTTAAAGTTGATAGCTTGTTTCTTTCGGAAGTTAGCGTGATTTCAACAGACGGACGAACGGACATGCTCAGATCGACTCAGAATTTCACCACGACCCAGAATATATATACTTTATGGGGTCTTAGAGCAATATTTCGATGTGTTACAAACGGAATGACAAAGTTAATATACCCCCATCCTATGGTGGAGGGTATAATAAAGGGCTGCCAAATAGATATTCCTCCTGGAATATCCCACTGAGTTTTCTATAAGCAGTCCGATTCTTTCTCTCCGTTCTCCTGGTGTGTCCAAAAAGTCTCGAGTTCATTTCAACTAAAAAAAATAGCGACTGTGTTGTGTTGGCATCCAAAACCTTCCAGATTCTAATATGAGACGTATCTTAACCTTATGAAAAACAAGAAATTGAGTGTCACTTTTCATACAAGGCAAGTATACCATCAAGTCCAGCGTATGACCTAAGTTAACATCTTGTGAGTTCCTGCATACTCAATCGCTTTCTATTGTAAATTGTTTTTGTAGATTTGTAAAAGACATCTTTTATTGCATATCCTTAATACTCAATGAAAAACAAAACTTGTACAACGATTTATTCAAATTTATTTTTTTGTTATTATCAACAAATTGGAACAAGATGTCGTTCTTAACCTATCACAACATAAACGATTTGTCCACTTGAATTTCAAACTACAGCCACAATACAAATGACACACAAGCCACATCATGAAAGGATTTACATGAAATCCCAGTAAACATATCGTAACGTTTGATGATGTAGTACAACAATGATCGATTGCAGAATATTGATTAGTGTACTACAGTGTCCGTTTCTATACTATTCTCAAAAACAATAAAAATTGGAAATAACTTTCATCTCACAAAGTACTTATCTGCAGAGGGATTCCCGAAGTCAGACTACAAATTGGAAAACATGCCTCATCTGTGTAACTGAATACCAGACTCTTCATATACATTTTGTCTGAAATCAAAGTCCAAAGAACTGATGCCACCAACGTTTACTGGGTTATCAAGGCTCACCAAAATTCCACCCTGTATTCAACGTTAAGGTTAAAGTTGCATATCTTCAATAAACAAAACAAACAATCAGTTATTTCGCAAAAGTGCCATACCAACTCCAAGCCTCCAAAGACCACTACAAACCCATAACCACATAAAAGAATCTCAAAAACCTTAAAGGTTCCTAAATTATCTCTGCGGTTGTTGATGTTAAGTTTGCTTTACAGCATTCTTCAAAACTGGATCACTGCCACCAAATCGTAACACATAACCAAAAATCATTGAAGCGCGTAATGTGAAAGATGTAACTGCGGGTATTGTACAACATCGACAGCCAATGACCATTGTGAACAACTTTTGCATATCACCAATGTCTGTCCATCTTGGCAACCCTCCCTTAGTATCTTATATCTCCCAAGCATATTTTCAAAACAACGGATGCTGTTAAGACACACAAATGAAGCAAATGCCGCGAAAATACTGAACTCTTAAGCAATCAACAGTTTCGTTGATTGCAATTCGGTTGTCCACAGTCCAGCACTATGTACAGGCAACAAACATCTGTTGCTGATGTTGCATGTTCGGTGTGGGGTTTGTCTGATGGCCAATGATGTTGTCGACGTTAATGCTGCTGTGGCTACTGCTGCTGATGTTGATGATCAGGCTAAAGATTTTGATGTAGATCTCATCGTTGGTTGTTGATGCTGATGACGACTTTGATTGTGATCAATTGCAAAAATTGCAAATTTTTCATTCAGCAACGTTGTGGCCATTGCTACCTTGTATTGTACTCGCGCGCGAATTTCGCCCAGAGCATATGATGATGACGATCATCATTATCATCATCATCGATGGTTGGATAGCTAGTCAGTCAGTAGATAGAGGACCAGATGTACATTTATTTCACCTAGGGGAAGGATGACGTGAGTTCTTGGACAGTTGGACGGACAGAGAGCTACAGACAGACAGACAGACAGACGGACAAACCATCATCCGAATGGTTTATGTAAATGTTTTTGCCCTAATAGCCATCATTAGTACAAATTCAAACAGATTGCTGGGCGCTACAGTTGAATGTTCACTTTAAGCTGTAATCACAAATTGCACAGTGGTTATACAAGTTAATGCTAAAATGTTTGACGCACAGTATGTTACTTAACCTCACTGATTCTCTGGACTCTGTTCTCCTTAATTCTAAAACGGCCATAGACTGCCGAATATCTCTCAACGAAATAGCTGAGTAGTACAATATTTAGCTAATATAGGTGCCTGGGCACCGGAATATAACAGACAATTGCGAAGCGGATGACTTAGGAAGACCAGATACTACTAGGGGAGCTAGAATTTGTTGGTATGCCTCTGGCTACTTGCAAGCTAATACGATGTGAAAAGGCTGGTACGGTGATGAATATCCAATGGGATAATTGCAACATTTTATTTTTTTTTAGAAAATTTTGCCTACATTTTATTTCTACAGAAAAGTTTGTCAAAATTTTGTTTCTAAAGAAAAGTGTGTCAAAATTTTCTTTTTATAGAAAATTTCTCGATTTTTTCTAAAGAAAATGTTGTCAAAATTTAATTTCAATAGAAAATTTTGTCACAATTTAATTTCAATAGAAAATTTTGTCAAAATTTTATTTATATAAAAAATTATGTCAAAATTTTATTTCTATACAAAATTTTGTCAAAATTGTATTTCGATAGAAAATTTTGTTAAAATTTTATTTCTATAGAAAATTTTGTCACAATTTTATTTCTATAGAATTTTTTTGTCAAAATTTTATTTCTATGGCATATTTTGTCAAAATTTTATTTCTATAAAAAATTTTGTCAAAATTTTATTTCTATAAAAAATTTTGTCAAAATTTTATTTCTATATAAAACATTGTCAAAATTTTATTTCTATAGAAAATTTTGTCAAAATTTTATTCCTATAGAAAATTTTGTCTAAATTTTATTTCTATAGAAAATTTTGTCAAAATGTTATTTCTATAGAAAAGTTTTTCATAAATTTATTTCTATAGAAATTTTTATCAAAATTTTATTTCTATAGAAAATTTTATCAAAATTTTATATCTATAGAAAATTTTGTCAAAATTGTATTTCTATGGAAAATGTTGTCAAAATTTTATTTCTATAGAATTTTGTCAAAACTTTATCTCTACAGAAAAATTTTTCACGATATTTTTCTACAGAAAATTTTGTAAAAATTTTATTTCTATAGAAAATGTTGTCAAAAATTTATATCTCAAAAAAATTTTGTCAAAATTGTATTTCCATAGAAAATTATTTTAAAATTCTATTTCTATAGAAAATTTTGTAAAATTTTATTTCTCTAGAATTTTGTCAAAATTTTATTTCTATAAAAAAATTATCAAAATTTTATTTCTATAGAAAATTTTGTCAAAATGTTATTTCTATAGAAAATTTTGTCAAAATGTTATTTCTATAGAAAATTTTGTCAAAATTTTATTTCTATAGAAAGTTTTTCCAAATTTTATTTCCATAGAAAATTTTGTCAAAATTTTATTTCTATAGAAAATTTTGTCAAAATTTTATTTCTGTTGAAAATTTTGTCAAAATTTTATTTCTATAGAAAATTTTACCAAAATTTAATTACTTTTGAACATTTTGACAATTTTTTTTCAAAATTTGATTCCTGTAGAATTTTGTCAAAATTTTAATTATAAAGAAAATTTTGTCAACATTTTATTTCTATAGAAAATGTTGTTAAAATTTAATTTATATGTTTATATGTCTGTTTCTATAGAAAATTTTGTCAAAATTTTATTTCTATAAAAAATTGTGTCAAAATTTTATTTCTATAGAAATTTTTTTCAATATTTTATTTCTATAGAAATTTTTGTCAAAATGTTATTTCTGTAGAAAATTTTGTCAAAATGTTATTTCTATAGAAAATTTTGTCAAAATTTTATTTCTATAGAAAGTTTTTAAAAATTTTATTTCTATAGAAATTTTTATCAAAATTTTATTTCTATAGAAAATTTTATCAAAATTTTATATCTATAGAAAATTTTGTCAAAATTTTATTTCTATGGAAAATGTTGTCAAAATTTTATTTCTATAGAATTTTGTCAAAACTTTATCTCTACAGAAAAATTTTTCTCGATATTTTTCTACAGAAAATTTTGTAAAAATTTTATTTCTATAGAAAATGTTGTCAAACATTTATATCTATAAAAAATTTTGTCAAAATTGTATTTCCATAGAAAATTATTTTAAAATTCTATTTCTATAGAAAATTTTGTAAAATTTTATTTCTATAGAATTTTGTCAAAATTTTATTTCTATAGAAAATTTTGTCAAAATTTTATTTCTATAGAAAATTTTGTCGAAATTTTGTTTCTATAGAACATTTTGTCAAAAGTTTGTTTCTATAGAAAATTTTGTCAAATTTTTTTTTTTTTCTATAGAAATTGTTGTCAAAATTTGTTTCTATAGAAAATTTTGTCAAAATTTTGTTTCTATAGAAAATTTTATCAAAATGTTATATCTATAGAAAATTTTGTCAAAATTTTATTTCTATGGAAAATGTTGTCAAAATCTTATTTCTATAGAATTTTTTCAAAATATTATTTCTATAGAAAATTTTTGTCAAAATTGTATTTCTATAGAAAATTTTGTCAAAATTTTATTTCTATAGAAAATTTTGTCAAATTTTATTTCTATAGAAAAACTTGTCAAAATTTTATTTCTATAGAAAATTTTGTCAAAATTTTATTTCTATAGAAAATTTTACCAACATTTTATTTCTATAGAAAATTTTGTCAAAATTTTATTTCTATAGAAAATTTTGTCAACATTTTAATTTTACAGAAAATTTTACCAAAATTTTATTTCTATAGAAAATTTTGTCTAAATATTATTTCTATAGATAATTTTGTCTAAATATTATTTCTATAGATAATTTTGTCAAAATTTTATTCCTATAGAAAATTTTATCAAAATTTTATTTCTATAGAAAATTTTGTCAAAATTTTATTTCTATAGAAAATTTTGTCAAAATTTTATTTCTATAGAAAATTTTGTCAAAATTTTATTTCTATGGAATTTCGTCAAAATATTATTTCTATGGAATTTCGTCAAAATATTATTTCTATAGAAACTTTTGTCAAAATTTCTTTTCTAGAGAAAATTTTATAAAATTTTTTTTTACAGAAAATTTTGTCAAAATTTTATTTCTATAGAAACGTTTTTCAAAAATTTATTTATTTCTATAGAAAAATTTGTCAAAACTTTATTTCTATAGATAATTTTGCCAAAATTTTATTTCTATAGATAATTTTTTCAAAATTTTATATCTATAGAAAATTTTGTTAAAATTTTATTTCTATAGAATTTTGTCAAAATATTATTTCTACAGAAAATTTGGTCAAAATTTTATTTCCATAGATAATTTTGTCAAAATTTTGTTTCTATATATAAGTTTATTTCTATAGAAAATTTTGTCAAAATTTAATTTCTATAGAAAATTTTGTCAAAATTTTATTTCTATAGAAAATTTTGTCAAAATTTTATTTCATTCGTTTTGTTTGTTATTATTTGGCTTCTCTTCAATCGTTATTGTTGTTTTTGATCTCAGCTTAAAGCCATGATAATTGGTTGATAGTTTTGCTGCAAGTAGAGGATGCTGATGAGGAATGTGGTAATTCCGAAACAGCTGTACATCCAACCATCTTGCAATCTATAGGGCTTTGCCCAAATAAATTTGACAAGCATACTTTTCCTCTGTTGGTTAAGCTACACTTGTAGTTTAGTCAATGCATGGCTTTAAGCTGAGATCAAAAACAACAATAAAATTTTATTTCTATAGAAAATGTTGTCAATTTTTTTTTTCTACAGAAAATTTTGTCAAAATTTTATTTCTATAGAAAAGTTTTTCAAAAATTTATTTCTATAGAAAATTTTTCAAAAATTTATTTCCATAGAAAATTTTATCACAATTTTATTTCTATAGACAATTTTATCAAAATTTTATTTCTATAGAAAATTTTGTCAAAGTTTTATTTCTATAGAAAATTTAGTCAAAATTTTTTTCTATAGATAATTTTGTCAACATTTTATTTCTATAGATAATTTTGTCAAAATTTTATTTCTATAGAAAATTTTGTCAAATTTTTATTTCTATAGAATTTTTTCAAAATATTATTTCTATCGAAAATTTTGTCAAAATTTTATTTCTATAGAATTTTGTCAAAATTTCTTTTCTACAGAAAATTTTGTCAAAATTTTTTTATCAACATTTTATTTCTATAAAAATTTTTGTCAACATTTTACATCTATAAAAAATTTTGTAAAAATTTTATTTCGATAGAAAGTTTTGTCAAAATTTTATTTCTATAAAAAGTCTTGTCAAAAGTTTTTTTCAATAGAAAATTTTGTCAAAATTGTATTTCTATAAGAAGTTTTCTCAAAAATGTATTTCAAAAGAAAATTTTTTCAATTTTTTTATAGAAAATTTTGTAATTTTTTTTTTCGTTAGAAAATATTTCAAAATTTTATTTCCATAGAAAATTTTGTCAACATTTTATTTCTATAGAAAATTTAGTCAAATTTGTTTTCTTAGATAATTTTATCAAAATTGTATTTCCAAAGAAAGTTTATCTTCCGTAAAAAAATAGACGTTCGTGAGAGGGATTTTTCAAAAGCTTTGCGCACTGTCTGGCACAACCATCCTTATAAGTCCCATAGAATATTGTAAGTCCTTCACGTAACACCTCTATCTATAACATCAAACCACTGTGCTTTGAATTGATCATCAATGCTGTTGCAACAAAGTGCTGCTGCAATCAAGGTCGCACAAATTTGTATTTAAATCAGTTTTTGACTTTGTGTTTCTTCTTCGATCATCTGATCCATTAACCACTAGCATTCGATCATGAATTGAATGAACGAAATGAATGGATCAATAGTTGTAACCATCGGACTTAGTATGCTGAAGCAACCACCAACTTGGAGCCTCTGTGTGGAACCCCCATCCGTTTGTCTGTTTGTTGATTTACTCTGTTTAATGACACAAAAAATCGATCATTTTGTACTAAAAGTTGACAATTGAACATTCTGAGAGTTCGGACACACACGCATTTGGTATTTTCTGTTGTACTTGCGGTTAGTGGCTACTGTTGCGATTCATATCGATCGACGATCCACTACAGGAAATTGAGTTTGGTGGTTGGGAGATCAATAGTTGTAATACAACTTCTCTCGCTCTCGACAATTCGATGCTGTAGTAGCAAACTTCTCATGGATTTTTTTTCATGCAATTGAAAGTGCTTTGGTGCCTTGCATTCATTAGATGGCTACACAGTTTCGGTTTTTCTATCAGTTAATTAGAGCATTTTCTTTTCCCTTCCTTCGAGACTTGTCCATGGTTTCTGTGTTTTTTTTTTTCTTATAATTTTATTTATATCACACAAACTGGTGGTATCTCCATACTACTGGGTTAATTCATTCACTTTTAAAGTGTCTGCTTAACTTCCTTTTGATAACACGTAACGGTTGCTATTGCACCAATTCACATGCCTCTGTCCGTCCGTCTGGTAACAAGAACTGACCATTGAGTTATATGTGGCGATCATAGAGACTTGAAAATACTGTATTTCACCACAAAGTATTTTCAAGACGGGCCGGGACCAAGACGATTCCCTCAATATGTGATCGAAAATAATTCGGTAGGATTATTTTGGATATTCGTGATAAGGTTTATCTAATTTTAAAAAAATCTAAAATGGACGTTCACTCTGAGTGACCCCTTAGGCTCACTTAGATTATTCAGTCCATTGTGATACCACTCATGCTAAACTTCTCCCTTCTCAATGAGCGATGCCCGATACTAGTTTTAGCTCAATGGCAAGGGCCCTTTTTTATAGTCGAGTCCGGTCAAACCACTTAGAGAAGCTTTGAAATACTCAAAAATGTCACCAGCATTACAGCAGTTTAATCGAAACTGCAATGGAACCCATATTTAGCCTCACTTAGACTCTTTTTCTTATCTTCTTAATATCTTTGAATTCGCCTAACTTCGACCAGAAATTAATTTAGCTATTTTACATGTAGTTTTACTTCCAGACTAATTAGCCGAATTGCTCAGCATCTCGTCTTACCTCAAGTGATCATAACTGGATCCTGACCGTTGGGGATTTCGTATAACAATTTTCACTTTCATTAATTGCTACGTATACGTGTGTCATTTTTGTTGCGAACGAAAGGAAATGTTGTCAAGTTGGACAATGTTCACATGCAACACTCACCCATTGCGGAAATATATGAGACCAAGTCATAAGGTTTGTATGTCAAGCATGAGTAAAGAAAATGAAATTTTTATTTTTGCCATTGGACCATTAATAATAAGATTATTGAATAGAGATTTGTGTTTTTAATTCGTCGTTAATTCAACATGCATAAGATGGCTAATCACGTTTGCCACAGTTGGTAGAATTCTACCAAAAATTTTTTATTTTTTAATGTCTGATAGATTGTAGAATTCTTGATGTTTTGGTAGATTTTGCAAAGTATTCCTCTTCAGCTAAAACGTAATTCATAAATTCTCTATAGGAATACAATTTGACAAAATTTTCTATAGAAATACAATATTGACAAAATTTTCTATAGAAATAAAATTTTGACAAAATTTTCTATAGAAACAAAATTTTGACAAAATATTCTATAGAAACAAAATTTTGACAAAATATTCTATAGAAATCAAATTTTGATAAAATTTTCTACAGCAATAAAATGTTGAAAAAATTTTCGATAGAAATAACATTTCGACAAAATTTTCGATAGAAACAAAATTTTGACAAAATTTTCCATAGAAATAAAATTTTGACAAAATTTTCCATAGAAACAAATTTTGACAAAATATTCTATAGAAATCAAATTTTGATAAAATTTTCTACAGAAATAAAATGTTGAAAAAATTTTCTATAGAAATAAAATTTTGACAAAATTTTCTATAGAAATAAAATTTTGACAAAATTTTCTATAGAAACACAATTTTAACAAAAATTTCTATAGAAATAAAATTTTGACAATATTTTCTATAGAAATAAAATTTTGACAAAATTTTCCATAGAAAACAAATTTTGACACAATTTTCTAGAGAAATAAAATTTTGACAAAAATTTTCTATAGAAATAAAATTTTGACAAAAATTTTCTACAGAAATAAAATTTTGACAAAATTTTCTATAAAAATGAAATGATAAAATGTTGACACAATTTTCTATAAAAATGAAATTTTGACAAAATTTTCTATGGAAATAAAATTTTGACAAAATTTTCCATAGAAATGAAATTTTAACAAAATTTTCTATGGAAATAAAATTTTGACAACATTTTCTCTATAGAAATAAAATATTGACAAACTTTTCTATGGAAATAAAATTTTGACAAAAATTTCTATAGAAATAAAATTTTGACAAAATTTTCTATAGAAATAAAATTTGGACAAAAATTTTTATAGAAATAAAATTTTGAAAAAAATTTCTATAGAAATAAAATTTTGACAAAATTTTCTATAGAAATAGAATCTTGACAAAATTGTCAAAGGAAATAAAATGTTGACGAAATTTTCTATAGAAATAAAATTTTGACAAAATTTTCCATAGAAATCAAATTTTAACAAAAATTTCTATAGAAATAAAATTTGGACAACATTTTCTCTATAGAAATAAAATTTTGACAAAATTTTCTATGGAAATAAAATTTTGGCAAAATTTTCGATAGGAAGAGAATTTTGACAAAATTTTCTATAGAAATAAAATTTTGAAAAAAAAATCTATAGAAATAAAATTTTGACAAAATTTTCTATAGAAATAAAATTTTGTCAAAATTTTCTATAGAAATAGAATATTGACAAAATTTCCTATAGAAATAAAATTTTGACAAAATTTTCTATGGAAATAAAATTTTGACAAAATTTTCTATGGAAATAAAATTTTGACAAAATTTTCTATAGAAATGAAATTTTTGGGAAAATTTTCTATAGAACTAAAATGTCAAAATTTTCTATGGAAATAAAATTTGACAAAAAATTTCTATAGAAACACAATTTTGACAAAATTGTACACAGAAACAAAATTTTGACAAAATTTTCCATAGGAATAAAATGTTACCAAATTTTCTTTAGAAATACAATTTTGACAAAATTTTGTATAAAAACCAAATTTTGAGAAAATTTTGTAGAGAAAAAAAATTTTGTCAAAATTTTCTATAGAAAGAATATTTTGCAAAATTTTCTATAGAAATACAATTTTGACAAAATTTTCTATAGAAATAAAATTTTTACAAAATTTTCTATGGAAATAAAATTATTTTTTTTTTTCATTCGTTTTGTTTTGTTATTGTTGATTTTGTTCTTTAAGCATTGTTTGTTTTATTGCAGCTTAAAACCATACATTGACTAAACTACAAGTGTAGCCAACAGAGGAAAATAATGTTTGTCAAATTTATTTGGGCAAAGCCCTATAGACTGCAAGATGGTTGGATGGACGCACGTTTCGGAATTACCACATTCCCCATCAGCATCCTCTACTTGCATCAAAAACTACCAACCAATTATCAGAATAAATTCAGGCAGTTCATTAAACCCAACAATAAACCACAATTGAACCCTCCGGAAAAAGGTTTTATATTGATAGCCGGCTTTTAAAATTATGACAAAATTTTCTATCGAAATAAAATTTTTACAAAATTTTCAATAGAAATAAAATTTTGACAAAATTTTCTATGAAAATAAAGTTTTGACAAAATTTTCTATAGAAATAAAATTTTGACAAAATTTTCTATAGAAATAAAATTTTGACAAAATTTTCTATGGAAATAAAATGTTGACAAAATTTTCTATAGAAATAAAATTTTGACAAAATTTTCTATGGAAATAAAATTTTGACAAAATTTTCTATAGAAAAAAAATTTGACAAAATTTTCTGTAGAAATAAAATTTTGACAAAATTTTCAATAGAAATAAAATTTTGACAAAATATTCTATGCAAATAAAATTTTGACAAAATTTTCTATGGAAATAAAATTTTGACAAAATTTTCTATAGAAATAAAATTTTGACAAAATTTTCTAGAGAAACAAAATTTTGACAAAATTTGCTATAGAAACAAAATATTGACAGAAATTTCTACAGAAATAAAATTTTGAAAAAAATTCTATAGAAATAAAATTTTGACAAAATTTGTTAAAAGATATAAAATTTTGACAAAATGTGTTAACAGAAATAAAATGTTGACAAAATTTGTTAAAAGATATAAAATTTTGACAAAATGTGTTAAAAGAAATAAAATGTTGACAAAATTTTCTATACAAATACAATTTTGACAAAATTTTCTATACAAATAAAATTTCGATAACATTTTCTATAGAAATAAAATTTTGACAAAATTTTATATAGCAATAAAATTTTAACAAAATTTTCTATAGAAATAAAATTTTGACAAAATTTTATATAGAAATAAAATTTTGACAAAATTTTCTATGGAAACAAAATTTTCTATAGAAATAAAATTTTGACAAAATTTTCTGTAGAAATAAAATTTTGACAAAATTTTCTATGGTAATAAAATTTTGACAAAATTTTCCATAGAAATAAAAGTTTGACAAAATTTTCTATAGAAATAGAATTTTGACAAAATTTTGTATAGAATTAAATTTTGACAAAATTTTGTATAGAATTAAATTTTGACAAAATTTTCTATAGAAACAAAATTTTTACATGTTTTTATCGAAATAAAATGTTGACAAAAAATTTGACGAAATTTTCTATAGAAATAAAATTTTAACAAAATTTTCTATAGAAATAAAATTTTAACAAAATTTTCTATAGAAATTAAATTTTCTATAGAAATAAAATTTTGACAAAATTGTCTATAGGAATAAAATTTTGACAAAATTGTCAAAGGAATAAAATGTTGACAAAATTTTCTATAGATATACAATATTGACAAAATTTTCTATAGAAATAAAATTTTGACAAAATTTTCTACAGAAACAAAATTTTGGCAAACATGTCTATAGAAATAAAATTTTGACAAAATTTTCTATGGAAATAAAATTTTGACAAAATTTTCTATGGAAATAAAATTTTGACAAAATTTTCTATGGAAATAAAATTTTGACAAAATTTTCTATGGAAATAAAATTTTGACAACATTTTCTATGATAATACAATTTTGACAAAATTTTGTATAGAAATAAAATTTTGACAAAATTTTCTATAGAAAGAAAATTTCGGCAAAATTTTCTATAGAAATAAAATTTTAACAAAATTTCCGATAGAAATAAAATTTTAACAAAATTTTCGATAGAAATAAAATTTTATCAAAATTTTCTATAGGAATAAAATTTTGTAAGTTTTTTGGTAAAATTTTCTACATATTTAGGTAGATTTTTTTGGATCGAGTGGTCAAAATGTTTGTCTGCCCAGGACTTCAATACTGTCTTTAGGACATTTGCCCGATATTATTCGGCAATTATTTTGACCCATCCGTCGAAGTTTGTCTGTCCAAGGCTTTACTGCTGTTTTAGAACAATTGGCCAATTATAATTTTTTTTACCCCATGGATGAATGCGTGGGTGGGGGGAGCGACCATCCAAATATCCAGCTGACCTCTTTGGCATGAAAAGCTAATCAGTTTGCTCAATGTGGAATGGACTTAAATTTGGTAACTGGCCGCTTTCGTGCAAGCGAAGCTCACTTCAGGCAACACTGAGTTGTCGATCTGCAGCTGAAATATATGTCTGCCCAGATACTGCTTTTCATTCATTTTCCCATTTTAAATTATTTTGTGCATCGATGAAACTTATACCCCAAGCAAAATTTGCAATTTCCAATCCAGCGATATGTTCAGCTTACAAGTAAGTTTTCTACTACTGCGGAGTAGGTTAGATTAGGTATGGTGTCCATTGTGATACCACAGTGGTGAACTTCTCCCTTATCACTGAGTGCTGCCCGATTCTATGTTAAGCTCAATGACAAGGGACCTCCTTTGTATAGCCGAGTCCGAACGGCGTTCCACGTTGCTGTGAAACCACTTAGAGAAGCTTTGAAACCCTCCGAAATGTCACCAGCATTACATTTGGTGTTTGGTCGAAACTGGGTTCGAACCCACGACCCTGTGCATGCAAGGCGGGCATACTAACATTCATCGAGTTTTTATTTTCTTTTTGCGATATATTAATAAAGGTATTCATGTACAAACAAATTCCAGTTTCAAAATCCAAATTGTGCCAAGTACTTAAAAGTAAAAATTGTTTTCTTAATGCTAAAAAAAAACTTTAAACCAAAGATGCAAATTCGTAAAATAAGTCTTAGCCTATATTTGATGCGTTTCTATCTTAAATTTAAAAATTCAGTATGTCAGTTGAGTTAAAGACGATTTCTTTAAATTAAAATGTTTTTCTTTATTTTAGGAAAATTTGCCTTACTTCAAAGATCTACAACTTTAGCAGAGAGACGCAAAATTCCAAGATTTGTGTCCTAAATTATATAAAAAAATTTTGAAGCAAGGATTATACAATTTCTTTTAATTAAAATGTCATTGTTTTAAAGAATTTTGTCCTTAGTATTGCGTAAATTTTGAGTCCTAAAATTTAAGTTGAATAATCGTTCATATTAGGTCAATATTTTTTCAGTGTATGAGGAATTAAAAATTTATTCCCATATGAATGCTGGACGACTCTAATTACAGCCACTTCAGGTTTTCCACCCAAATATAAAGCAATCACACTGGAATTCCATCACGAAAATTTTTTTTCTGAATGCAATAGATCAAAATGCAAAGCAATAAAATGGACTGTCTTTGGAGTACATCTGTCACACTGGTGGTTTAGAAATGATAGCCACCTGAAGTTGGTTGCAATACATCTCAGATACCCTATATTATGTGGCTCGATCTGACCGTACTTAGTGTCTTTCCTACTATTTTGTACCTTCCTATACAATAAATGACAAACGGAAAACAATTAATAAACATAACGAACAACAAATGTCTCCATTAAGGATATAAAGGATATTAGCACGATGATGACGATATCTCGTCGATGTCGAATATTGAATATCAAATGAGAAAATAATATTTTTTCAAAAAGGCTACAAAAAACAAATGCAAACCAGAGGAGGTTTTCTGTCCGCAGGTGTTGTCGCTTCGGAGCTGATATCCTTCATGGGGCATGACTTGCCCTCCTCGCTCGTTTACCTGTTAGCATGGAGTATGGTATTGAAATTCGTTATGAATTCATTATGACAACTTTTTGATGTGAGAACAAAAATTGGTGATAACTTTTGAATGTCATAAATAAATATTTTGTTTTGTCAAAAGGCAAAGGATATCAAACTTCCAAGGAATATGATGAAAGTATGTTCAACAGACGTTGGTATCGTTTTAATAAAGTTATAAATTGAAGATAAGAAATTGAATTCCCGCAAAAATTAAATGGCAAATTTAAAGACCCTAGCTAGCTAACCAGGAAATATCATAATTTCCAAGATGGTTTTGCTGGTTTTGCTGGTGACAGGTCCATGTTAATGACCTATTTTGTTTTGTTTTTCTTGTCTTATTTTTGAAGAGTGTTGATAGCTATCTTATAGTAAAAAGGACACTGAGAACTTTAAAAGGATATTTGTTTTACTCTGTGTCTAAAATTACTATGGGTTGTCCTGCGACTTTAAACTGTAGCCCATCCATTATCTTCTATAGACTTTATTAAGTCCTTTGTTTTTGTTTTTTTTCTGGGTGGAATTTTAAAAAAAAAAATTTTATTTCATTTTCCCTCATATTATTCTTCCCTTCCACCCGTGGATAATGTTCTATAGTTTACTTTGCTTAAAGATTGATTGCTTTTATATGGTAAAATCATTTGTGAAGAAATTAATCAAAGCTAATGTTGCAACAACATCATTGACAGACTCTCTCGTATACCCAAGTAGTGCCTGCGAAATTTCCCTTTCAAGTCATTCTCATCCGTTGTCTTTGAATGTCATTGATAGCCAGACAAATGACACCGGATTCAGGAAACGGAAATATCCAAAAATAAAAGATTCAATGATATCTTTGTTTATGCCTACTGAGCTGTTTTTTCTTCCCAATGCAAACTAAGTTGGTGAAATATTTTGCCCATTGAGATGAAAAGATATGGGGCAAATGGAATCATAATAATGAAATTACGCTAATGTGTGATTTATTGAATTTTTATCAATAAGGGGTTGTTCAATTTTGCTTGATATTCTAAACAAAAAAAAATTTTTAAAAAAATTTCTAAATTTTTTTAAAACAAATATGACATTTTTTTAATTAAAAACAAGTAAGTAAAGCAGAAAGTCGGGCGGGGCCGACTATATCTTACCCTAAACCACCATTACTGAATTAGTACACGGATGAAAATGACTGTTTTTCATATATTTGGCTATAAACATTATATGCTTGGAACACAAATTTTTAAACAGAATATTTTTGAGTGCAAGCATATAATGTTCATAAACTAGCATAACATGTTTGGGACATATATGTTAATATGTTAGAACATATTATGTTTGGGACATAAAATGTTTATAAATATAATATGCTTGAATGCAAACATATATTAATTTAGAAATAGCCTATAAACATATATGTGTTTAGTAGCTTGGAGCGCTATTTAACCTGGAGCGATATTGAATTAAGTTGGTGGTTGTTGCTTGTTATTACAAAATTAACATTTTATTTTTTTATTTTTCCTTGGGCAATTGATCAGCTACTTCTTTGATCCTTACAAACTGTGTGGTCCGCTGTTCGAATCCCCGTCCAGCAAAAGGTAAAATTAAAATAAAATAAAATCATACAATTGAATAATTTCTTCTACAATGTTTGTATTACAGAAAAAGGTGCTAAGAACTAAAAAATCTCGTGGAAGTGAGAAAGATGTGGGGGAATATACAATTGGGCAGAAACAAAATTTTGAGCATTCAGGTCGAAAACCTATGTTGTTAGCACCTATATTACCTGTTTATTTTCATAATTCATTATGATTGTAAATATATACATAAATAAATAAAATTTTGAGCACAATATTGTTTGGGAGAATTTTTTTAAGCATATAATATTTTTGGGTGCAAAATGCTTCCAAACATATTATATGTTCACAAAATAACATATTGTTTTTTGGAAGACAACATTATTGAATTTGGATGCAAAAATACAAAATGTTTGGAACTTAGACTACCCAAACATATATTGTTTAGACCAATATGCTTTGAAACATATTATATATTGGAAGAGATCAAACATATAAATGTTTGGGCAATACCCAAAAATATATATGCTTGAAGCAAAATATGTTTGGGAGTATATGTTACAGAAGCGATTTTTTGTGAGCGTGTAATCATAAGCATTTGCGGGGTAAAATTGATATAGCTCTGGGAAATAAACCGCAGTTGCATATTTATGAAAATTGAGGGGTACATGTTTATGGGTGCTTTGTCTCAATCTGACTATAGCTCATAGTCAGTATTGCCAAGGAAAATGTTCGGTTTACCCTAGAAGGACAAAAAAGTTCCCTACTTTCCCATACATTCCCAAACAATTTTCCTTATAATATTTTTTGTTAAATTTAAACAAATTTTACAAAATAAAAATGGTTCTAAGTACTTTATTACCTTAAAACATGAAAATGCAACGTATATAACCTAGAAAATAAATTTGTATTACCACCACGGTTGCCACAGTTGGTAGAATTCTACCAAAAATAGTAATTTTATTTCTTAAATCTCTATGCAAATAAAATTTTGGAAAAAGTTCCTATAAACAAAATTTTTCGAGAAATTTTTCTATACAAATAAAATTTTGATAATAAATTCTATAGAAATAAAATTTTGAGAAAAAATTCCATAGAAATAAGATTTTGAGAAAATTTTTAATAGAAGTAATATTTTGAAAAAAAAAAATCTATACAAATACAATTTTGAAAAATTTTCTATAGCAATAAAATGTTGACAAAATTTTCTACAGGAATAAAGTTTTGACAAAAATTTCTATAGAAATATTTGTTTGGTAGATTTGGCACTAGTGGTTACTGTTGTTACCACACATTGTTAAAGATCAAGCCTTGTCTGCTTCTAATTTCCTCCTCTAGAGCCACCAAAATGTAAAAATTATTACAAATTGTGTTGAGTGAAAATGTCCTCCATTGTGGCCCTACGTCCCTATAAGACGCTAAATATTAGAAAAACCCTACATATAGGGAATTTCCCCTACTTCTAGCAACACTGGCTGTGTTGATATTGCGCCTACGGAGTTAGTATGCCACTAATATTGAGCCCATTATTAAAAAAGAGAAAATCGTTAAATTAGTGTGAGTAATAAATAAAAATTTGTAAAAATCGAGCAATATTCTTATGTAAGAGCTACAACTACGTATAAGTACGATCGGCTAGTACATCAAAATGTGAAATTTGAGTAACATTGGTTAATAAATAAGAGAACTATGGCCAAATTTGGGAAAATCGAGCCATGCATATATATGGAAGCTATATCTAAATCTGAACCAATTTGCATAATATTTTGCGGGTTTGATTAATACCACAAAAGGTTACCTTGTGCAAGATTTGAGTAAGATCAGTTAAGAAATGAGGCCTGTATGGTCAAACATAAGGTTATTAGGGGCGATTTTTTCAAAATCGGGTGATACAAACATGGGAGCTATATCTACATCTGAACCGATTTCGATGATTTTTTGCACATATAGTTAGTGCTATAGAAGACTCCATTTAGCCAAATTTGGGTAAGATCGGTTGATAAATAAGGGTTTTGTGGCCAACTTCAGAAAAATCGGGCTTTACATATATATGGGAGCTATAGCTAAATCTGAACCGATTTCGATGATTTTTTGCACATATAGTTAGTGCTATAGAAGATTATATTTAGCCATTTTTGAGTAAGATCGGTTGATAAATAAAGGTTTAGTGGCCAAATTTGGGAAAATCGGGCGATACATATATATGAGAGCTATATCTAAATCTGAACCGATTTGGATGAAATTTTGCAGACTTGAAGGGCGATGGAAAAGATTACCTTTTGCCAAATTTGGTGACGATCCGTTTGAAAAAACGCGCAACGTGACCCCATTTGTCGAAATCGGGCGATACATATATATGGGAGCTATATCTAAATTTGACCCGATTTCTTCCAAATTCAATAGCGTTTGTCCTTGTGTCCAAAAAACTCCCTGTACCAAATTTTATCAAAATCGGTTAATAATTGCGACCGGAATCCTGTGAACAACAAATACATGGACAGACGGACGGACATTAAGCGCTAGATCGACTCAGGAGGTGATTCTGAGTCGATCGGTATATATTTTATGGGGTTTAAAATCAATATTTCTGGTAGGCACATTTTTTGGCCGATCAAACTTATTATACCCTGACCACTATGTGGTTTAGGGTATAATTATTTCTATAGGAAATTCTGTCATAATTTTATTTCTGAAAGAAATTTTTTCAAAATTTCATTTCTATAAGAAATATTGTAAAAATTTCAATTCTGCAAGAAATTTTGTCAAAATTTCTTTTATTTAGGAAATTTTGTCAAAATGTCTGTGCTAAAGGAAAATTTACCAAAATTTTATTTCTGTAAGAAATTTTTCAAAATTTTATTTCTCGAAAAAATTTTGTCAAAATTTCCTTTCTATAGGACATTTTGCTAAAATGTTAGTTCTATAGAAGTTTTGTCAAAACGTAATTACGTAAAAAATTTTGTAACAATTTTATTTCTATAGAAAATGAAGTCAAAATTTCATTTCTGGAGGATATTTTGTCAAAATTTTATTTCTATAGGAAATTTTGTCAAAATTTCTCTACTATAGGAAATTTTCTCAAAATTTCAATTCTATAGAAAATTTTGGCAAAATCTCATTTTTATAGGAAATTTTGTCAAAATCTCATTTCTATAAGAAATGTTGTCAAAATTTCATTTCTATATAAAAATTTTGTAAAAATTTCATTCTATATAAAAATTTTGTCAACATATCATTCTGTAGGAAATTTTGTCAAAATTTCATTTCTATACAAAAATCTTGTCAAAATTTTATTACTATCATTACTATAAGAAATTTTGTCAAAATTTCATTCTATAGGAAATTTTGTCAGAATTTAATTTCTATATAGAACAATTTGTCAAAATTTAATTTCCATAGGAAATTTTATCAAAATTTCATTTCTATCGAAAATTTTCCAAAAAATTCATTTCTATAGAAAATTTTGTCAGAATTTCATTTCTATAGGAAATTTTGTAAACATTTCCTTCCTATAGAAAAATTTGTAAAAATTTCATTTCTATAGAAAATTTGTCAAAATTCTATTTGTATAGACAATTTTGTCAAAATTTCATTCTATAGGATATTTTGTCAAAATTTCATTTCCATATAAAAATTTTGTCAAAATTTCATTTCTATGGAAAATTTTGTCAAAATTTCATTTCTATAGGCAATTTTCTCAAAATTTTATTTTTATAGCAAATTTTGTCAAAATTTCATTTCTATAGAAAATTTTCTCGAAATCTCATTTCTATAGGAAATTTCTATATAGACAATTTTGTCAAAATTTAATTTCCATAGGAAATTTTGTCAACATTTTATTTCTATCGGAAATTTTCTCAAAATTCATTTCTATAGAAAATTGTTTCCAGATTTCCATGCCTATAAAAAATTTTGTCAAAATTTCATTTCTTTAACAAATTTTGTAAAAATTTCATTTCAATAGAAAATTTTGTCACAATTTTATTTCTTTAGGAAATTTTGTAAAAATTTCATTTCTATAGGAAATTTTGTAAACATTTCATTCCTATAGAAAAATGGGCAAAAATTTCATTACTATAGAAAATTTGTCAAAATTCTATGTTTAGAGACAATTTTGTCAAAATTTTATTCTATAGGAAATTTTGCCAAAATTTCATGTCTATAGGAAATTTTGTCAAAATTTCATGTCTATAGGAAATTTTGTCAAAATTTCATGTCTATAGGAAATTTTCTCAAAATTTCATTTCTATAGAAATATTTGCCAAATCTCATTTCTATAGGAAATTTTGTAAAAATTTCATTTTTATAGGAAATTTCAAAATTCTATTTTTATTGAGAATTTTGTCAAAATTTCGTTTCTATACGAAATTTTGTAAAGATTACTTTGCTGAAGGAAATTTTGTCAAAATTGCACTGCTATCGGAAATTTTGCCAAGATTTCATTTCTATAGGGAATTTTGTCAACATTTCTTTTCTGTAGGAAATTTTGTCACAATTTCATTTCTAGAGGAAATTTTGTCAAAATTTAATTTCTATAAAAAAATTTTGTCATAATTTTATTTCTAGAAAATTTTTTTTCAAAATTTTATTTCTATCGGAAATTTTTTCAAAATTTAATTGCTATAGAAAATTTTTTACAAATTTTATATCTATGGAAATTCTTCTCAAAATTAAATTTTTATAGGAAATGTTGTCAAAACTTTAGTTCTGTAGGATAATTTATCAAAATTCCATTTCTAAAAGAAATTTTGTTAAAATTTCATTTCTATAGAAAATTTTCTCAAAATTTCGTTTAGGAAATGTTGTCAAATTTCATTTCTATAGTTAACTTGTTCAAAATTTCTTTTCTGTCGGAATTTTTATCAAAATTTCATTTCTATAGGAAATTTCTTTTCTATTTTGTCAAAATTTGTATAGGAAATTTTCTCCAAATTCTTTTCTAAGGAAATTTTCGCAAAATTTTATTCCTGGAAAAATTCTCTCAAAATTGTATTTTATAGGAAAGTTTTATTAAAATTTCATTTTTATAAGAAATTTTGTTAAAATTTCATTTATATAGAAAAAAAATTGTAGAAAGTTTTGCCAAAAATTTATTTTTACAGAACATATTCTCAGTATATTAAATGTTATAAAAAATTATATCTAAAAAAATCGCGATGAATATTGTTTATTATATTTGAACCATTTTTTAGACTTATGTATATCATAGATTTTGGAATGATCTGTGAGAATAATTTTTCGCCATTCTGGATGTACTAAATCATATTAAAAATTAAATTGTAATTATTTTTATTTTTACTTTTGTTAAATTTATGGATAGTAAAAGACAATTTTTCACAATTAAACTATGGATAATTACTAAAAGACCATTGAGTCTGGGTTGTAGATAAAAATTAATCCACAAAAGCTATAATCATTGATGGTGGTCACCATTATCACACAATCATAATGGATGGAAAAATCGTAACGGAAATTGACACATTTGACTGGTTTCACATAATGACAAATATGTTATTCAGCCACACCACAAGTGCTGCTGAGCTGTCCGATCAAATGGTTGCTCATAATTATGCATTTTTCATTTTTCTAAAAGTGACAATTGCTAGAGCTTTTAAAACAGCTAGAGAATGAGATATATGTAGTTTCGCAGACACTGACTGTGATAAAGAGGCTATGCCTCAGGTGGTGGTGGTGGCTACGGCATTCAAAATAAATCTCATGTGCTAAATTATTCTAATTATCATTAAATTGAAATTTCAAAAGTCCATAGCGTTATAATGGAACGATGTGAGAAAATCTAATTGTTCACATGCGTGATAATGATTAAATTTTTTTAAATATTTGGAGCAGTCATTATTGCATGGTTCTGGTGATTTCCAATGGGTATCTCATTAGAACTGGGAACACCATGAATCAACGAATATCACATAGATAAACAAACTTTTATTTATTTATTTAAAACACACAAATTAATGGTATAAAGTATATAATTAAAAAAGTGCAGGGGGAAATATAGGGTGGCTGTTATGTTATGCAACAAAAAAAAGTTCTGTATCTTTTATTTTTTTTTAAATCTTGTTGATCGAAATTCAAAAGTGTCGGAAATAACATCAAATTTTAGACTTAGCTTAGATTTGTTTGAATCGGCTATCATTGGCATGAATTAAGGCCTCCAAACGGCTGACAAAGCCATCACTTGATGCTCAAAATTGTTTCTGCGGTATTATGGCTAATCTCCGGCGAAGCACTCTATTGAGATGATCGATATTTTGGACTTTTTTATACCCTCCACCATAGGATGGGGGTATATTAACTTTGTCATTCCGTTTGTAACACATCGAAATATTGCTCTAAGACCCCATAAAGTATAAATATTCTGGGTCGTGGTGAAATTCTGAGTCGATCTAAGCATGTCCGTCCGTCCGTCCGTCTGTTGAAATCACGCTAACTTCCGAACGCAACAAGCTAACGACTTGAAACTTGGCATAAGTAGTTGTTATTGATGTAGGTCGGGTGGTATTGAAAATGGGCCATATCGGATCACTTTTACGTATAGCCCCCATATAAACGGACCCCCAAATTTGGCTTGCGATTGCTCTAAGAGAAGCAAATTTCATCCGATCCGGCTGAAATTTGGTACATAGTGTTAGTATATGGGCTCTAACGACCACGCAAAAATTGGTCCACATCGGTCCATAATTAGATATGGCCCCCATATAAATCGATCCCCCGATTTGGTTTCGGAGCCTCTAAGAGAAGCAAATTTCATCCGATCCGGCTGAAATTTGGGACATGGTATTAGTATATGGTATTTAACAACCATGCAGAAATTGGTCCACATCGGTCCATAATTATATATAGCCCCCATATAAACCGATCCCCAGATTTGGTTTGCGGGGCCTCTAAGAAACGAAAATTTCATCCAATCCGGCTGAAATTATGTGCATGGTGTTAGTATATGGTCTCTAACTACCATGCAAAAATTGGTCCACATCGGTCCATAATTATATATAGCCCCCATATAAACCGATCCCCAGATTTGGTTTGCGGGGCCTCTAAGAGAAGAAAATTTTATCCAATCCGGCTGAAATTTGGTACATGGTGTTGGTATATGGTCTCTAATGACCATGCAAAAATTGGTCCACATCGTCCCATAATTATATATAGCCCCAATATAAACCGATCCCCAGATTTGATCTCCGGAGCCTCTTAGAGGAGCAAAAGTCATCCGATCCGATTGAAATTTGGTCCGTGGTGTTAGTATATTGTCTCTAACAACCATGCCAAAAGTGGTCCATATCGGTCCATAATTATATATAGCCCCGATATAAGCCGATCCCCAGATTTGACCTCCGGAGCCTCTTGGAAGAGCAAAAGTCATCCGATCCGATTGAAATTTGGTCCGTGGTGTTAGTATATTGTCTCTAACAACCATGCCAAAAGTGGTCCATATCGGTCCATAATTGTATATAGCCCCGATATAAGCCGATCCCCAGATTTGACCTCCGGAGCCTCTTGGAAGAGCAAAATTCATCCGATCCGGTTGAAATTGGGTACGTGGTGTTAGTATATGATCTCTAACAACCATGCCAAAAGTGGTCCATATCGGTCCATAATTATATATAGCCCCGATATAAGCCGATCCCCAGATTTGACCTCCGGAGCCTCTTGGAAGAGCAAAATTCATCCGATCCGGTTGAAATTGGGTACGTGGTGTTAGCATATGGTCTCTAACAACCATGCAAGAATTGGTCCATAATTATATATAGCCCCGATATAAGGCGATCCCCAGATTTGTCCTCAAATCCACACAAAAATTGGTCCTTATCGGTTCATAATCATGGTTGCCACTCGAGCCAAAAATAATCTACCAAAATTTTATTTTTATAGAAAACATTGTCAAAATGTTATTTCTATAGAAAATTTTGTCAAAATTTTATTTCTATAGAAAATTTTGTCAAAATTTTATTTCTATAGAACATTTTGTCAAAATTTTATTTCTATAGAAAATTTTGTCAAAATTTTATTTCTACAGAAAACTTTGTCAGAATTTTATTTCTATAGAAAATTTTATCCAAATTTTATTTCTATAAAAAAAATTATCCAAATTTTACTTCTGTAGAAAATGTTGTCAAAATTGTATGTTGTCAAAATTTTATTTCTATAGAAACTTTAAACTTAATTATATACGTACTTAATCGGCCTTTTTTAGTTTAATATATACCACGTATGCACTATGTGGCATATATTACGGTGTTACCACAACCCAAGTAATTCGATTGTGGATGACAGTCTTCAGTAGAAGTTTCTACGCAATCCATGGTGGAGGGTACATAAGCTTCGGCCTGTTTTTTAAATCTTGTTGATCGAAATTCAAAAGTGTCGGAAACAACATCAAATTTTAAGGCCTCCAAACGGCTGACAAAGCCATCACTCGATGCTCAAAATTGTTTCTGCGGTATTATGGCCCATCTCCGGCGAAGCGCTCTCTTGAGATGAACGACATTTTGGACATTTTTTAGTGTCAACCATTCTCTCCAAATGCCCCAGGCGCAAGATTTGAACGGATTGAAATCCGGAGATTTTCGTGACCATTGTACGGTAGAAATTAAGCGAGGAATTTCCTCTTTAAACCATTTTTAGTTGAAGCGTTCTGAGTCCTGTTGGAATATCCATCGTCTGCAACTGAGACGATTGCCTGCCCAGGTCTTCATTATGGTCTTTAGGACATTTCCCCGATAATATTTGGAATTTATTTCAATAAATACAAGCAGAGAGTGACCATTTCTCATTCTAATAAAGGGAGATAGTAAGGTGATTTAGGTTAGTTTATAATCTTTTGCATTTGTTCCATGGTGTAATTGCTAAAATTGATATGCATCGTCAAAGCACCCTAAAATTTCGAAATAATTTCCCAACTCACCTCAGATACCAAAAAAATAATTGGTGCTAACGTACATAGGTGTGAAATTAAACCAACATTATTTTTTAATTCCACTTCCCCACGCTTGGATGATTTCGGCGATTTTGATAAAAAAAAATTGCCCCTATGCAGTGATTGTCAATTAATTTTTCGGTCATTCGTTAATGGCAAATGACAAACAATTAGGTTTTGCCACAGTCAAAGTCACATGGTCGCCCACTCTATAATCCCTCATCCATTGCTGTATTTGGATGTATTTGTCATCGTTCTACTGCATTTGGCAATAAAACGCTGGACTCTGATCGATTTTAGCTATGGATTTGGACATATGTTTTGCTCTACAACAGTGAAAATTCATTGACAGTTGGAGGAACTGTTCGTTGTTTGATGCCGATGATGCTGCTGCTGCTGCTACTGTTAACTGTTGCTGTTGCCTTTTCTGTGATGGTGGTATTCCCTTAACGAGATCAAATAAATGTAGACCGCCATAAATGAAAATAATCCTTTTGATCTTATGCGGATCACTTTTGATCTCGTTGCGTTTGGAAATGCCACAAATGTGACAAAAGCTGGAGTTTGTTTGTAGCCTTAAATGTACACAGTAAAGGGTTGGCGCATGAAATTCATGGTTCAACAAAGAATTGCCGAAAGTAATGTTGCAATTTTCTAAAATACTTTCAAACTGAAAGGGTCCCACACAATGGGGTGAATGGAAATGATATTAAGTTCAGCAATATTGTAATTGTTCCAGTTTTAATTAAGCATTTTGCAGAATTCAATAGAATGAGCGAAGCATCACGAAAAGAGGATCATTTATGCCCAGATCATAATTACAGAAGAGGAAGATTTAGGCTGAAGAACCTCGGAGAATTTGGTGACATTTTGTCCGGAAGAGATAAAGCGAGAATCCTCCTTTTTAAGCCATTCTTGGTTGACGCGTGATGAGTTCGGTTTGGCTGACTCCACGGCAGTGTTGCCAGGTTAGGGGTTTTCCCCCCAAAGTTAGGGGGATTTTTCACGTTTAGGGGTATTTTTGGGGGTAATATTTATGTGGGGGGATTTTTGTGGGTAAAAAATATGTTAGACCTTATAAAAAGGAGCAATTGGAATAATGTGAATAGAGCAAACAAGTATAAACGGCCGAATCTTATGTACCCTCCACCATGGATTGCGTAGAAACTTCTACGAAAGACTGTCATCCACAATCGAATTACTTGGGTTGTGGTATCTTAAATCGTTTTCTAAATTGTGAGATAGTCCATACGTGGTATACATTAGACAAAAACAAGTATGTGTAGGTAAGTCTACAAATAATTACGAATCGATATGGACTTTTGCACGGTACGTAGGGAGCCAGAATTGAAATATGGGGGCTATATACAATTATTGATATGGACCAACTTTTGTGTGATTGGGGATCGATTTATCTGAGGGCTATATATAACTATAGACCGATATGGACCTAGTTAGGCATGGTTGTTAACGGCCATATACTAGCACAATGTACCAAATTTCAACTGACTCGGATGAAATTTGCTCCTCCAAGAGGCTCCAAAACCAAATCTCGGGATCGGTTTATATGGGGACTATATATGATTATGGACTCATATGGACCACTTTTGGCATGGTTGTTAAATATCATATACTACCACCGCGTACAAAAATTTCAACCAGATCGGATGAATTTTGCTTCTCCAAAAGGCACCGGAGGTCAAATCTGGGGTTTATATGGGTGCTATATATAATTATGGACTGATATGAACCAATTCCTGCATGGTTGTTGGATACCATATACTAACATCACGTACCAAATTTCAACCGAATCGGATGAATTTTGCTCTTCCAAGGGGCTCCGGAGGTCAAATCTGGGGATCGGTTTATATGGGGGCTATATATAATTATGGACCGATATGGACCAATTTTTGCATGGGAGTTTGAGGCCATATATTAACACCACGTACCATATTTCAACTGAATCAGATGAATTTTGGTCTTCCAAGAGGCTCCGGAGGTCAAATCTGGCGATCGGTTTATATGGGGGCTATATATAATTATGGACCGATGTGGACCAATTTTTGCATGGTTGTTAGTGACCATATACTAATACCATGTACCAAATTTCAGCCGGATCGGATGAAATTTGCTTCTCTTACGGCCTCGCAAGCCAAATCGGGGGATCGGTTTATATGGGGGCTATATATAATTATGGACCGATGTGGACCAATTTTTCCATGGTTGTTAGAGACCATATACTAACACCATGTAACAAATTTCAGCCAGATCGGATAAAATTTGCTTCTCTTAGTGGCCTCGCAAGCCAAATCGGGGGATCGGTTTATATGGGGGCTATATATAATTATGGACCGATGTGGACTTATTTTTCCATGGTTGTTAGAGAACATATACTAACACCATGTACCAAATTTCAGCCTGATCGGATGAAATTTTCTTCTCTTAGAGGCCTCGCAAGTCAAATTTGGGGGTCCGTTTATATGGGGGCTATACGTAAAAGTGGACCGATATGGCCCATTTGCAATACCATCCGACCTACATCAATAACAACTACTTGTGCCAAGTTTCAAGTCGATAGCTTTTTTCGTTCGGAAGTTAGCGTGATTTCAACAGACGGACGGACGGACGGACATGCTCAGATCGACTCAGAATTTCACCACGACCCAGAATATATATACTTTATGGGGTCTTAGAGCAATATTTCGATGTTTTACAAACGGAATGACAAAGTTAGTATACCCCCATCCTATGGTGGAGGGTATAAAAAGATGCAGGAAGTCAATCCAAGTTTCTAAATATAAGCAAGTATGCATTGGCATTATTTTCATTACCATTGCAATTGCTTCTGTTGAAAGGGCATTGGACACTGTTAAAAACAAATTAAAAAAGCTTAGCAGCCGAAAGCATTTTAAGAGTTAAATTTTTATTAAATTACGGGTCTCATAATTTAACACCTACATTTTTTTCTACTTTATAAACCGATTTTTTAATCAATTTGTTTGGAAAAGATTTATACATTAAATTATTTTGTTTTACCTGCTATTTAAATTGGTATACATATTGTATTATTATATATTTTTATTAAATTTAATGTTTAAAGTGTATCACTACAGGATTTTTTTTTTCATGAAATTTGGGAACCCATTTTGTACTATTTACATTTTTAACTTTTGGGGGTTTAGACCAATTTAGGGGATTTTGTCTTAAGACTTTGGGGGAAGATTCAAAAATCACCTTGCAACACTGGTCCACGGTTGCAACAGTTTGATTATATTTTTTATAATATTTTCTATAGAAATAAAATGTTTGATCATATAAATAAAGATTTGTCAAAAATTGCTATAAAAATATAATTTTGGCAAATTTTTCTATAGCAATAAAATTTTTGACAAAATTTTCTATAGAAATAAAATGATGACACAATTTTCTATAGAAACAAAATTTTCTATAGAAATAAAACGTTGACAAAATTGTCAGTAGAAATAAAAATTTGGCTGCTATAAAAATATAATTTTGGGAAATTTTTCTATAGCAATAAAATTTTTGACAAAATTTTCTATAGAAATAAAATGATGACACAATTTTCTATAGAAACTAAATTTTCTATAGAAATAAAACGTTGACAAAATTGTCAGTAGAAATAAAAATTTGACAAAATTTTCTGTATAAATAAAATTTTGCAAAATTGTTTATGAAAATAAAATTTTTGATAATATTTTCTATATAAATTAAGTTTCGACAAAAATTTCTATACAAATACAAATTTGGCAAAATTTTCTATAGAATTAAAAGTTTGGCAGAATTGTCTATAGAAATGAAATTTTGACAAAATTTTTTTGTAGAAATAAAATTTTGGCAACATTTTCAATAGAAATAAAGTTTTGACAAAGTTTTCTATAGACATAAAATTTGACAAAATTTTCTATAGAAATACAATTTTGACAGAATTATCTGTAAAAATTAAATTTTGGCAAATTAATAATTTCTATAGAAATACAATAGAAAAACATTTTGTCAAAATTTTTATAGAAATACAATTTTGACAAAATTTTCTATAGAAATAATTATTAATAATTATTTTCTATTGGATAGAAATAAAATGTTTGATAATATTTTCTATATAATTAAGTTTTGACAAAAATTTCTATAGATATAGGTTAGGTTAGGTGGCAGCCTGATGTATTTTTAATAGGAATAAAATTTTGACAAAAATTTCTATAGAAATAAAATTTTGATAAAACTTTCTATAGCAATAAAATTTTGACAAATTTTTCTATAGAAATAAAATTTTGACAAAATTTTCTACATAAATAAAATCTTTACAAAATTTTCTATAGATATAAAATGTTGACAAAATTTTGTATAGTAATAAAATTTTGACAAAATTTTCTATAGTAATAACATTTTGACAAAATTTTCTATAGTAATAACATTTTGACAAAATTTTCTATAGAAATACAATTTTGGTAGAGTATTTTAGGGGAACGGCTATATATAACTATAGACCCATAGGTTAGGTTAGGTGGTAGCCTGATGTATCAGGCTCACTTAGACTATTCAGTTCATTGCGATACCACATTGGGTGAACTTCTCTCTTATCACTGAGTGCTGCCCGATTCCATGTTAAGCTCAATGACAAGGGACCTCCTTTTTATAGCCGAGTCCGAACGGTGTTCCACATTGCAGTGAAACCACTTAAGGAAGTTTTGAAACCCTCAGAAATGTCACCAACATTACTGAGATGGAATAATCCACCGTTGAATTTTTTTTTTTTTGGTCGAAGCAGGAATCAAACCCACGGCCTTGTGTAAGCAAGGAGTGCATGCTAACCATTGCACCACGATGACTCCCTTTCTATAGATATAAAAAAAATTTTGTAAAATTTTCTATATAATTAAAATTTTGTCAAAAATTTGTATAGATATAAAATTTTGAAAAAATTTTCTATAGAAATACAATTTTGAAAAATTGTCTATAGAAAAAAAAAGTTGAAACAATTTCTAATGGAAATAAAAATGTTGAAAAAATTTTCTATAGAATTAAAAAAATTTGCAAAATTTTCTCTAGAAATAAAATTTGGCAAAAATTTGCTATTGAAATAAAAATTTGACAAAATTTTTTATAGAAATAAAGTTATAACAAATTTCCAAATACTTTCTATAGAAATAAAATTTTTGCAAAATTGTCTATAGAAATAAAATTGTGGCACAATTTTCTATAGAAGAAAAATGTTTACAAAATTTTCTATAAAAATAAAGTTTTAAACAAAATTTTCTAAAGAAATAAAAATTTTTGCAAAATTTTCTATAGAAATAAACTTTTGACAAAGTTTTCTATAAAAATAAAATATTGACAAATTTCTCTATAGCAATAAAATTTGACAAAATTGTCTATAGAAATAAAATTGTGGCACAATTTTCTATAAAAAGAAAATTTTAACAAAATTTTCTAAAAATAAAATTTTAACAACAGTTTCTATAGAAATAAAAATTAGTAGCCAATGCTACTATCCTAATATTATTCTTATATTTTACTATAAGCCTAATTTTGTAACTAAATAAATAAATGGAAATACAATTTTGACAGAATTATCTGTAAAAAGTAAATTTTGACAAATTTTTCTATAGAAGCAAAATTTGACAAAATTTTCTATTTGAAATAAAATTTTGACAGAATTTTCTATGGAAGTAAATTTTTTGATAATATTTTCTATATCAATTAAGTTTTGTCAAAAATTTCTATAGAAATAAAAATTTGGCAAATTTCTCTATATAATTAAAATTTTAACAAAATTTTCTATAGAAATAAAATTTTAACAAAATTTTCTGTAGAAATAAAATTTTGGTAAAATTTACTATAGAAATAAAATGTTGGCAAAATTTTCTATAGAAATTAAATTTTGACAAATTTTTCTATAGAAATAAAATGTGACAAAATATTCTATAGAAATAACATTTTGACAAAATTTTCTATAGAGATACCATTTTGACAGCATTTTCTATGGAAATAAATTTTTTGATAATATTTTCTATATGAATTAAATTTTGTCAAAAATTTCTATAGAAATAAAAATTTGGCAAAATTTTCTATAGAAATAAAAATTTGGCAAAATTTTCTATAGAATTAAAATTTTGGCAAAATTTGGTATAGAAATAAAATTTTGAAAAAATTTTCTATAGAAATAAAATTTTGACAAATTTTCTATAGAAATAAAATATTGGCAAAGTTTTGTATAAAAATAAAATTTTGGCAAAATTTTCTATAGAAATAAATTTTTGTCAAATTTTCTATAGAAATAAATTTTTGTCAAATTTTCTATAGAAATAAAATTTTGGAAATGTTTTCTACAGAAATAAAATTTTGTCAAAATTTTCTGTAGAAAGAAAAAATTTAACAAAATTTTCTAAGAAATAAAATGATAACAAAATTTTCTATAGAAAATTTTTTTTGACAAAATTGTCTATTGAAATAAAATTTTGACAAAATTTTCTAAAGAAATAAAATTGTGACAACATTTTCTATAGAAATAAAACTTTGACATAATTTTCTATAGAATAAAAATTTGGCAAAATTTTCTATAGAAATATAATTTTGAAAAAATTTTCTATAGAAATAAAAAGTTTACAAAATTTTTTATAGAAATAAATTTTTGGAAAAATTTTCTATAAAAATATAATTTTTACAAAATTTTCCATAGAAAAAAATTAACAAAGTTTTCTATAGAAAAAATTTTTTGTTCGGTAAGATTTGTTTGTTTGGTAGTTTTCTGATAGAATTTTCTCCAAATTGTGGTATATTATTTTTGGCTCGAGTAGCAATCGTGGGTGAGTCCCTTTGGAATGTCCATAATCAGATGGATGGATGGACGGAAATCAG
Organism: Haematobia irritans; assembly: GCF_050003625.1. Classification (NCBI taxonomy): domain Eukaryota; kingdom Metazoa; phylum Arthropoda; class Insecta; order Diptera; family Muscidae; genus Haematobia; species Haematobia irritans. Next base: position 38,618,528 of record NC_134397.1, on the reverse strand, counting down.
CTCAGAATTTTGCTACGACCCAGAATGTATATACTTTATAGAGTCTTAGATTAATATTTCGATGTGTTACAAACGGAATGACAAATTTAGTATACTTTAATACGCTTTAAAAGGGTATTGACAAGACGTGAATAAAAAAGCAGAAAACACGAGTAAATTCAAATTTGTTTCCTAGTATCAAGTACGCAAAACTCATATTTAAAAGAAAATTGTGGCTTAGGTTAGGTGGCCCGATGTATCAGGCTCACTTAGGCTATTCAGTCCATTGTGATACCACTGGTGAAATTGTGGCTTAAATATATCCTTACTTTAATTCTCAGATTCCTTGGCTTGCAAATGATACCAAAATCATTAGTGTAAAGACAAAATCTTTGGAACCTGATGAGGTTTTTTTCATTACATGGTGGGGTGTATACAAATTAAGTAAAGTAGTACTGTTACGTTTTCCTAAAATATAAGGTGCATTGTACACGATAAAAAATTATGTCACTCCAAATTATATACTTTCCTCCCTTTCATTTTGCGCCTAAGTAAAAAATCTCACAGTTATATTCCATTTATGAATTCATGCTCTTGGAGAAGCAAAAAAAGAAATAAAACATTCCATATCGGTGAGACTAATCGTCCCACCAATATTCTCTAAAAAAAATCTACAACTCCTCAGTAAAAATAAAAATCCAGACCCACAAGAAAAAACCTCATATATCATCGTCCTGTTATCACAAATACCATGGACGACGATTAGTAATAGTTGTACTCTTAGGGTTTGTTGCTTGTCATTTATTTTATTTAATTAATTAAATGTTTTTAACATTTAATGTCCTGTATTGTGGTAGTAATCGTTATTGTCATGGAAGCACAAGCCATCTAGAAAGCAAATCACTTTTTTTTTAATTCTCCGAATTATGGCGTAAGAGAGTCAGCCTTACTCGACATTAGAAATTATTAGAAAGTGACCATAGTTGTTGACCATAACCGAAGATTTATAACCTCTGAAAAATATAAATTATTGTTGTTATCCTTTTTAGTTGTTTACATTCCAACTCTTTCTTGGATTAGAGTACTTTTTTCCAAATAGTAGGATATGGGTACGATGGGTATGATAGGGTAGTCAGAGAGCTTTTCTTACTTTTTAGTAATTTTAGTGTAATTTATTTAAAGCGATAAGAAATGTAAATGAACCCAAAAAAGACTTTAGAGAATCTAACAATGCAACCGTTTTACTTAATTAAACAAATATGAAGACATGATAAAACTGACCCAAGGATGACCAATGACCATTCGATATTAAAACAATGTGTAGAGAAGAAACCCAAACATAAGAATCAGAAATATTAGCAAACATTTTAAAGGAAGGCTGCATCCAGCAAAATATCCTATTATCTACAATTAATGAATGTAAGGAATTTTAAACACAATTAGGAAATGAGTTCATATTTTTGATACTGAAGCAATCGTCTCATCCCAATTGTGAGTGGCAAAAAAATTTATTGAGCTATAACACGCTGTATTATTGTACCGATTTCACTCTGAATTATAATACAAATATTGACCCATTTGGTCAAGAAACAACTGCTACTTCACCACAAAAACATAGCTTTTCTTCTGCATCCCTCGTATTTTCCTGATTTTTCCTTGTGCCACTTCTTTACTTGAGAAATTATCATTTTATAAAATTGGACGAAAATTGACTAAATATAAAAATTACAAAATATATTTCTATAGGAAATTTTTTCAAAATTGTATTTGTGTACAAAATTCTATGCCAAATTTTATTTTCGTAGAAAATGTTTACACAATTTTATTCTATACAAATTTTATTTCCATAGAAAATTTGTGCAAAATTTTATTTCTCAGAAAATTCTGTAAAAATTTTATTACTGTAGAAAATTTTGCAAAATTTTTTTTCTATAGAAAATTTTGTCAACATTTTATTTCTATACAAAATTTTGTTTCTATAGAAAATTTTGTCAAAATTTTGTTTCTATAAAACATTTGTTCAAAATTTTATTTCTATAGAGCATTTTTTAAATATTTAATTTCATTCGTTTTGTTTGTTATTGTTGGCTTCTCTTCAATCGTTATTGTTGTTTTTGATCTCAGCTTAAAGCCATGCATTGACTAAACTACAAGTGTAGCTTAACCAACAGAGGAAAAGTATGCTTGTCAAATTTATTTGGGCAAAGCCCTATAGACTTCAAGATGGTTGGATGTGGATGTACAGCTGTTTCGGAATTACCACATTCGTCATCAGCATCCTCTACTTGCAGCAAAACTATCAACCAATTATCAGAATAAATTCGGGTAATTCACTCAACCCAAAGTGAAATACACTTGAACCTTCCGAAAAAGGGTTTAATAGTCGGCTACTGCCTAAACAAATTTGCAAGCATATCTCTTTTCCTTTGCCAAACTCAAATCATCGATTTGTATTTAGTTGGCTGGGTTTGTTTTTGAGCGTGCTTCCTCTATCTTCATTCGTTTTGTTTGTTATTGTTGGCTTCTCTTCAATCGTTATTGTTGTTTTTCCTCTGTTGGTTAAGCTACACTTGTAGTTTAGTCAATGCATGGCTTTAAGCTGAGATCAAAAACAAACATTTTATTTTTATAAAACATTTGGTCAAAATTTTATTTCTATAAAACATTTGGTCAACATTTTATTTCCATAGAACATTTTGTAAATATTTTATTTCTATAAAAAATTTCGTAAAATTTTTATTTCTATAGAAAATTTCGTAAAAATTTTATTTCAATAGGAAAATTTGTCAAAATTTTATTTCTATAAGAAAAACAAATTTTATTTCCATAGACAATTTTGTCAAAATTTTATTTCTATAGAACATATTGTCAAAATTTTATTTCTATAGATCATTCTGTCAAACTTTTATTTCTATAAAAAAATTAGTCAAAATTTTATTTGTATAGAAAATTTTGCAAAAATTTTATTTTTATAGAAAATTTTGCAAAAATTTTATTTCTATAGAAAATTTTGTCAAAATTTTATTTCTATAGAAAATTTTGTCAAAATTGTATTTCTATAGAAATTTTTTTCTAAATTTTATTTCTATAAAACATTTGGTCAACATTTTATTTCTATAGAAAATTTTGCAAAAAATTTATATAAATAGAAAATTTTGTCCAAATTGTATTTCTATAGAACATTTTGTCAAAATTTTATTTCTATAGATCATTTTGTCAAACTTTTATTTCTATAGAAAATTTAGTCAAAATTTTATTTCTATAGGGTATTTTAACAAAGTTTTATTTCTACAGAAATTTTTTTCAAAATTTTGTACCTATGAAAAAATTTTGTAAAAATTTCTACGCAAATTTTGTCAAAATTTTATTTTTATAGAAAATTTTGTCAACATTTTATTTCTATAGAAAATTTTGCAAAAATTTTTTTTTATAAAAAATTTTGTAAAATTTTTATTTCTATAGAAAATTTTGTAAAATTTTTATTTCTATAGAAAATTTTGTCAAAATTTTATTTCTATAGAAAAAATTTTCAAAATTTTATTTCTATAGAAAATTTTTAAAAATTTTATGTCTATAAAAATTTTTGTCAAAATTTTATTTCTATAGAAAATTTTGCAAAAATTTTATTTTTGTAAAACATTTGGTCAAAATTTTATTTCTATATAAAATTTTGTCAAAATTTTATTTCTATAGAAAATTTTGTCAAAATTTTATCTCTATAGAAAATTTTGTAAATATTTTATTCTATAGAAAATTTTGTCAAAATTTTATTTCTATAGAAAGTTTTGTCCATGTTTTATTTCTATACAAAATTTTGTCAAAATTTTATTTCTATGGAAAAATTTGGAAAAAATTTATTTCTATCGCAAATTTTGTCAAAATGTTATTTTTATAGAAAATTTTGTCATTTTTTTTCTATTGAAGATTTTGTCAATATTTTATTTCTATAGAAGATTTTGTAAAAATTTTATTTCTATAGAAAATTGTGTCAAAATTTTCTTTCTATAGAGAATTATCTCAAAATTTTGTTTCTATAAAAATTTTGTCAAAAATTGTCTTATATAAAATATTGTCTCAATATATTGTTTCTACAGAAAATTTTGTCAAAATTTTATTTCTATAGAAAATTTTGTCAACATTTTATCTCTATAGCAAATTTTGTAAATATTTTATTCTATAGAAAATTTTGTTAAAATTTTATTTCTATAGAAAGTTTTGTCCATGTTTTATTTCTATACGAAATTTTGTCAAAATTTTATTTCTATGGAAAATTTTGTAAAAAATTTATTTCTATCGCAAATTTTGTCAAAATGTTATTTTTATAGAAAATTTTGTCAAATTTTTTTTTTCTATTGAAAATTTTGTCAATATTTTATTTCTATAGAAGATTTTGTAAAAATTTTATTTCTATAGAAAATTGTGTCAAAATTTTCTTTCTATAGAGAATTATCTCAAAATTTTGTTTCTATAAAAAGTTTGTCAAAAATTGTCTTATATAAAATATTGTCTCAATATATTGTTTCTACAGAAAATTTTGTCAAAATTTTATTTCTATAGAAAATTTTGTCAAAATTTTATCTCTATAGCAAATTTTGTAAATATTTTATTTCTATAGAAAATTTTGTCAAAATTTTATTTCTATAGAAAGTTTTGTCCATGTTTTATTTCTATACGAAATTTTGTCAAAATTTTATTTCTATGGAAAATTTTGTAAAAAAAATTATTTCTATCGCAAATTTTGTCAAAATTTTATTTTTATAGAAAATTTTGTCAAAATTTTTTTTCTAAAGAAAATTTTGTCAATATTTTATTTCTATAGAAGATTTTGTAAAAATTTTATTTCTATAGAAAATTGTGTCAAAATTTTATTTCTTTAGAGAATTATCTATCTCAAAATTTTGTTTCTATAAAAATTTTCTCAAAATTTGACTTCTATAGAAAATTGTCTCAATATATTGTTTCTACAGAACATTTTGTCAAAAATTTTATTTCTATAGAAAATTTTGAAAAAAAAATATCAATTTGATCAAAATGTACCAAAATCAAACCAAATTCCATTTGGTCCCACCATCGGACCAAATTTAAAAATTAATAAGTTTTTGGTCCAATCGGACCAAAATGGCAACCATGCTCACTGTGCAAAAATGTTTGGAGAATGGAGAGGATATTGCTGGTTTTTTGTGTACCCCAAAAAGCCCAGTTTTTCAGAGGGATTAAAAGTTAGGGAATCGATGGACCAAGTGTATCGAGTTAACAGGAGGTTTTGTTAAAAACAGGGACGTACGGAGGGTAGCAATTTTCGACTCGTCCTTTCTTGGCATCCCCTAAGAACGAAAATGCTGATCAGCCAGGTCATGCGTCAACTATCGGAACAAGTGCTAATACGAAAATCTACTGGCTTTCCTGGGCGTTCTTTGTAATCGATGCACAAAGCAACCAAAAAGTTGATTCATATCGACGAAAGTGGCCAGTTACTAAATATGATTTTCTCCGATGAGGAGCCATAATAGCTTGTGAACATACAAAACGATCGTATTTTTTTCTGGAACAATTTAGGATATATGTCCTCCGAAATTTCGAACTTTGTCATAATCTCATTGTACAGAAATCTCAGGCCAAAATCTTATATTATTCATTGTCGAGATCCTTCCCCCGTAATTAACCCTTACAAATCCTTGATAACCATTCGTGTGTACAAAACTAAACTCTCAGTTCAATTACGAAGAATATTTCTTATTGACCACATTGCAGAAAACAAAAACCTTTGGTCAGTTGCTAAAGCCAACAGAGATCTGAAATCAAATATTGAATAAGCAATAAATGGACAACCATATTACAATGGTACGAACAACAAAATAATCAGCAACTATTGCTCCTTCTACTACTGCTGCTGCTGCTGCTATTTTCTCTGGATGATGGTCTGGCGATACTAAAAACTAACAACTACATAAATTAACAACAAAGACCAGGGTACGTAGAGGGCTACCACAACAATTGTTCATTTCATTTGACTCCCTGGGAGTTAAGTTTTTGGTTTGATTTTTCAGTTAAGAAAATTGCTTTGGGTTTTTGTATGGGTCCTTTTGGGTTTTGTTGATATGAACTAGTGCTGCCGCCACATTAATATCTGCAACCTGCTAGACCCACAGCTTTGTAACTATTCGCCTTTAGTTCTAGCATTTTGTAATTTATGGCCAGAAACTCTTGTGCCGAGTTTAGTTTATTTTATTAAAATGAAAACGTCCAATTCATATGGCGAGTTATGAGTTGCTCTAACCAACTCTTTCCATTAACTCTTTCATATGAGGCATTGTGAATTTGTTGGATGTAGAACAGGTATATTTGCAATGGAGGATTTAATGGAAATTTCTACTTAAGTTCTTGAAATATTGAAAAATTTCCATTGCAATTCAGTTTAGAAGCATTTTTTGTTGTTTACATCATAGTATCTTTTATCTATGACGCATTCAAAGACATCTTCCAATCATTGGCAAAATCTAGGCTATTTTAAAATGTGTTAAAAAGTGAATAAAGGAGACACATTTTGATTGTCAAAGTATTGTTGAGGGCAATGGGTTTAGCAGAAGATGGAAGTATAAGCTAATGCATTATCGTGGTAAAGAGCCATTTTAGGAATCCCAGAAAACGATGAGACAGTTTTCGCTTCCTTGGTCACCGCTGGACAACAGAGAATCCACGTTTAATTGGCTGCGAAGAAACGACATAGAAATTGCTTCGGATTGCACCTAAATATCGTCAATACTGCTTAACCTCGCATTCAAATGGTTATGCTTATTGTTCGGAGTTGACGTTAGCGATAGCAATCTCATGCTTACGTTTTGGAGGGAAGCTCCGGGATATTAGCACTGATTATATCCGCCACCATGCTATCTAACTTCCCAGCAGTAGCAGCGGGACTTGAAGACGAAAGGGATTAGTTTTACCTAGAATCCTGGGATCAAGTAACTGATCCGAAGGGATGAACACATTCTTCAACAAACATTTCAATGATCATCTCGAGAGCGATAGAGTCGTACATGGCATTCGTCCCCAATATGATACTTAATTTCCCAGCAGAATCAGTGGAACTTACAGACGAGTGGGATAAGTTTTACTATCCTACGAATCCTAGATCAAGAAACTAAATTTAGATGAGCACTTTTCTCAGCATACATTTTATTGATCATCCCGCGAGAGATAAAAGCATGCATCTCGTTTGTTGCAATATGATTCCTAAACACCCACCAAAAGTAGTGGGACTTGCAGATGAGCTGGGTTAGTTTGACCATTATAGGAATCCTAAAACTAAGAAAGTGAATTTAGATAGGCCAGCGAAAGAACTTTGTTGAAGGCCGAATGGAGATCAACGTGATGGTGTCTGATGCGAAGGGCTGAGGATATTTTTTTAGCAAACATCTTATTGACTACGCTGAGAGCGATTAAACCATGCAGCTCATTCATTGTCTTCGAGCCAAAGTCTCGCTACAACTTATCTCAGCCGCAGTTACGTGAGCTACTTCCGCCCTCTCATGTTGATGTTGTTGGATGAATGTTTTGGGACAGCAGTGGCAGCAAGCTGCAAACCCCGTGGTTTTATCGCAAGGATGATCCCAAATTTCCCAGCAGAAACATCAGGACGAGCGAGGTTTGCTTTACCACCCTACGAGTGAGCCTCGATATTAGTAACATAGGATAGTCGGCGAACCCAATCAGAACTAGAAAACTTGAAGATGCAGCTGCTTAAATGTTATGGACCAATGAATGAGTTGAAAGCCGGATGGAGGTCAACGTGACGGTTTCTGATACGAAGAGCTGAGAATAGTTTTCAGCAAACGACAGCAATAGAGCCAACGGCTCACTACAACTTATCTCAGCTGCAGTTATGTGAACTACTTCCGCCTTCTCATGTTGATGTTGTTGGATGAATGTTTTGGGACAGCAGTGGCAGCAAGCTTCAAACCCGATGGTTATATCGCCAGGATTATCCCAAATTTCCCAGCAGAAACATCGGGACTTGCAGACGAGCGGGGTTTGCTTTACCATACTACGAGTGAGTCTCGATATTAGTAGGATAGTCGGCGAACCCAATCAGAACTAGACAACTTGAAGATATATACATCAGATGCAGCTGCTTAAATGTTATAGGCCAATGAAAGAGTTGAAAGCCGGATGGAGGTCAACGTGACGGTGTCTGATACGAAGAGCTGAGAATAGTTTTCAGCAAACGACAGCAATAGAGCCAACGGCTCGCTACAACTTATCTCAGCTGCAGTTATGTGAGCTACTTCCGCTCTCTCATGTTGATGTTGTTGGATGAATGTTGTGGGACAGCAGTGGCAGCAAGCTGCAAACTCGATGGTTATATTGCCAGGATGATCCCAAATTTCCCAGCAGAAACATCGGAACTTGCAGACGAGCGGGGTTTGCTTTACCATCCTACGAGTGAGTCTCGATATTAGTAGGATAGTCGGCGAACCCAATCAGAACTAGAAAACTTGAAGATATATACATCAGATGCAGCTGCTTAAATGTTATGGACCAATGAAAGAGTTGAAAGCCGGATGGAGGTCAATGTGATGGTGTCTGATACGAAGAGCTGAGAATAGTTTTCAGCAAACGACAGCAATAGAGCCAACGGCTCGCTACAACTTATCTCAGCCACAGTTACGTGAGCTACTTCCGCCCTCTCATGTTGATGTTGTTGGATGATTGTTTTGGGACAGCAGTGGCAGCAAGCTGCAAACCCGGTGATTATATCGCCAGGATGATCCAAAATTTCTCAGCAGAAACATCGGGACTTCCAGACGAGCGGGGTTTGCTTTACCATCCTACGAGTGAGTCTCGATGTTAGTAGTATATTCGGCGAACCCAATCAGAACTAGAAAACTTGAAGATATATACATCAGATGCAGCTGCTTAAATGTTATGGGCCAATGAAAGAGTTATGTTGGAAGCTGGATGGAGGTCAATGTGATGGTGTCTGATACGAAGAGCTGAGAATAGTTTTCAGCAAACAACAGCAATAGAGCCAACGGCTCGCTACAACTTATCTCAGCTGCAGTTATGTGAGCTACTTCCGCCCTCTCATGTTGATGTTGTTGGATGAATGTTTTGGGACAGCAGTGGCAGCAAGCTGCAAACCCGATGGTTATATCGTCAGGATGATCCCAAATTTCCCAGCATACTACGAGTGGGTCTCGATATTAGTAGGATAGTCGGCGAACCCAATCAGAACTGGACAACTTGATGTTGTTGGATGAATGTTTTGGGACAGCAGTGGCAGCAAGCTGCAAACCCGATGGTTATATCGTCAGGATGATCCCAAATTTCCCAGCATACTACGAGTGGGTCTCGATATTAGTAGGATAGTCGGCGAACCCAATCAGAACTAGACAACTTGAAGATATATACATCAAATACTTAAATATTATGGGCCAATAAAAGAGTTATGTTGGAAGCCGGATGGAGGTCAACGTGATGGTGTCTGATACTAAGAGCTGAGAGTATTTATCAGCAAACGACAGCGATAGAGCCAACGGCTCGCTATAACTTATCTCAGCTGCAGTTACGTGAGCTACTTCCGTCATCTCATATTGATGTTGTTGGATGAATGCTTTGGGACAGTAATGGCAGCAAGCTTCATCATCCATCGGGTTATATCGACAGGATGATCCCAAATTTCCAAATTAAGGCCAATGAAAGAGTTGAAAGCCGGACGGAGGTCAACATAATGGTGTCTGATACAAAGAGCTGAGAATATTTATCAGCAAACGACAGCCATAAAACCATGCGTTCCATTTATGGTCTTCGAGCCGAAGGCGCGCCACAACTTACCTCAGCCGAAGTTACGAGAGAAACATGATCCGTAGAGATGAGTATACAGAGGGCGATAGAGCCATGCCGGCTATTCATGGTCTTCGAGCAAACAGCGTGCCATAATTTACCCCAGATGAAGTTACCTAAGCGACTGGCGCTCTCCCTCCTTATAACTTCAAACCCACTGATCGTAGTGGGACTTCAGATGAGTTTTACCAAACTGCAAATCCTAGAATCTGGTTGACAAATACAAGCGCAATATATGTTCTAGAACACCGGAAGCACAATAACTAAAAGTCAACTGCAGGCACATTGATATGGGCCATCGAAAGAGTTTTCTTAAACGCAGGAAGAAGAGCTTCTTGATCCGAAGAGACGGTTACCTTTTTCAGCACATATTTTATTGAGCATCCCAACAACATCATTTCATGCATCTCATTGACATCAGCTGAAGTATCAGAAATTCGATTGCCTGACCAGCTCATCTATTATGAGAGTGAGAGTGTAGAGTGATTCTCTTACCGAAGCCCGGAAAAGACTGGAGTGAGGTGGAAACATCCTTGGCGATCTCATGTACCTCACCACTAACTACTCGACTCTTGGGACACTTTTCCTCCCGCGGCTATTTCTTCAGATCGACGGAAAATAATATACTCTTCTATTGTGGGAGAAACTCGACGTTGAACTAAATCAGTCATGTGTTGTCGGTTCACCTGCTACTTGTGCGGAACAGATAGCAAAATGGAAGTTATGTGATCCATTTGTAAACAAGGGCCACATGACATACCTATTCCGAGGTGAATCCGTCCTATTCGCAGAATTAATCGATCTGGATATAGGTCAAAATATTTCCAGTGCTCTTACGAAAACACAACACCTTGTCACAGACCTTCCACGCTAATAATCTTAAGATATAGTTGGGCTACCATATGACTGGTAGACAATCTTGTATGGAATTTCTAGGTAAATCATCATTGTGCAGAACGAATATAGAAGACGTCTCTAAGGGTGGAGTATTGACTGCTTTCTTTTTAAGTTTTGCGTGGAAGGAGCTTCTTCACCACCACAAAGTATGCGGCTGATTATTCCATTTTAAAGAAAGTAGGCGTATCAAAGAGCTTGAGGTGAGATTAATGACTACCTCCTCGGGCACAGACGCTATTTTGCTGTCAAGAATCTGAAAATTTCTGCCTATGAATTGACATGAACGATTTGCTCCATTTGAACCAGTCCGGAACATTCTCACATCCACGTATCCTAAGGTTGTTAGCGTGACTCTTGATATCCCTTTTGTTCTTAAACACACGGAATTGGGTTTAAAAATCCTGAAGATATTAACGGGAAGCACCTGTGGAAAATAAAAGGAAACGAACTAAGGAGGTGAACCTGCCCGAAACATACTCACATCCATGAATCCTATGGTTCTTAGCGTGACTCTTAAGTGAGGGAGCCACCGTGGTGCAATGGTTAGCATGCCCGCCTTGCATACACAAGGTCGTGGGTTCGATTCCTGCTTCGAACACCAAAAAGTTTTTCATCGGTGGATTATTCCACCTCAGTAATGCTGGTTACATTTCTGAGGGTTTCAAAACTTCTCTAAGTGGTTTCACTGCAATGTGGAACGCCGTTCGGACTCGGCTATAAAACGGAGGTCCCTGGTCATTGAGCTTAACATAGAATCGGACAGCACTCAATATATTTTGGATGTTTTAAAACTAATTCCGCGAGTTTAAAGAGGAACAGGTCATCAAGAGTCACGCTAGGTTACGGTAGGTGGCAGACCTATGTAACAGGCTCACTTAGACTATTCAGTCCATTGTGATACCACATTAACTAAAAGTACCTATTACATATGGACACTTCTAGTTTTAACCGTTGAACCTTCTCGATTATTTTCTTCTGCTGAACCAACCAGATTGTTCCAAAAACATTAGCAGACTGCTTAAGTTAACGTTTTCCAGGTCCGCCAGTAATCTGACGCTATATGCCCCTAAAATTTGCTTACGCCTGACACAAAATGCAGGACACTCACACAAGAGGTGTTTTATTGATTCCTTTTCCTCCGCATCATGACAGCTCATACAATAGTCATTATACTTCGTACCAATAGTTTTTGCAAAATCGCCTATCAGGCAGCGACCCGTTATAGCAGATATTAGGAGTGATATCTGGCGTCTCGAGAACACTAGCATATCTAGTGTGCGGTTTAAGTTTAAATGGGGCCATATTTGCTTGGTGTAGTTACAACCCTTACAATTCTCCCATCGAACATTTGCCATCATGACAGCCTTCTCACGCAGTAAGAGCTTGCAGGTAGCCAGAGGCATACCAACAGATTCTAGTTCCCCTGGAATATGTAAGGTAGTTCCTTGCCTTGCTAGCTCATCTGCTTCGGAGTTCCCCGGTATGTTCCTATGGCCAGGCACCCATATTAGGTGAATATTGTGCTGCTCAGCCATCTAATTGAGAGATTTGCGGCAGTCGATGGCCGTTTTCGAGTTGAGGAACACAGAGTCCAAGCATTTTATTGCAGGTTGACTGTCTGAGCATATATTAATGCCAATATTGCTTGGAGCATTACTTCTCAGCCAATTCACCACTTCTCTTATTGCTAATATTTCAGCCTGAAACACACTACAGTGATCAGGTAATCTTTTCGCTATTCGAAGTTCCAGATCTTTAGAATATACTCCGAAACCCACTTGGCCATCCAATTTGGAGCCATCAGTGTAGAAATCTATATATCTTTTATTCCCCGGGGTCCGTGTACACCACGCCTCACTGTTGGGAATTAGAGTCTCAAACTTTTTGTCGAAAAGTGGACTCGCCAAAGTGTAATCCACTACGATAGGCACATCTGGCATTATTTTGAGGACCGAACTGTGACCGTAACTTTTTTCCGACCACAGCGATAGCTCGCGCAACCGCACAGCCGTTGTTGCAGCTGACTGTTTGGCCGAAATGTCTAAAGGCAATAGATGCAGTATGACATTAAGGGAATTTGTTCCTGTCTTGCTGAATGCACCTGAGATACACAAGCACGCCATACGCTGAACTTTGTCTAAACTTGTCGGCTGGTGAAGTGCCGGCCACCAGACTAAAACACCATACAGCATTATAGGTCTAACCACTGCCGTGTATCGCCAATGTACAATTTTTGGTTTTAGTCCTCACTTTTTCCCTATTGCCTTTTTGCACGAGTATAAAGCTACCGTTGCTTTCCTCGCCCTTTCTTCAATATTAAGTTTAAAGTTCAGCTTCCTGTCCAAAATAACACCAAGGTATTTTACATACTCCCTAAAGGGAATTTCAATACCCTCTAAGAAAATGGGCCTAACCGTGGGAGTTTTGCAATCTTTGCAGTACATGACTAGTTCTGTCTTTGCAGGATTTACCCCAAGACCATTATCTTTCGCCCATTTCTCAGTCATCCGGAGGGCTCTCTGTATAATATCTCAAACTGTTGATGGGAATTTTCCCCTGACTGCTAGCGCCACATCACCTGCGTACGCCACCACTTGTATCCTTTCTTTTTCTAGGGAAAAGAAGAGGTGATAGAACTCCTCCTTGAGGAGTGCCTCTGTTCACATACCTTTGTATGTTTGCTTGTCCTAGTGTGGCTGAAATGCGTCTCTTCCTTAGAAGTTCGTCTACCAGCCTAAGTATACCTGGATCAACATTCAGAGTTGTCAGTCCATTTAATATCGAGCTCGGATGGACGTTATTGAACGCCCCTTCGATGTCTAGAAATGCCACGATTGTGTATTCTTTGACAGATAGTGAGCTTTCAATAAAGCTGACTAGTTCATGTAATGCGGTCTCAGTAGACCTGCCCTTCGAGTATGCATGTTGTCTTTCGAGAGCAAACTTGAATCGACGCTAGTTCTAAGATAAATATCTATCATCCTCTCCAGAGTCTTAAGTAGGAATGATGATAAGCTGATTGGTCGGAAATCCTTCGCATTCGAGTGAGAGGCTTTTCCCGCTTTAGGTATGAAAACGACTTTTGATTCCCTCCACTTTCGTGGAATATATGCTAAGTTGATACATCCTATATATATCGCCGACAACCAGGGGATAATTCTGTCAGCCACCGCTTGTAACTCCGCTGGAGTAATTTCAGCTCGGAGTAATTCGTGGATGCTAGAACCTTCCGTAGTCTGGAAGCCTCGGACGTATTCTCAATGCTGCTGCAGTAATCATTCCAAGAGTTATGCTGAGCCTTTCTCAGTTCTCGCTTGTATCCTCTCAGATTCTTCTTGTAAACGTCCCAATCCACAGGAGCTCTGGTGGACTTTGCTTTGTTAAAGAGCTTCCTGCACGATTTCCTCATATTACCTAACTCCGTAGACCACCATGGTGGTCGATTTTTCCCCCTTGGCTTCCCCTTAGGGCATGCAGCTTTTAGTGAAATGTTGAAGGCCTTAGTAATCCTCTCCACTGCGTGTTCGATAACTTGCACAGTGCTCATATTTGTCTCTGGTATTTCCGGTATCATCATATTGAACGATTCCCTATACCTATTCCAGTCAGCTTAGGATACTAGCTGACTGGAATAGGTACTAGGATACTAGCTGACTGGAATAGGTACCAGTCAGCTTGGGATACTAGCTGACAGAATACTAGGAGTACCTGACCAGACTATTCAATTTGTCTTTGTCATTCCATTCCATTCCGCTACTTAGGCCTCACAAAAATACGAGCAAGGGTGAAAGGTAGAGGCATATCTGCTTTCTCTCACCAGTAGTGTAGGAGCTTGAGGTAATAATCCTCCCTAGTCTCGCAGAGAATTTTTTGAAACTGTTCCAAGGAGTAACCAGCCATTCTGTCAGAGCAGAGCTAATCTTTATTGAAATCTATACTGGAACTGTCCATATTCCTCAGAGGCAAATAATTTTAATTTTTCAATTTTATAATTTCGAACATTTAAATTTCAACCATTTCATTTGATATCCCACAACGAGATTTGTGGGAGGTTTTTTTCTTTTACCCATACCCCCTGGTAGGAATGGGTTACCATACACAAATCCTTCCAATAGAATCCTGGTCATGGTAGAAAAAAACCTCGTCGATGACAAATGTTAGTTTTGCATGTTTTTCGAAGAGTTTGTTTGCAAAGAATATGGGATTTGGTTTACTCTAAATGATTATGATGGCAAATCATAACCCCATTCTCATATTTATGAATATGAATGTAAGTGAAAAACTATGACTTGATAGTTTTGTTATATCCTATAGTGCCAAGGGGCAATGTTCTTGATACAGGATACTGGGTATATTGCCAACGATATGATATTTGATGATTTATATTTTGCAACCATTAGTCTCGAATGTGTTTAGAATTAATTTTTCGTGTGTAATCAAATAAGCAACTAGAAATGGGAATGGGAAATGTTAAGGCAATACAGAGATATCAAATAAACAGTCAAGTATTGCTGTTGGCTACTGGGATCAGGAATAGAAAATTAATTTAAAATTTCTAAAAGTAAAAAAGGCTTCAAATTTGATATAAGACGGGAAGATCAGTGTATGTAGGTCTATATTAAAATCGGTTCCTATATTAAGCATTCTTTTTTATACCCTCCATCATAGGATGGTGGTATATTAACTTTGTCATTCCGTTTGTAACACATCGAAATATTGCTCTAAGACCCCATAAAGTGTATATATTCTGGGTCGTGGTGAAACTCTGAGTCGATCTAAGCATGTCCGTCCGTCCGTCCGTCCATCCGTCCGTCTGTTGAAATCACGCTAACTTCCGAACGAAACAAGCTATCGACTTGAAACTTGGCACAAGTAGCTGTTATCGATGTAGGTCGGATGGTATTGAAAATGGGCCATATCGGTGCACTTTTACGTATAGCACCCATATAAAGGGACCCTCAGATTTGGCTTGTGGAGCCTCTAACAGAAACATATTTCATCCGATCCGGCTGAAATTTGGTACATCGTGTTGGTATATGGTCTCTAACAACCATGCAAAAATTGGTCCACATCGGTCCATAATTATATATAGCCCCCATATAAACCGATCCCCAGATTTGGCTTGCGGAGCCTAAAATAGAAGCAAATTTCATCCGATGCAGCTGAAATTTGGTACATGGTGTTGGTTTATGGTCTCTAATAATCATGCAAAAATTGGTCCACATCGGTCCATAATTATATATAGCCCCTATATAAACCGATCCACAGATTTGGTTTGCGGAGCCTAAACGAGAAGAAAATTGCATCCGATCCGGCTGAAATTGGGTACATGATGTTGGTATATGGTCTCTAACAACCATGCAAAAATTGGTCCATATCGGTCCTTAATTATATATAGCCCCCATATAAACCGATCCCCAGATTTGGCTTGTGGAGCCTCTAAGAGAAGCATATTTCATCCGATCCGGCTGAAAATTGGTACATGGTGTTGGTATATGGTCTCTAACAATCATGCAAAAATTGGTCCACATCGGTCCTTAATTATATATAGCCCCCATATAACTCGATCCCCAGATTTGGCTTGCGGAGCCTCAAAGAGAAGCAAATTTCATCCGATCCGGCTGAAATTTGGTACATGATGTTGGTATATGGTGTCTAACAACCATGCAAAAATTGGTCCACATCGGTTCATAATTATATATAGCCCCCATATAAACCGATCCCCAGATTTGGCTTGCGAAGTCTCCAAGAGAAGCAAATTTCATCCAAGCCGGTTGTAATTTGGAACATGGTGTTAGTATATGATGTTTAACAACCGTGCCAGAATTGGTCCATATCGGTCCATAATTATATATATCCCCCATATAAAACGTTCTCCAGATTTGACCTCCGGAGCCTCTTGGAGGAGAAAAATTCATCCGATCCTGTTCAAATTAGGAACGTGGTGTTAGTATATGGTCGCTAACAACCATACCAAAATTTGTCCAATCACACAAAAATTGGTCCATATCGGTTCATAATCATGGTTGCCACTAGAGCCAAAAATAATCTACCAAAATTTTATTTCTATAGAAAATTTTGTCAAAATTTTATTTCTATAGAAAATGTTGTCAAAATTTTATTTCTAGAGAAAATTTTGTTAAAATTTTATTCGGTTCATAAAAAAAATTTTCATCATTTTCAAAATTTTATTTCTATAGAAAATTTTGTTAAAATTTTATTCGGTTCATAATCATGGTTGCCACTCGAGCCACAAATAATCTACCAAGATTTTATTTCTATAGAAAATTTTGTCAAAAGTTTATTTCTATAGAAAATTTTGTTAAAATTTTATTTCTGTAGAAATTTTTGTCAAAATTTTCTTTCTATAGCAAATTGTGTCAAAATTTTTTTTCTATAGAAAATTTTGTGAAAATTTTATTTCTATAGAATATTTTGTTAAAATTTTATTTCTGTAGAAAATTTTGTCAAAATTTTATGTCTACTTTGTCAAACTGAATTATATACGTATTGGATCGATCTTTTTGATTTAATATATACCACGTATGGACTTACATACAATTTAGAAGATGGAGTTAGGAGGTTTTAAGATACCTTGCCATCGGCATGCGTTACCGCAACTTAAGTAATTCGATTGTGGATGGTGTTTAGAAAAAGTTTCTGCGCAATCCATGATGTAGGGTACATAAGCTTCGGCCTGGCCGAACTTACGGCCGTATATACTTGTTATTATTTGATTTGATTGAACAATTTAGCAACTAATTGATTATATAAGTGGTCCCGCGCCAAAGGGGATTATTGGGACAAAATATGAATTTACGGGTCTAAAAGGCCATTAGCTTCTTCCAGATGGAGACTCCCTTGGCTTATTACGGAAAACTTTAAAGTATTCAATCTGACTAACATCTTTCCAAAAACTAGCCCTTGTGAACTCATTGTTATTCTAATTATAGTTTCGATTTTTCCTCATTTCTACTCTTATCACTCGATTTAGAACTAAAGTTCTTGTACTTGGTTTCCCTACGTACCAATAAATTTCCCATTATTGTTAGTAGTTTCGTATATATACTTAAAGTCTATTCGATAGCTATCTGAATATGTTAATATTGATTTTTTTTTTATTCGTAAATATCTTTGTTCCTGAACTTACCTGAGAGTTGGCATCTGCTCTCCTTTCTTAGCAAACTCTATTTCTGAATGGACAATTGACTGACTGGTTAGCTATCAGGCTAACTGGATGGTTGTCTTACCAACAAATCAACATCATTGCCTATTCAAATATTTATTTATGCAATTATTTCGGCATTTCCATTTTGCAATTGGTGTGTACCACCATCGACTGCAAAATAAATAATTTCAAATTAACCGTTTGCTCTGTGACCAGATGGACGGACATTTCATTTCGTTTCATATACGAATGACGAATGAGTAGATACAGTGGTTCTTTTCAGATACTCACGCAAAGGTTATGCGAAAATTGATTTTGTTTGCGATAGAGGTTGGTCATTGAGTATCTAGCACATTGAAGTTCTCAATACTAGTATTTTTCCAGCTGTGCGTCATGGATTGGTATGTCCGCTTTGCATGCTAGCATCTACATATATCTTCCACCAGGAAGGACGAGTTGCTGTATTCCGGTCATCCAATCTGAATTGCTGGATTCAGGACTAAGAGATACATTTTTAAGTTGTCTCTAGTCAGTCCATTTCATCATCCACAAGTGATGGTCTTCCTTCAAACAGAATACTCCGCTCATTGTATGTTTGAGGCGACGCCAGAATTCGTCGTAAATGGTTGAGTGAATTTTATTCTTCTAGTGGTAGGTTGACAAGTTAGTCTGTGGCTCTTGTCATCATTTACCAAAATTTTCTGCGCATGATTTATTTCTGGTTCTCTGTTCCTTATATCTGTACTTCTTTTTATATCCTCCACCATAGGATGGGGGTATATTAACTTTGTCATTCCGTTTGTATCACATCGAAATATTGCTCTAAGATCCCATAAAATATATATACTCTGGGTCGTGGTGAATTTCTGAGTCGATCTAGGCATGTCCGTCCGTCCGACCGTCTGTTGAAATCACGCTAACTTCCGAACGAAACAAGCTATCGACTTGAAACTTGGCACAAGTAGTTGTTATTGATGTAGGTCAGATGGTATTGCCAATGGGCCATATCGGTCCTCTTTTACGTATAGCCCATATATAAACGGACCTCCAGATTTGGCTTGCGGAGCCTCTCAGAGAATCATATTTTATCCGATCTGGCTGAAATTTGGTACGTGGTGTTAGTATATGGTGTCTAAAAACAATGCAAAAATTGGTTCACATCGGTCCATAATTATATATAGCCCCCATCTAAAGGGACCGCCAGATTTGGCGTGCGGAGTCTCTAAGAGAAGCATATTTTATCCGATCTGGCTGAAAATTTGTACATGGTGTTGCTATAGGGTCTCTAAAAACCATGCAAAAATTAGTCCACATCGGTACATAATTATATATAGGCCCCATATAAACCGATCCCCAGATTTGGCTTGCGAAGCCTCAAAGAGAAGCAAATTTCATCCGATCCGGCTGAAATTTGGTACATAGTGTTAGTATATGGTCTCTAACAACCATGCAAAAATTGGTCCTGTTCGGGCCATAATTATATATAGTCGCCATATAAACCAACCCCAAGATTTGGCTTGCGGAGCCTCTTTGAGAAGAAAATTTCATCCAATCCGGTTGAAATTTGGTACGTAGTGTTAGTATATAGTCTCTAACAACCGTGCAAAAATTACTTCATATCGGTTCATAATCATATATAGCCCCCATATAAACCGATCCCCAGATTTGGTTTTGGAGCCTCTTGAGGAACAAATTTCATCCAATTAAGTCGAAATTTGGTACATTGTGCTAGTATATGGCCTTTAGCAACCATGCCTAATTAGGTCCATATCGGTTATATATAGCCCTCAGATAAACCGAAGGCGGTAACATCGTTTTATGATACCTTGCCATCGGAAAGTATTTCCACAACCCGAGTAATTCGATTGTGGATGACAATCTTTCGTAGAAGTTTCTACGCAATCCATGGTGGAGGGTACATAAGATTCGGACTGGCCGTATATACTTGTTCTCTTTACTTTTATGGCAACTTATTCGAGCTTACTTACGTTGAGAAAGATCCGTCCTAGAACTGACATGGCACGAAGATAGCCTTCCTCAATGAGAGTAGAGTTCAATGTGATCGATTTTTATATAAATCATTTATCTTCCATCCGAAAGTTATTGTTGATCAGAGGTTTCTCATTAGGTTGTTTAGGTTAGGTTAGGTTAGGTGGCAGCCCGATGTGTCAGGCTCACTTAGACTATTCAGTCCATTGTGATACCACATTTGTGAACTTCTCTCTTATCACTGAGTGCTGCCCGATTCCATGTTAAGCTCAATGACAAGGGACCTCCTTTTTACAGCCGAGTCCGAACGGCGTTCCACATTGCAGTGAATTCACTTAGAGAAGCTTTGAAACCCTCAGAAATGTCACCAGCATTACTGAGGTGGGATAATCCACCGCTGAAAAATTTTTTGTTGTTCGGTCGAAGCAGGAATCGAACCCACGACCTTGTGTATGCAAGGCGGGCATGCTAACCATTG
The DNA here is from genome assembly GCF_050003625.1 of Haematobia irritans. NCBI lineage: Eukaryota > Metazoa > Arthropoda > Insecta > Diptera > Muscidae > Haematobia > Haematobia irritans. The sequence goes on along the minus strand of NC_134397.1, from coordinate 38,598,174 downwards.
CACCACGGTGGCTCCCATACGTGGTTTGACCGTTTCATTTTATAAAATGCTGGTGGACCATAAAGGATCAATGTTCCCCCACTTAAAACAAATTTCCAATTTTACTGTGGTATCTTTGAATAATAACCGAATAATTAATCAAATTGTACCAAAAATCTTGGACTTCTTCCTGTTGGAACCCAGGAGCTCCTTTTTCCCCTCTTTAGTTAAAGCAGGAGGAGGTTAAAAACTTCTGATAAGAATATCTTCTCAAGTTGTCAGGTGAAAATCCGAGATGTAACCATTGAACTTCATGCCAAGCTCATTGATATCTAACCTTCAACATTTTCCTTTTGGAGCCCAAAAGCTCCTTTATCACCTCGTTAGTCAGAGACGTAAAAATTGTTGCCTTTGACTTCAGTAAGAAGCTGAAAACTTCTTTCACTAAAGAAGTCTGGGAAGGTACGATTTATACCTCAATCCAACATAGCAGATGTTTACACTATAACCGTATAGGTTCCTGTCCTGAGGTAGTCATTGATCTCCGTGTCAAGCTCTTTGACATCTACCTTAGGTTAGGTGGCATCCCGATGTTTCAGGTTCACTTAGACTATTCAGTCCATTGTGATACCACAGTGGTGAACTTCTCTCTTATCACTGAGTGCTGCCCGATTCCATGTTAAGCTCAACGACAAGGGACTTCCTTTTTATAGCGGAGCCCGAACGGCGTTACATATTGCAGTGAAACCACTTAGAGAAGCTTTGAAACACTCAGAAATGTCACCAGCATTACTGAGGTGGGATAATCCACCGCTGAAAAACTTTTTGGTGTTAGGTCGAAGCAGGAATCGAACCCGCGACCTTCCGTATGTATGGCGGTGGCTCCCACCTAAGGCTTCTTCCTTTTCAGGGCTAGAGCTCCTTCATCGTCTCTTTAGAGAAAACCGTTAATATGGCTGCTTTCACTGGAAATCTCTGAGTCTGTAGAGGTATGCATTATTATTCAATTCAAAATCACAGATGTCTTCACTATAAATTGCACTGTTGTCAGGTACAAACATGTGAGAGAGTAAATCTAAAAGCGTAAATAGCGTTTTTGTTTATTTGGAGTCCGAAATTTGATATTCAGCTCTATGACATATATTCCGTTGGTTACTTGCAGCGCAGCATATATTGAAGATATCATCGCTGCAAGTTGTTACCAGAACCTTAGGCTTCTTCCTTAGAATCCTATGAGCTCTTTTATCACCTATTTACTGAATATGGTTTCTTTCGACTTCATCAGGAAGCTGAAGACTTCTTTCACCAAAGAAATCTCTGAGTGTTGGAAGGTATCCATTATTCCTCAATTCAAGATTGCTGTCGGTATTACGATAATTGTGGAGATTTCAGGTGAATATCTGGCAGTGGTATTCATGATTTCGGTAGGTAAATTTAGAAAGGATGGGGAAGAACCCCAACTTGAACTACGCTTTGATTCTTCTTCCTTCGTACTAATCTCTTACTTTGGGAGATCTGCATAAGACTTTCGCTTTATGAGTTTGAAGTCAACAAATGCTGATTTCATTCTTTCGTTTTAGTGTGTGAGAGATTTCTAGTCGTTATCGACGGTCCCCCGGATCAGTGATATTTCTTCCAAGGACGTGCAACATTTTCTATCTAGTCTCTGGACCATCTTTTTCGTCTCGTGTATCAGTTAACCTTGATTCTTCGTAGGGGAAACTCTATCTCCCAGTCCGCAATTTCACATAAACCTTTAGTTGATAAACCATCTCTTAAGATAATTGGGAAGAAGGGGGTATTCGACAACTTGCCTGATGGTTAGGTTAGGTTAGGAGGCAGCCCGATGCATCAGGCTCACTTAGACTATTCAGTCCATTGTGATACCACAGTGGTGAACTTCTCTCTTATCACTGAGTGCTGCCCGATTCCATGTTAAGCTCAATGACAAGGGACCTCCTTTTTATAGCCGAGTCCGAACGGCGTCCAGATTGCAGTGAAACCACTTAGAGAAGCTTTGAAACCCTCAGAAATGTCACCACCATTACTGAGGTGGGATAATCCACCGCTGAAAAACTTTTAGGTGTACGGTCATAGCAGGAATCGAACCCACGACCTTGTGTATGAAAGGCAGGCATGTCAACCATTGCACCACGGTGGCTCCGTTGAATTCGCAGTGCGAATATCAGTTTTCATAATTAACGACCTATTCCACCATTTAACGTTTCTTAACTCATTTATCCTTGATCCAAGATTATTCATTTCTTCCTTTGAACACTTCTCTCATAGCTCTTATTAGTCGATTTTGATATCCGCATGGGAAAGTTCGAACAGATCTTTTGCCCATGGAGGGCATGGTCATAGGTCTGTATTTCACAGAGCTATAGGCAATGAAGGCTATTCCCCCTCCGACCTTTCACTCTCCTTCTTGTCAACAGAGTGGCAGAAAAATGAGGAGATATAATTCTAAAAATTAATCCCTTCTAAAGTCGAAACGGATGGCTTACATCTTTCAGAATGTGCCCTACTTGAGGCGACATGGTTTGGGTTGTTTACCTCATGGGTCTTTTTCATTTGCTGAAGTGGCGAGCTTACAGCTCAGTATTGTGCACTCTCATTGGGTTTCGATATTTCAGTGATTGCAAACCAGGACTGCGTGATAGACGAGGCAATGATCTCATCGTCTCCTTATATTTCTATCAAATGTTACCAGGAAAGTCTTCGGGAAATCTACCCCAGTAGATCGTGACCAAGAATACTTATACTTATCGGGGACAAGAATACGGTTTATTTGAACCAAGAATACTTTTTCCGATCCAACCATCTGAGGACTGAATTCATATCTGTCAGATGGAGCATCGGATCGTTTTCGTTGCTTTGGTAGATTTTCTTCAGCATGATCGCTTTGTCTGTAGATCATTAGTCGTGGACGGTCCCGGACTGTTTTAAGGTTTTGGGTTAGTAGGCGATGCAATTGCTCCCCTTCCTTAATACTGAAAAACGTTGTGACACTATTAGTTTAACGCAAAGAATTCCCTGTGTCTGGATGGTCACAAACAGAGTAAAAAAACACATACTTGACAAGTTCCATTAGTTAGATGGTCAGTGTATAGGAACAATATCAGAGAAGGCCTCGTTTGTTATCGCAGATTGAAACACTCGACATGATCGTTCTTCAGTTCATGTTGTTCGATTAGTTAATCGCTATGTTCATTAGATTTCAGAATCCGCAGATATAAAGCACTCCTTGCGCCTTTAATGAAACGTCATTTACTTTCCCACATATTCTTCATCTCAGTGATTACCTTTACACCAAACCTTTCCTCATGTCTAAAGATATCTCTGCAGAATAATTTCGATCCCAGAATTGAGGACTTTCATTCCACTGTTACTACACCATCTCAATTGCTTGTCTCTTCCATTGCTAAACGTTAAAGGAGTACACCGTCATCATCAGATATCGAATGTGAGCAAATGTTTTGTGGACGCTTTGGCAACTTACTCATCAAATAAGCGGTAACAAAATTAAAAATTAAAATTTATGCCATTTTCAATGATGATGATGATGATGAGGTAGAAAACCATTACAGGTTCACAACACAGTATGGAAGCGTTTCAAAGGAGTTAGGTCAGGTAAGCCCATACAAATGTGGTCGACTTAAATGATTTCATTTAAAGTCCACATATTGCAGGAGTATAATTAAAAGAAAGCTACTCCTCGAATGTTATGGAGAAAGGAAGAAATTCAGACATACCAAAGAGTGAAAGAATAACAATGAAAACAGGTGTTTCAACAGCCATGTTTCGTTTCATCGTTGAACAATTCCAGATCATCACTTTGGCAACTGTATCGTCGATATATGTATTCACGTTTTAATAGAAAATCAATGTAACAGAAAATGTTAAGATGTGGATTGCCTATTGAATAGTTTTATCATTTTATAGATACCTTGAGCGTTTTCATAAATTATGATTTTTCTTTGGCGTTTCTGTGTTTTTTTGTCTCTCCAACGTTACCTAACCATTCTCACCATTTAAGTAGGATGGCCTGTAAGAAATTTCAGACAATGTTCTATGCCTTAAATAGCAGCGAGAACAATGTTGCTCCAATGCTAACTGATGCTGAGTTTTGCTTTTGTTTTTGTTCGAAATCTGACCAAGTTCCAGAGCTCGTGCCAATCGAGTGTCAATATCATCACCTTTTTATTGCCATATCCAGGCAATTTAGCCACTTGGTAGGTAGTTAGGTAGCCAAAGTGTTTACGGTGGTAATAGGTGCCTCTCAAGTCATTACCTGCTCATAGATTCATGCAACGTTCGTTCGTGCCACAATGGCATACAATTTCAATGTCTCTCGTCTCCTCCGAACATAAATATCAATAACAGACGTTGACTTCTTTTGGCCATAGGTCTAGTCAATTGGTTGTGGAATTGTGGAAATGGAGAAGCTACAGTTAATGATAACCAATCCATCTATGATGATAGCTACGAGCATAGATCATTTACACAACTCACTCATGGATCATTAGTAAACATCAGTCATAAGGTATCATAGCTCGGTATGGTCTTCCGTTTCATCCCCAATGTCTGGTGTGTGTGTCTGCGGCAGAGACTTAGTCTGCTAACCTCTTGAAGTTAAGTTAAAATAATTTTTCTAAATTTACTCATATGGTAAAATTACCTTAATAGGCTTTCTTATTATTGTGACCATAGAGATGATACTGTTGGTAGTTTCATCCAGTTGTCATTTATGATTGTAATAATCTGTCAATTTGGAAAGAATAACATGGTAGAAATTTACCATGGAAGGTAATTAATGGAGACAGACCAAATAGGTGATGTAAAATGGGATGGGTCCATCAATAGGTCCAACTCATGTAGGTGTCTTCGTAGCTGTAGTCGAAAAGAATGCCACAAAAATAGAGGAAAACAATGGCCTCTGCCAAAACTACTCGGAGGTAAAATGGGACAAGAGGAGGAAAACTCTTTTCCATCCTTTGAGAGATGTTTGAGAATTATAACATCACCATTGTGAGGGGATCAAATTAGGACTAAGACAAAAGAACGGCAAATGAGGTCAGTGATATCAACGAGACATTACCGAACGAACAGAAGAAATTATCTAGGGCGCAACTAAAGGGTGATACGGTCAAAATTTGGTCAATATAAACTTTACGTATTTCTTTCAATTTTGCATTTAAAAACCTGAACACCCCTCATTTTGAAGGTGTGTGTGTAGAATGTTGCTCCTATTTTGATTTTGGAATTCACTCTTCAGTCCAAGCAAGAGCAGCGTATCAAAATTTTGCTCGCGCATCGCGAAAATCCGAGCTACTCGCACGCAAACCTGGTAAAATCGCTAAAAGTTGCCAAATCAACCGTTACAAATGTAATTAAAGTGTTTGGAGAACGTTTGTCGACAGCCAGGAAGTCTGGATCGGGGGGAAATCGAAAACCGGAAGCCGCTGAGACGACAAAGAGAGTTGCCGGTAGTTTCAAGCGAAACCCTAACCTCTCTCTCTCCGAGATGCCGCAAATAAGCTGGGTGTATCGTCTACAACCGTGCATCGAGCCAAAAAACGAGCCGGACTATCGAGCCACCGTGGTGCAATGGTTAGCATGCCCGCCTTGCATACACAAGGTCGTGGGTTCGATTCCTGCTACGACCGAACACCAAAAAGTTTTTCAGCGGTGGATTATCCCACCTCAGTAATGCTGGTGACATTTCTGAGGGTTTCAAAGCTTCTCTAAGTGGTTTCACTGGAATGTGGAACGCCGTTCGGACTCGGCTATAAAAAGGAGGTCCCTTGTCATTGAGCTTAACATGGAATAGGGCAGCCCTCAGTTATAAGAGAGAAGTTCACAACTGTGGTATCACAATGGACTGAATAGTCTAAGTGAGCCTGATACCTCGGGCTGCCACATAACCTAACCATCGACTTACAAGAAGGTAGTGACTTCAAATCGCGATGATAAACAAAATACGACGGCCAAAGCGCGATCCCGGAGGCTGTACACGACGATGCTGACGAAGTTTGGCTGCGTGGTAATGGACGACGAAACCTACGTCAAAGCCGACTACAAGCAGCTTCCGGGACAGGAGTTTTATACGGCAAAAGGAAGGGGAAAGGTAGCAGATATTTTCAAGCACATAAAACTGTCAAAGTTCGCAAAGAAATATCTGGTTTGGCAAGCCATCTGTACCTATGGCTTGAAAAGCAGCATTTTCATAGCTTCCGGGACTGTCAACCAAGAAATTTACGTGAAAGAGTGTTTGAATAAACGTCTGCTGCCTTTCCTGAAGAAACACGGTTGTTCCGTACTGTTTTGGCCGTATTTGGCATCTTGCAATTACGGTAAAAAGGCCATGGAGTGATACGCCGCCAACAACGTGCAGGTGGTTCCCATGGACAAGAACCCTCCCAACACGCCAGAGCTCCGCCCAATTGAGAAATACTGGGCTATTGTCAAGCGGAACCTAAAGAAGACCGAAAAAACTGCTAAGGACGAGCATCAGTTCAAGGCAAACTGGCTTTCTGCGGCGAAGAAGGTGGACAAGGTGGCTGTACAAAATCTGATGGCAGGTGTCAAGCGTGAGGCCCGGCAGTTCGGATTTGGAAAAGCGAAAGCCTAACTGAATATTTTTCCTGAATTTTATACTAATTGAACTTGAAAAAGAAATTTAATTTGATTTTTTAAATAAACGATTTCACCGATTTACACACGTTTTCCCTTGACCAAATTTTGACCGTATCACCCTTTAAAGTTGAAAAGGATCAATCTGATGAAGACAATGAAGAATGCTACGAAGAGGAAGAGTGATACTATTTTCAATTAAAAGCAAGAGCATCAAATATCCCGAAGAAAGAACATTGTCATTTGGGAAAGAAGACAAGGATACTGGAAAACCCAAGTACAATTGCAAGGTATACCCTGATTAGCCGATTCCCAAGATATGAAGAAAGCGCACGCATCTTCTTAATCTTTCATCTTTGTGGTTAGGTTAGGTTAGGTTGTAGAGAATGACATCAATTTTGTATTGAATTGATGTCCGCTTAGATCACTATAGATCCATTGTGATTCCTCTTTCCAGCTTTTTCCTGCCGATGTGGTCCCCTTTGAAGTAGTCTCAGAACTTCCAAGTGTCCGTCTTATATAAATGAAATCGTAGAACAAGCAACCAGAGGCCTGGATGACGGCAAGCATGTTCCTTAAGCTGCCCTCCCGCAGATAAGTAAGAGCCCTCCCGCAGATAAGTAAAAGCCTGCAGATAAGAGGGAGCCACCGTGGAGCAATGGTTAGCATGTCCGCCTATACACAAGGTCGTGGGTTCTATTCCTGCTACGACCGAACACCAAAAAGTTTTTCAGCGGTGGATTATCCCACCTCAGTAATGCTGGTGACATTTCTGAGGGTTTCAAAGCTTCTCTAAGTGGTTTCACTGGAATGTGGAACGCCGTTCGGACTCGGCTATAAAAAGGAGGTCCCTTGTCATTGAGCTTAACATGGAATCGGTCAGCACTCAGTGATAAGAGAGAGGTTCACCACTGTGGTATCACAATGGACTGAATAGTCTAATTGAGCCTGATACATCGGGCTGCCACATAACCTAACCTAACCTCATCTAACCTAAGAGCCTGAAAGAAAAAAGAAGAGCCCAGTATCTTGTTTCTTCTAAAAGATAATCCTGGACACTGACACAGGAAGTGGTACGAGTCTTCCCTAACTTCCGGGTACAGACACCATCTACAGATGTCATCATCTTTAAGGGCCTATTCCTTCCATGTGTTTGCCAAGTGTGTTATATCCTGTTATGATGCCAATCAAAGGCCGCAATTTCTCTATGTTCATCTTCATGGAAAAAAGGAAGAAAACAAGAGACGTCAAGACGCATCTGGCAAAGTCGGAAGAGAATGTGGACGATATAAACTCGATACTCTTGGGAACGAGTTACCAAATCATTAGCTTTGGTCCAAAGGGCCCATATCTCTGATCAGCGATGACAAAGTGACGAGAGCTGAAAACAGCTTTCTCCAAACTGATACCTAAAAAGTCTCCAGATCCCCTGCGAGACGATCCGGAGGAAAGGGTTACCAAATTTTCAGGGAGAACCTTTACGTCAAAGGACGCAAACAGCGAGGAAAAGATAACGAGAGCTCAAACCAGCTTCCTCAAAGCAGATAGCTACAAAGTCTCAAGGCCCCGACGGGATACCTTTGGAAGTAGTAAATGAGATAACCGCCTAGGGAGAATACTCTTTACAACATGGAAGACTCTGAAACGACTATTGATTTATTGACAAAGGCAAGCGAGATCCAGACTCAGCGTTGACATATCGACCAAACATCCTACTTTGAAGAAACTCGAAGACTTAGGGAACGGCTTATCAAATCGTCATGGAGAAACTTAGCACTTCTGATGATTGAGGACTACATGAAGAGAGCTCAAAACCACAACTTTATCGAAGCTAAAACCTACAAAATCTCCATTCCTCTAAGGGATAAATTTTGAAGTAGTAAAGGAGATAGAAGAAAACAGTCTCTGGAAGAGGTTATGAGAAGACCTACGAGGCGATATAAATTCGAAAACATGGGGAACTATCTACTTGTCATGGAGAAGCTTATCTCCAAAGATTTCATACATCTGAGGATTAAAGACAAGATACAAAGCCCCTAGTTCCCGGCGGGATACCTTTAGAAGTAGTGAAGTTGATAATCGTGAAGTTCTACTGATCTACAACAAATGCTTATTATAGAGAATAATCCTTAAAGCATGAACGAATCAGAAACTAGACTTTATAAGCAAAGGTAGTGAAGATCCAGACTTGCATATTGGACAAACATCCTACTTTCAAGAATACTGAGAAGTGAAGGACCAGTAGATTCTTATGGAGACGGGAAGGCGAACATTATATGAAGAAAGCGAGCTGATCTTCCAAATCCTTCATCTTCACGTAAAAGAAATTTTTCTAACCAGCGAGGCTCGATGAAATAATGCGTTTTACAGACTATCAGTTATTCCGGACGACAGTGCTCGTGTCGAACATATCTCATATATTGTGCACATTATAAGTTAAGTCCGAAGGCATAATCGATACTGCTGCATGTTTATGGGATCAATAACACATTTACCGATTATTTTGTCATCGCCAACAAGTCGTATCGATCCGACACCCTGTAAGATTCTTTTCTTTAGTAAGATAGTCGACGAGCACAAGCGGAACACTTGGTTAGAGCACCTGAAGCAAAGTAACTTAGGCACTGGAACTGGTAAATTGTGGTCAACAGGGAGAGCCCTCTCGAACCCCGCTACAAGGAATGATGGGATTTCAGTCACCTTTGGCGACGTGACTGTGACTGATCCGGAGAGATGCGCCAAATACTTCCACCGACAGTTTGTCGAGCATCCCGAGAGTGATAGAGCGAAAAGGAAAGCCACTCGTCGCATACGTGGTCTCCGAGCCGACGACACACCACAATTTACCGCAGCCGAAGTTACCAATGTCATCAACAGCGCGAAACCATCTAAGGCGCTGGACCCTCACGGAATTTCAATGCTAATGCTGAAGCATCTGGGAATACTGGGAGTTGAGCAACTGACCAGACTCCTCAATTTTTCCTTGGAATCACTCATTATACCCGATGTCTGGAAGATGGGAAGAGTGATTCCACTACTGAAGCCAGGCAAAGATTCGAGTAAAGGTGAATCGTACCGACCGATATCCCTTCTCTCGCCAGTAGTCAAGACACTTGTGGCACTACTCCTCCCCAGCTTTGTGGAGAATTTTCCAGCTGCCCACCATCAACATGGATTCCGTAAGGTACACAGTACGACGGCAGCCTTACATGTCATTTCGACACATACCAATAGGGGACTTAATCAGCCCAAGTCGTGTCATAGGACGGTCCTCGTGGCGCTTGACCTATCGAAAGCGTTCGATACGGTCAATCATGCCACAAAATTCGAGGACATCAAGAATACGTCCCTACCGGCAGGAACGAAGCGTTGGGTTCTGAATTATATGTGTGGACGCCAGTCGTACGTGGAATTCAGGGACAAGAAGTCAAAACCCCGTAGATTTAAACAGGCAGTTCCCCAGGGCACGATGATATCTCCGGCACTGTTTAACTTCTACCTGTCCTCGATTCCACCCCCTCCTGACGGCGTCGAGATTGTGCCTTATGCGGACGATTGCACAATCATGGCATCCGGGCCCATTGTTGATGACATTTGCGATCGATTGAATGTCTACCTCGCTGATCTTACAGTTATTTCACTGCAAGAAATTTGAGGATATCTCCCACCAAATCCTCAGCCACACTATTCACTACATGGACGGCGGACGTACGCAGGCAGTTGAATGTCAGAGTCGATGGGGTAACAATTCCGATAACAAATTACCCCAAGATTCACGGGGTCACATTCGACAGCCTTTTTAAGTCGTCCGTCCATGCCACTGCAATTTGTGATAAGCTCCGCGGTAGAAATAAGGTCCTCATGTCGCTTGCCGGCAGCACTTGGGGTGCGGACAAAGAAACCTTGTTAACTACATATAAGGCAGTACACCCCTGGATCACCTTTATGCGGAGACCAAGATCATCCCAGTTCGTCGACACAACTACATGTTGTCAAAGCAGTACCTCTTGGGCTGCCATCGAAGTTGTCATCCAAATCACCATCTTGTGGATAAACAACCTCCACCCAGGAATGTAAGGGTTGATCTTCACCTTCTAGAGCCCGAGATCCAGCGTTACAAAAGAGAGCCTCTAGATCCGGCAGCATACCTCACAGGTCTGAACAGGATTCATGAGGATACTGTAGCTAAAGCGGTGAGAAGCTACAAGTTTAATCCTGTTCTCGGAGTCCGACCGCCGCCCATAACACCGGAGGAGAGAGACCTCCCACGGCAGACAGGGGTAGTTTTGGCCCAACTAAGATCAGGCAAGTGCAGCCGCCTCAATTTTGGCATGGTTTTTAGTCTGTAGACAGAAGTGTTATCAACGATCTACTGAAATATAATAAAACCATTAGAGAGTGGAGCACTGGCATCCATTTAAGGGATTTTCCATACTAAGAAATAACAGCAAGTACTTAGTTGTAATTAGAATAAGAATTATTTTACAATACCATAAGGCTTTGTAATTATTAAATTAAATGAGTTTCCACTAAACTATCGTCGTTTTCTTTTCTCCTTCTCCTGTGTTTTCCATGTACAATCAGGAGTCGTTGTACATATTCATTTTGCTGAAAACACTAAGCCAATGTCAAGTATAGAAATTCCACATGGTTGTCATATACAAACCTCACTACTCGTCAGAGGCAATTGAGGTAAGTTAGAAATGTGCGAATTATTAATGCGTTCCAGATTCAAATCGACAATTATAAATCTAAAGAAATGAAAAAGCTTTTCCCCAATGGATAATGACAATTGGCACTGGAAAAGGCCAATACAACATAAGTTGAGAAAACCAACAAACGGAATAGTATCAACGGCTCTAGATACCGACCTAGACATTTACGTTACAAATGTCAAACAACTTCTCCATGATTATGGTGATGATGATGACACTGTTCTCTGATTTCTTGCCTTAGAGTACAATATGGAAAAGATGTGGGATAAAAACTCTTTAGTAACTGGAGTGTTTCTTTCGCCTTTGTCATTGTTATAGCATTTCGAGAAACTCCAATATGGGTTGAGACAAACGCTTGACTCTCAGTGACAAGAGATGAGTACAATTGTCAAAGTCAAAACCTGGCTAACTGCAAAACTTCAACAATAAATGAATGGCTGTTGACTGGCTGGAGGCTGACAACTGTGTGACTATAGACGGCTGAAATGTTCAATAAATGGATGGATGTCTGCTACGAAGATGCTGTCAATAATTGCTACCAAGTTAAACAGTTCTTCCCCCTACCTTTTTAAAGTTCTGAACTTCCATATGCGTTGCCCAAGAATCACTTCCTACCCTTTCACTCTTCGATCGTTTTGTGAGGTAGGAAAAAAATGAAATATCTGCCAGACAACGATTAAAAAGCGATTATATTCTTCAAGCTGAATGTTCTTGGATTTAGTGGATATCTGTCTGTTTTTCTTGAGACCATGATTCACACCGCTTCTTTCCTCCATCCATACCATTGTCATGATCCGCAAATGTGTGCAATTGCTTATTTGCTTTCAACATTTTGTCATTCTCTTTGAATTAAAGACCAGACATTTGTGGCACTTTTTGGCTACATTTTATAGATTATTCCAAGCTGATAATTGCTGAAGTGGAGGGAGCCGTTAGGTCTGATTGAACTTAGATGTTGAATGTGAAAATATTCTCAATTTGTGGCCAAAGGTGTTAGTTAAGCAATCGCATAAGAACAGCTATAATTGTGATTAGAAACACTGAACTGGAGGGTTAGGTTAGGTTAGGTGGCAGCCCGATGTATCAGGCTCACTTAGACTATTCAGTCCATTGTGATACCACATTGGTGAACTTCTCTCTTATCACTGAGTGCTGCCCGATTCCATGTTAAGCTCAATGACAAGGGACCACCTTTTTATTAGCCGAGTCCGAACGGCGTTCCACATTGCAGTGAAACCACTTACAGAAGCTTTGAAACACTCAGAAATGTCACCAGCATTACTGAGGTGGGATAATGGAGGGTTAATCCTAAAAGGCTGGCACGATTAGAATGTATCCTGTAAAAAGGAAGAACAAAAATTGTTAGACCAACTTTCGGCGAAGATACGTATTTCAACCACAATAGGGCAAACAAACATACAAAGGTATGTGAACAGAGGCACTCCCCAAGGAAGAGTTCTAGCACCTCTTCTTTGAAATGTTGCTATAAACAAGCTTCTCGTTTCCATAGAAAAAGAAAGGATAAAAGTTGTGGCATACGCAGATGATGGGACTCTAGTAGTCAAGGGAAAATTCGCATCCACAATTAGAGATATTATACAGAGAGACCTCTGGTTGGCTGAGAAATGGGCGACAGAGAATGGTCTAGGGGTAAATCCTGCAAAGACACAACTAGTCATGTACTGCAAAGAACGCAAAATTGCCATGGTTAAGTCCATCTCCTTAGGGGATATTTAAATTGCCTTTGGTGGGTGTGAAAAATACCTTGAAAATATTTTGGAAATGGAGCTAAACTTTAAGTTCAATATTGAAGCAAGGGCGAAAAAGCCACGGTAGCTTTTTACTCGTCCAAAAAGGCAATAGGGAAAAAGTGCAGAAGTGATTAGACCTATAATGTTATATGTTATTGAGGTCTGGTGGCGGATCTGGTGGTCAGATCTTCAGCAGCCGACAAGTTTAGATAAAGTTCAGCTAAGGGAGTGCTTGTGTATCTCAGGCGCATTCAGTAAGATTCCCTTGGGAGCCACCGTGGTGCAATGGTTAGCATGCCCGCCTTGCATACACAAGCTCGTGGGTTCGATTCCTGCTTCGACCGAACACCAAAAAGTTTTTCAGCGGTGGATTATCCCACCTCAGTAATGCTGGTGACATTTCTGAGGGTTTCAAAACTTCTCTAAGTGGTTTCACTGCAATGTGGAACTCCGTTCGGACTCGGCTATAAAAAGGAGGTCCCTTGTCATGGAGCTTAACATGGAATCGGGCAGCACTCAGTGATAAGAGAGAAGTTCACCACTGTGGTATCACAATGGACTGAATAGTCTAAGTGAGCCTGATACATCGGGCTGCCACATAACCTAACCTAAGATTCCCTTAATGTCATGCTGCATCTTTAGACATATTTGCCAAACATTCAGCTGCAACAACGGTTGTACGGTTGCGCGAGCTATCGCTGTGCTCGGAAAAAAGGCATGGTCCTCAAAATAATGCCAGATTTCCAAAACGTACTGGATTACGCTCTGGCGAAACCCCTTTTCGACATAAAGTTTGAAAATCTAGTTCCCAATGGTGAGGCGTGGTGCACACATACTTTGGAAAATAAACGTTATATGGATTTCTACACCGATGGCTTTAAATTGGGCGGACCAGTGGGTTTCGGTGTATATTCTAAAGACCTGGAACTTCGAATAGCGAAAAGATTCATAATCACTGTAGTATATTTCAGGCTGAAATATTAGCAATAAATGAGTTGGTGAATTGGCTGAGAAGTAATCTTCCAAAAAATGTGGGCATTAATATATACTCAAACAGTCAACCTGCAATAAAATCCTTGGACTCTGTGCTCCTTAACTCGAAAACGGTCATCGACTGCCGTAAATCTCTCAACGAGATGGCTGAGCAGTACAATATTCACCTAATACAGGTGCATGGCCACAGGAGGAGGAGCCACCGTGGTGCAATGGTTAGCATGCCCGCCTTGCATACACAAGGTCGTGGGTTCGATTCCTGCTTCGACCGAACACCAAAAAGTTTTTCAGCGGTGGATTATCCCACCTCAGTAATGCTGGTGACATTTCTGAGGGTTTCAAAACTACTCTAAGTGGTTTCACTGCAATGTGGAACGCCGTTCGGACTCGGCTATAAAAAGGAGGTCCTTTGTCATTGAGCTTAACATGGAATCGGGCAGCACTCAGTGATAAGAGAGAAGTTCACCAATGTGGTATCACAATGGACTGAATAGTCTAAGTGAGCCTGATACATCGGGCTGCCACCTAACCTAACCTAACCTATGGCCACAGGAGCTTACTGGGGAACTGCGAAACCGATTAGTTAACAAGGCTGGGAACCACCGTACATATTCCAGAGGAACTAGAATCTGTAGGCCTTTGCCTTTGGCTACCTGCAAGCTTTTACTGGGTGAGAATGCTGTTATGATCAGTGTTGCCAGAAATAGGGGAAATTTCCTACATGTAGTTTTTTTTTTTACCCTCCACCATAGCATGGGGGGAATAACAAAGTTAATATGTCATTCCCTTTGTAACACATCGAAATATTGCTCTCAGACCCCATAAAGTATATATATTCTGGGTCGTGGTGAAATTCTGAGTCGAACTAAGCATGTCCGTTTGCCTGTCTGTTGAAATCACGCTACCTTCCGGACGAAACAACCTATTGACTTGAAACTTGGCACAAGTAGTTGTTATTAATGTAGGTCGGATGGTATTGCAAATGGGCCATATGGGATCACTTTTGCGTATAGCCCCCATATAAACGGACCCCCAGATTTCGTTTGCGGAGCCTCTAAGAGAAGCATATTTCAACCGATCTGACTGAAACTTGGTACATGGTGTTGGTCTATGGTCTCTAACAACCATGCCAAAAATTGGTCCATATCAGTCCATAATTATATATAGCCCCCATATAAACCGATACCAAGATCGTTTATATGGGGGCTATATATATCCTCAAGAGAAGCACATTTCATCCGATCCGGCTGAAATGTGATACATGATGTTGGTATATGGTCTCTAACAACCATACAAAAATTGGTCCACATCGGTTCACAATTATATAGCCCCCGTATAAACCGATCCCCAATTTTGGCTTGCGGAGCCTCTAAGAGCCAAAAATAATCTACCAAAATTTTATTGCTATAGAAAATTTTGTCGAAATTTTATATTTCTATAGAAAATTTTGTCAAAATTTTATTTCTATAGAAAATTTTCTCAAAATTTTATTACTATCGAAAATTTTCTCAAAATTTTATTTCTATAGAAAATTGTTTTAAAAATTTTATTTCTGTAGAAAATTTTGTCATAACTTTACTTCTATAGAAAATTTTTTCAAAACTATATTTCCATAGAAAATTTATTTTTATAAAAAAATTTCTTAAATTTTTTTTTATTTATTTTTATTTATTTTTATAGAAAAATTTCTTAAATTTTTATTTCTATAGAAAATTTTCTTAAAAGGTTATTTCTATAGACAATTTTCTCAAAATTTTATTTCTGTAGAAAAATTTCTTAAATTTTTATTTCTATAGAAAATTTTGAGAAAATTTTATTTTTATAGAAAATTTCTCAAAACTTTATTTTTATAGAAAATTTTTTCAAAATTTTATTTCTATAGAAAATTTTGTCAAAATTTTATTTCTTTAGAAAACTTTGTCAAAATTTTATTTCTTTGAAAACTTTGTCAAAGTTTTATTTCTATCGAATAAATTCTAAATTTTTTCTATAGAAACTTTTTACAAAATTTTATTTCTACAGAGATTTGATCTACCAAAACATCAAAAATTAATTTTATTTCTATAGAAAATTTGCTTAAAATTTTATTTCTATAGAAAGTTTTCTCAAAATTTTATTTCTATCGAAAATTTTCTCAAAACTTTATTCCCATTGGAAATTTTTTAAAACTTTATTTCTATAGAAAATTTTGTCAAAATTTTATTTCTATAGAAAATTTTGTCAAAATTTTATTCCTGTAGAAAAGTTTGTCAAAATTTTATTTCTATAGAAAATTTTGTCAAAATTTTATTTCTATAGAAAATTTTGTCAAAGTTTTATTCCTATAGAAAAGTTTGTCAAAATTTTATTTCTATAGAAAATTTTGTCAAAATTTTATTTATGTAGAAAAATTTCTCAATTTTTTGTTTCTATAGAAAAATTGCTCAATTTTTTTATAGAAACTTTTTCCAAAATTTTTTTTCCATAGAGATTTGATCTACCCAAACATCTAGATTTCATTCTTTTCTATAGAAAATGTCTTAAAATTTTAATTCTATAGAAAATTTTCTCAAAATTTTATTTCTATCGAAAATTTTCTCAAAACTTTATTTTTATAGAGAATTTTTTCAAAATTTTATTTCTATACAAAATTTTGTCAAAATGTTATTTCTATGGAAAATTTTGTCAAAATTTTATTTCCATAGAAAAATTTTTCAATGTAGGGGAAAGTAGGGAACGGTTTTGTCCTTGTAGGGTAAACCGAAAATTTTCCATGGCAACACTGGTTATGATGGCAAATGTCCGATTGGAGAATTGGAATTGAGGTCTAACGACACCAATTAAATGTGGCTCAATACGACAGATATCACTCCTGATATTTGCTATAACGGATCGCTGCCTGATAGGCGTGTTTGTAGTTAGTATTATCGATTCAATTGAATCAAAGTTGAAACTTCCTAAGATTGCGGATGGACAGCATCAAACACTGCGGATTACTTCTTGCGAATCCCAGAGTTCACCTCTTTTTCGAAAACAAATGGGACAATTTCCTTCACCCTCTTCGTAAGTACGATCCACAAGTGCAATATAGTTCTACGACTTGTTCTTCGGTTTCATGGGGTATCAGAGAATCTATAGTTTGTCGACGTAACCAAACAGAAACTCCCTCAGATTGTGGGTGAACAGCAAACATGACTTTAAAATAATGCTACGGATATTCATCCCAAGACGAAGATTGTCCAGAATCAGTTGTTGTTCCGGAAATCATTGATGCTGTGCTTCAACTGATAATGCAAGATCGTTCAGTGACCTATAGTGAGTTTGAGACAACTTGAAACGTAGAGTAGGAATATGATCAGCCCAAACATGTTTCAAGAGCAAAATGTTATATTTGTACGGTGAACATGGAACATATTTGTCGCAAAAATTTTGTTTTCTCGCAAACATATACATGGTTGCCAAAATCAGATATATAATTTTCGAGAAAGTAACATGATTGCAATAAACATGTTCCATGTTCACCGTCCAAAAATAAAATTTTGGGATGATCATATTCCTTCTCTGGGTGTAGGCATTAGTAGGACCATCATACATTCAATATTGACTACTTAGCAAACATATTCTCATGGATTTATTGCGACACTTTCTGAAATAATGCTCTAATAAAAAAATTGCTCAAGTCAAGTTGGAACCAAATTTCATGAAGGTTGGAACTAAAGTCTTATCGGTATCTTTAAAACGTGTTTTAAGTTGAAAACTTTAAATTTTCATGTGATTGATTCATTCATTAAATGTTTTATAATCCCTACATATGAAATTAGAGAGAACATTCCTTATTTTATACAAACCGCATCTTCGACTCGTATACGGTCTACAACTTGATTCCTTTGAATCTATACAAATTTAACTACTCCCAAAATAAGTTAATGTGGTTGGCATAGCTTCTTACGAGTATCTCTTTAAAATTTAAATTCCTACCCAATTCATCTGCTTTAAGAAATCCCTTAGCTTTATCTCTAAATCAAACATTTCCTTCATTTCATATCTTAAATATAGACAAATTGACTTTCTATGCAAATGACAAAAAGAGAACAATTAATTCTTTACGATGTCAACAACTTCCGCCACTTTCTTCGTTGTTTTCTTGTTGTAGTTATGGTCACAGTAGTATTCCGCAGTTGCCATTCAGTGGACAAACGGAAACGGATATATCAACAGAAATCTCTGAATATTTGGAATTGTTGGAAAACTTGAACATGCTACTGGCAATGGTCTAAAACTTTTACTCTCAATATCTGCTAATGGCACATGCCAAAATAGGGATTGCAATTAGAAGTAAAAAAGTTTAGCTTTTGACTGTTACAAAATTTGGAAAATGCTGCTATTCTAAAGTATGGAAAATTGTATTTCGAAATATATATTAAATTAAAAAATTTTAATGGTTTCGCCATTGCGAGAAATTGTTTTTTTTTTGACTTTTGAAAAAGCCAAACTTTTCGATTATTGAAAAGTTGGCTTTGGACATATCGAAATGCTTTCTGAGCGATAAAAGCTATAGATTGATAGTTTAATAAAGATTCCTAACTAAAAATAGTACGCTGTACCGACCAACAGAATAGAAATAAAATTTTCTATATATATTAAATTTTACAAAATTTTCTATAGAAATAAAATTTTGACAAAAATTTCTATAGAATTAAAATTTTTACAAAATTTTCTATAGAAATAAAATTTTGACAAAATTTTCTATAGGATTAAAATTTTGACAAACATTTTTATAAAAATAAACTTTTGATAAATTTTTTTATAGAAATACAATTTTGACAAAATTTTGTAAAGAAATTCAAATTTGACAAAATTTTCTATGGAAATAAAATTTTGACATAATTTTCTATAGAAAATTAAATTTGACAAAATTTTCTATAGAAATTCAAATTTGACAAAAATTTCTATAGAAATTTAAATTTGACTAAATTTTCTATAGAAATTCAAATTTGACAAAATTTTCTATGGAACTAAAATTTTTACAAAATTTTCTATAGAAATAGAATTTTGACAAAATTTTCTATAGAAATAAACGTTTGATAAAATTTTGTACAGAAATTCAAATTTGACAAAAATTTTTGTAGAAAATTAAATTTGAAAAAATTTTCAATAGAAATTCAAATTTGACAAACATTTCTATAGAAATTTAAATTTGACAAAATTTTCTGTAGAAATTCAAATTTTGACAATTTTTTTTTTTTTGTGTAAAAATAAACTTTTGACAAAAATTTTTATAGAAATACAATTTTGACAAAATTTTCTATAGAAATTCAAATTTGACAAAAATTTCTATAGAAATTCAAATTTGACAAAAATTTTTTATAGAAAATGAAATTTTGACAAAATTTTCTATAGAAATACAATTTTGACAAAATTTTCAATAAAAATAATATTTTGAGAATATTTCTATAAAAATAAAATTTTGACAAAAATTTCTATTGGAATTTGAATTTGAAAAAAATTTTCTATAGAAATTCAAATTTGACAAAATTTTCTATAGAATTTTGACACAATTTTCTATGGAAATGAAATTTAGACAAAATTTTCTATAGAAAATTAAATTTGACAAAATTTTCTATAGAAATAAAATTTAGACAAAATTTTCTATAGAAATGACATGTTGACATGTTAAAAATAATATTTTGAGAATATTTTCTATAAAAATAAAATTTTGACAAAAATTTCTATTGAAATTTGAATTTGAAAAAAATTTTCTATAGAAATTCAAATTTGATAAAATTTTCTATAGAAATTCAATTTGACAAAATTTTCTATGGAAATGAAATTTTGACAAAATTTTCTATAGAAAATTAAATTTGACAAAATTTTCTATAGAAATAAAATTTAGACAAACTTTTCTATAGAAATGACATGTAGAAATAAAATTTTGACAAAATTTTCAATAGAAATAAAGTTTTGGCAAAATTTTCTATAAAAAAAACTTTGGCAAAATTTTCTATGGAAATTCAAATTTGACAAATTTCAAAATTAATAATCAGAATAAACATAAAATAGGTCAACAACACTAAAAAATATTTTTAAGAAATAAAATTTGAACAAAATTGTTTATAACATAGAAATAAAATTTTGACAAAATTTTATATAGAAATAATATCTTGACAACATTTTCAGTAGAAATAAAATTTTGACAATATTTTCTATAAAAATGAAAATTTGACAAAATTTTCAATAGAAATAAAATTTGGACAAAATTTTTATAAACATAAACATTTGACAAATTTTTTTATAGAATTAAAATTTAAAAAAAAAATTCTATAGAAATTAAAGTTTGACAAAAATTTCTATAGAAATTTAAATTTGACAAAATTTTTTGTAGAACTTCAAATTTTGATTTTTTTTTTTTTTTTTGTAAAAATAAACTTTTGACAAAAATTTTTATAGAAATACAATTTTGACAAAATTTTCTATAGAAATTCAAATTTGACAAAAATTTCTATAGAAATTCAAATTTGACAAAATTTTTTATAGAAAATGAAATTTGACAAAATTTTCTATAGAAATTCAAATTTTACAAAATTTTCTATGGGAATACAATTTTGACAAAATTTTTTTATAGAAAATTAAATTTGACAAAATGTTCTATAGAAATTTAAATTTGGCAAAAATTTCTATAAAAATTCACATTTGACCAAATTTTCTATAGAAATTCAATTTTGACAAAACTTTCTATGGAAATAAAATTTTGTCAAAATTTTCTATAGAAAATTAAATTTGACAAATTTTCAATAGAAATTCAAATTTGACAAAAATTTCTATAGAATTCAAATTCGACAAAATTTTCTATGGAAATATAATTTTAACAAAACGTTTTTATAGAAATAAAGTTTTGACAAAATTTTCTATAGAGATAAAATTTTGACAAATTTTTCTATAGAAACAAAATTTGGACAAAATTTTCTATAGAAATAAAATTTTGAAAAAATTCTATATAAAATAAAGTTTTGACAAAATTTTCTATAGAAATAAAGTTTTGACAAAAGTTTCTATAAAAAACAAACTTTGACAAAATTTTTTATGGAAATAAAATTTTGACAAAGTTTTCTATAGAAATTCAAATTTGACAAAATTTTCTACGGAAATAAAATGTTGACAACATTTTCTAAAGAAATTCAAATTTGACAAAATTTTCTATATAAATAAAATTTGAACAAAATTGTCTATAGCAATAAAATTTGAACAAAATTGTCTATAGCAATAAAATTTTGACAAAATTTTATATAAAAATAAAATTTGGACAAAATTTTTATAAAAATAAACTTTTGACAATATTTGTTATAGAAATAAAATTTTGAAAAATTTTCTATAGAAATTCAAGTTTGACAAAAATTTCTACAGGAATTTAAATTTGACAAAATTTTCTGTAGAAATTCAAATGTTGACAAATTTTTTATAAAAATAAACTTTTGACAAAATTTTTTATAGAAATAAAATTTTGACAAAATTGTCTATGGAAATTTAAATTTGACAAAAATGTCTACAGAAATTCAAATTTGACAAAAATTTTTTTATAGAAAATTAAATTTGACAACATTTTCTATAGAAATTCAATTTTACAAAATTTTCTATGGAAATACAATTTTAACAAAATTTTCTATAGAAAATTAAATTTGACAAAATTTTCTATAGAAATTTAAATTTGGGAAAAATTTCTAAAAAAAATTCAAATTTGATAAAATTTTCTAAAGTAATTCAATTTTGACAAAATTTTCTATGGAAATAAAATTTTGACAAAATTTTCTATAGAAAATTTTGACAAAATTTCTATAGAAATAAAATTTTGACAAAATTTTCTATAGAAAGTTAAATTTGACAAAATTTTTGTATAGAAATAAAATTCTGACAAAATTTTCTTTGGAAATAAAATTTTGACAAAATTTTCTATAGAAATAAAATTTTGACAAAATTTTCTATAGAAAATTAAATTTGACAAAATTTTCCAAGGAAAATTAAATTTTGACACAATTTTCTATAGAAAATTAAATTTGACACAATTTTCTATAGAAATAAAATTTTGACAAAATTTTCTATGGAAATAAAATTTTTGACAAAATTTTTTATAGAAAATTAAATTTGACAAAATCTTGTTTGGAAATAAAATTTTGACAACATTTTCTATAGAAATAAAATTTTGACAAAATTTTCCGTAGAAATAAATTTTGTCAAAATTGACAAAATTTTCAATAAAAATAATATTTTGAGAATATTTTCTATAAAAATAAAATTTTGACAAAAATTTCTATAGAAATAAAATTAAAATTTAATTTTATATAGCCTAGGTTAAAGTTCCCTACCAACTGTTTCTATTTAAAAGAAGCAAAATCTTTGGGTCGTAATCTATACCAAAATCCTAAAGTGAGTTTAAGATATTAAACTTTAAATCTTTCTAAGAAGCATATAATAATTACAATGTTCCCCATTGAGTAAGGAAAATTTCCCAATGCCCCCAACGAAATCTAATGAGATGGGGCAATTGAATATGCTTCCATTTCTTGTTCACAAGTCTTTTATTTTAATTCCAGTTAATCGTTATCTTAATAAACAATTTATGCAAATGTTGTTGGGAAGTTTTCTAAAGATGTTTTTAAAGATTACAAAGAGGAGGATATGGTATGTTAATATTTTCTTTATGTTGAAAGTGTTACTGCATCACATTGATAGGAAAGTCTAGTCTGTTGAATTGAGATTCTTATCTCCAAGTCGTTTTATATGAATCTTATGTTCTATTTGTGCTATTTTTCATGTAATTGCGGCAGTAAACAAATAAATCCTCTTTCCGGTATCCAAAGGATAGAGAAATATTTAAGGGGATTTGGCAAGGAAACCCTTTTCGTTAATGGCATTATGGCTAAGTGTTGTAATGGTAGCATATTTGTCGTAAAATGATGGTATCAGTTGAACTGAATTTAAAGTGTGATTGCGTACATTACACAATAATTAGGAAGATATTTTTTAGATGCCGAACAAACGAAATGGTTATTCTAGATTTGGATTCCGGAGCCTCTTGGACGGGCAAATTTGTTTTGAAATTTCGTACGTGATGTAGATATATGTCCTCTGAAAAATATGCAAAAATTGGTCCATATTGAACCATTCCCAGATCCCCAGATTTGGATTGCAGAAGCTCTAGGAGGAACAAATTTCATCCAACCCGGTTGAGATTTACGTAGTTAGAATTAATTGTGTGAATCGATTGTGTTTGTGACAATTTACAGCAGAACTTTACACACAATTCATGGTGAGGGGCAACGGATTGAGATCCGGACATCTGGGTGGCCAATCGAAGGTATGTATTTTCAGCAGATCACTTTAGAAAGTAAAACCGATCATTTTGTGTGTTCACAAACCCAAATTCGGTAATGGCCACATTCCAGCAAACAAAGCAACTCCTTGTGTCTATCCATTCTAAAGGGTGATTTGTTAAGAGCTTGATAACTTTTTTTAAAAAAAAAAACGCATAAAATTTGCAAAATCTCATCGGTTCTTTATTTGAAACGTTAGATTGGTCCATGACATTTACTTTTTGAAGATAATTTCATTTAAATGTTGACCGCGGCTGCGTCTTAGGTGGTCCATTCGGAAAGTCCAATTTTGGGCAACTTTTTCGAGCATTTCGGCCGGAATAGCCCGAATTTCTTCGGAAATGTTGTCTTCCAAAGCTGGAATAGTTGCTGGCTTATTTCTGTAGACTTTAGACTTGACGTAGCCCCACAAAAAGTAGTCTAAAGGCGTCAAATCGCATGATCTTGGTGGCCAACTTACCGGTCCATTTCTTGAGATGAATTGTTCTCCGAAGTTTTCCCTCAAAATGGCCATAGAATCGCGAGCTGTGTGGCATGTAGCGCCATCTTGTTGAAACCACATGTCAACCAAGTTCAGTTCTTCCATTTTTGGCAACAAAAAGTTTGTTAGCATCGAACGATAGCGATCGCCATTCACCGTAACGTTGCGTCCAACAGCATCTTTGAAAAAATACGGTCCAATGATTCCACCAGCGTACAAACCACACCAAACAGTGCATTTTTCGGGATGCATGGGCAGTTCTTGAACGGCTTCTGGTTGCTCTTCACTCCAAATGCGGCAATTTTGCTTATTTACGTAGCCATTCAACCAGAAATGAGCCTCATCGCTGAACAAAATTTGTCGATAAAAAAGCGGATTTTCTGCCAACTTTTATAGGGCCCATTCACTGAAAATTCGACGTTGTGGCAGATCGTAAGTCTATTCATGATGAAATGTCAAAGCATACTGAGCATCTTTCTCTTTGACACCATGTCTGAAATCCCACGTGATCTGTCAAATACTAATGCATGAAAATCCTAACCTCAAAAGAATCACCCTTTAGCTTGTTTTGTACATCATTAGTTCTTACACTTTAAGGAACTTCAATAGCATTAGCACAAGCTCATATTTAATATGTATTGCATCTGTTTGGCTTACGAGAAATAATTCTATCAATACCGTGTGGACTTCGATCACATCTGGCGTTGTTACCGTTTTTTGTTTCATTTACATTTTGGATATGAGAAACAAAAGATTTCTTACATTTAAATGCTGGGGAACTCTAACGATAATATCTTATGGTTTTCTAGCAAAATATAAGACAACCACACTATAACGCTTCAATTGCATCACGAATAGCATTATTTCTGAATGCAATAGATCATAATGCTCTTGTAAGAATGTAAACAATAAAATAAGCTGTCATTGGATTGAAAGCAACTTGAAATTAGTTGAAATTCGATCACATTCCACGCCGCAGCGCTAGAAAACTTGTTCATAAGCTGAACATATCGGTTTCAAGTTTCAAAATTGCAAGATTTCACAGATGTCCAAAAAAATTTAGACTGGAAAGGACCAGGATTTTTCCAGGATTCTTCGTTCCCCTAACTTCCAAAAAAAAACTCTAAACCAAAAATACAAAATCCTCATAATTTTTAGACCCTATTCAAAGCTTTTTTTATCACTAAGTGAAAGAGTCAAGATCTCAGTTATTTTAAACATTGTTTCTGTGATTGAAAAAAGAAAATCTGTTTACTTGAGTGTATAGATTTTGACCTTCCCTTAAAGATTTTGATATTGATCACAAGCTACAGATGCGGCTTCTTTAATATAAATTTTAGGGAACTATCTGCCTTTAAATCTAGACTCTATGGAGTCTATAGACTTTATAAAGTGTTTTTATAAAAATGTTGGTAAAATTTTATATAAAATTAAAGACAAACATAGAAATCATTTTTTTTTCTTTTTAATTTTTAGATAGAAATAAAAATTTAGCAACATTTTTATAAAACTAAAATGTTGGCAAAAATTTTATGTAAAAATAAATTTTATATAAAAATAATATATTTAATAATCATGCAAACCATTAAGCAAAAATTATTTTTTTTTATTTTTTAATTTATTTAGATTCCCAAGATTTTTTAATCTCGATTTTACTAAATAGAGTGTTCCCATCTGATGCCCGTTTCAAGAATCATGATGGCAAGAAGGTAAGAATTTCAGACAGCCAGGATTTTTTTTTATACCCTCCATCATAGGATGGGGGTATATTAACTTTGTCATTCCGTTTGTAACACATCGAAATATTGCTCTAAGACCCCATAAAGTATATATATATATATATATTCTGGGTCGTGGTGAAATTCTGAATCGATCTAAGCATGTCCGTCCGTCCGTCCGTCTGTTGAAATCACGCTAACTTCCGAACGAAACAAGCTATCGAATTGAAACTTGGCACAAGTAGTTGTTATCGATGTAGGTCGATATAGGTATTGAAAATGGGCCATATCGGTCCACTTTTACGTATAGCCCCCATATAAAGGGACCCTCAGATTTGGCTTGTGGAGCCTCTAACAGAAGCATATTTCATCCGATCCGGCTGCAATCTGGTACATGGTGTTGGTATATGGTCTCTAACAACCATGCAAAAATTGGTCCACATCGGTTCATAATTATATATAGCCCCCATATAAACCGATCCCCAGATTTGGCTTGCGGAGCCTAAAACAGAAGCAAATTTCATCCGATCCGGCTGAAATTTGGTACATGGTGTTGGTATATGGTCTCTAACAACCATGCAAAAATTGCTCCACATCGGTCCATAATTATATATAGCCCCCATATAAACCGATCCCCAGATTTGGCTTGCGGAGCCTCAAAGAGAAGAAAATTTCATCCGATCCGGCTGAAATTTGGTACATGATGTTGGTATATGATCTCTAACAACCATGCAAAAATTGGTCCATATCGGTCCTTAATTATATATAGCCCCCATATAAACCGATCCCCAGATTTGGCTTGTGGAGCCTCTAAGAGAAGCATATTTCATCCGATCCGGCTGAAATTTGGTACATGGTGTTGGTATATGGTCTCTAACAATCATGCAAAAATTGGTCCACATCGACCCATAACTATATATAGCCCCCATATAAACCGATCCCCAGATTTGGCTTGCGAAGTCTCCAAGAGAAGCAAATTTCATCCAAGCCGGTTGTAATTTGGAACATGGTGTTAGTATATGATCTTTAACAACCGTGCCAGAATTGGTCCATATCGGTCCATAATTATATATAGCCCCCATATAAAACGTTCTCCAGATTTGACATCCGGAGCCTCTTGGAGGAGCAAAATTCATCCGATCCGGTTCAAATTAGGAACGTGGTGTTAGGATATGGTCGCTAACAACCATACCAAAATTGGTCCAATCACACAAAAATTGGTCCATATCGGTTCATAATCATGGTTGCCACTAGAGCCAAAAATAATCTACCAAAATTTTATTTCTATAGAAAATTTTGTCAAAATTTTATTTCTAGAGAAAATTTTGTTAAAATTTTATTCGGTTCATAATAAAAATTTTCATCATTTTCAAAATTTTATTTCTATAGAAAATTTTGTCAAAATTTTATTTCTATAGAAAATTTTGTTCAAATTTTATTCGGTTCATAATCATGGTTGCCACTCGAGCCACAAATAATCTACCAAGATTTTATTTCTATAGAAAATTTTGTCAAAAGTTTATTTCTATAGAAAATTTTGTTAAAATTTTATTTCTGTAGAAATTTTTGTCAAAATTTTCTTTCTATAGAATATTTTGTCAAAATTTTTATTTCTATAGAAAATTTTGTGAAAATTTTATTTCTATAGAAAATTTTGTTAAAATTTTATTTCTGTAGAAAATTTTGTCAAAATTTTATGTCTACTTTGTCAAACTGAATTATATACGTACTGGATCGATCTTTTTTGATTCAATATATACCACGTATGGACTTACATACAATTTAGAAGATGGTGTTAGGAGGTTTTAAGATACCTTGCCATCGGCAAGCGTTACCGCAATTTAAGTAATTCGATTGTGGATGGCAGTGTTTAGAAGAAGTTTCTACGCAATCCATGATGGAGGGTACATAAGCTTCGGCCTGGCCGAAATTACGGCCGTATATACTTGTTTAATTTAATATGTACCACGTATGGACTATGTGGTATATATTACGGTGTTAGGAAGTTTTAAGATACCTTGCGATCGGCAATTGTTACTGCAACCCAAGTAATTCGATTGTGGATGACAGTCTTCAGTAGAAGTTTCTACGCAATCCATGGTGGAGGGTACATAAGCTTCGGCCTGGCCGAACTTACGGCCGTATATACTTGTTTTTATACCCTCCACCATAGGATGGGGGGTATATTAACTTTGTCATTCCGTTTGTAACACATCGAAATATTGCTCTAAGACCCCATAAAGTATATATATTCAGGGTCGTGGTGAAATTCTGAGTCGATGTGAGCATTTCCGTCCGTCCGTCCATCCGTCTGTTGAAATCACGCTAACTTCCGAACGAAACAAGCTATCGACCTGAAACTTGGCACAAGTAGTTGTTATTGATGTAAGTCGAATGGTATTGCAAATGGGCCATATCGGTCCACTTTTACGTATAGCCCCCATATAAACGGACCCCCAAATTTGGCTTGCGATGCCTCTAACAGAAGCAAATTTCATCCGATCCGGCTAAAATTTGGTACATGGTGTCAGTATATGGTCTCTAACAAACATGCAAAAATTGGTCCACATCGGTCCATAACTATATATAGCCCCCATATAAACCATCCCCCGATTTGGCTTGCAGAGCCTCTAAGAGAAACAATTTTCATCCGATCCGGCTGAAATTATGTACATGGTGTTGGTATATGGTCTCTAACAACCGTGCAAAAATTGGTCCATATCGGTACATAATTATATATAGTCCCCATATAAACCGATCCCCCGATTTGGCTTGCGGAGCCTCTAAGAAAAGCGAATTTCATCCGATCCGGCTGAAATTTGGTACATGGTGTTAGTATATGGTCTCTAACAACCATGTAAAAATTGGTCCATATCGGTCTATAGTTATATATAGCCGATCCACAATCACACAAAAATTGGTCCATATCGGTTCATAATCATGCTTGCCACTCGAGCAAAAATAATCTAGCAAAATTTTATTTGTATAGAAAATTTTGTCTAAATTTTATTTCTATAGAAAATTTTGTCGAAATTTTATTCCTATAGAAAATTTTGTCAAATTTTATTCCTATAGAAAATTTTGGCAAAATTTTATTTCTATAGAAAATGTTGTCAAAATTTTAATTCTATTGAGAATGTTGTCAAAATTTTAAATCTTTTGAAAATTTTTTAAAAATTTTATTTCTATAGAAAATGTTGTCAAAATTTTATTTCTATAGAAAATTTTGTCAAAATTTTATTTCTATAGAAAATTTTGTCGAAATTGTATTTCTATAGAAAATTTTGTCAAACTTAAATATATACGTATTTAATCGGCCATTTTAAGTTTAATATATACCACGTATGGACTACGTGGTATATATTACTGTATTAGGAAGTTTTAAGATACCTTGTCATCAGCAAAAGTTACCGCAGCCCAAGTAATTCGATTGTGGATGACAGTCTTCAGTAGAAGATTCTACGCAATCCATTGTGGAGGTATATAAGCTTGGGCCTGGCCGAATTTACGGCCGTATATACTTGTTTTTATTTATTTATTTAAAAAAAATTTCATTAATATTGTGTACATTGTGTGTCCTAAAATTCACGTTGCACAATTTATTCCTATTAGGTTAATATATTTTTCAGTGCATTTAAAAAAATTTCAACAAATCTCCCATTCCAACGATAACTCACTTAGCTCTTAATAAAGCACCGACGGCCTAAGCACCCCATATGCCACATTATTAAGCCTTTAGTCCCGCCCAATAAATCATTAAGCGACGGTATTTATTTAAATCTAAGCAACAACGCATCGTAAAAAAGTAAAAAAAAAAACTGCAAATGGTTAATGCAATAAAAAACAATCCGGTTTATAATTAACAAATAAAATTTAATTGGCACAATTTACTTGAATGTGGCAACAAATGAACCATGATCCACTCCATTAGTTTTGTCTGGTGGCACAAATACTCCAGTCTACTGGTGATGTGGTGATACACATATGCTCCACACCGCCACACCTTCTTTTTGATGGAGGTAACGAAGCGACAATCTACACTGGATATGCAATAGACTCGGCATGCAGGAAGGAAGAATGACTCCGTCAGCGAGACGCATTGACGGGCGAAAAGCAAGCGTTCGATGCAGCACAACGCCATAACGCAATACCATAATAGCTAGCCAGGAATTGAAGAGAAGCAAAAGAAAAAAAGTGTGAACAATTTTTTAAAATTGAAACTAATAAAAACCTAAACACATAATGAATGGGCGAATGAACTAAAGAACGGGCCAAGGAATAACTGAGTGAATGAATGACAGAGTGCAAGTCTAACTGGCTGGCTGGATAGATAACTCTTGGGCAAGGTGTTTGACTAACTGACTTTGTCAATAAGCCAAGTGTTCTAGATTTCAATATATGACAAAACAAAAAAGCTAACCCCTCGCCTTTTCACTTTTATGATTTTGATATAAGTGTACCGCTGATGATGATCATGGCCCTCCATATACCATCGACTTGAAATAGAGAGCTCTGTTTTTCCCTCCATAGAAAATGCCTATTAAAAAGTTGGACAAAATATAAAAACCTCTATAATTTGCAATGTTTTTTTTTTTTTTTTTTTTTTTTTGGGAAAAATAAACGCAGAAAAACGAGTGACATTTTTTGATTGGAAAACAAAAAGTTTTGAATTTCATAGCACTCACAAAAACCGCATAGCACAATAAAAGTTGTAATAAAAATTAAAATTACAACAATGTAATGTTTAATAAAATAACAGCAAATGTTACTGCTGTTTTTGGTTGCCTATGAGCATGACTTTGTTTTTGTATATTATGGTTGTTATTGGATATGGTTACGAGAATTTTGTAATGAAATGAAATAGTTTTTTGTGAGCGGGAATACTCACGGTGGAGGAATGATAGGTTTTGAAAAGATATTTATTAGGTCCAATTACACCGAAAACTATTGGCCTAATATGAATAATCTATACAAACTGTATAATCTATACAACCTTAACTTAAGAACACTCAATTTACATAATAATAAGTACAAATTTCTTTAAAATAAAGAAATTTTAATCTTGAAATAAGAAAATCTTAATCTAAAGTAAAGAAAACCATTTTTGATTGAAATAAATCGTCTTTAAATTAACGGAGACATTGAACCTTTGAATTAAGAATAAAAATGGAATTAAGAAATAATGTAAGAAATCAAAAGTCGTTAAACAAGTATATACAGGAGTAAGTTCGGCCAGGCCGAATCTTAAATACCCACCACCATGAATCAAATATACTAGTTTCCTTTGAAAATTTCAGATATTTTCTCAAGCAAATCAGTTCAACCAGTACGCTTCCCACAGATAAATGTAAAGATTTTACCTATGAAGACTAGATCAGATTATGAATTTATAAGAACCATTTTTTGTTTGAGTTTTAGAGGAATCATAAACATCTCTTGTAAGTGTGCAAGAAAATGATGAAAGAACGCATTGATTTGAAATCTAAAATCTGCAGAATTTCATCCCAATTGTTTAAATGATTACGAGAAGTAAAATCTGGAAATTTTGCATTCAGTGTCAAGCAATTTTCATGATCAGTGCGCCTTCTATACTTTCAATAAGTGAAATCGGTCTATATGGAGGCCTTACCAAATGTACCGATAAAACTAAATCATATACACTTTGTTATGGGTCTAAAATGCCAGTATATTTTCAATTTGTGGATAATCGGATAATAACTAAAATTTTTACAAACCCTAGGAGTTAAATCGGGAGTTCGGTGTTGTTATATACAGATTTGACCGTAGTATTATTTTTTGTTATAGTAGGTTTGTTATACTGGTTTTTTAATTCTTTATTTGAACATATGTACTTATATAAATTAGTTTTCATCGTAGTAGACTTTGTTTTTGAAATTATTGAAACTTAATTTTCTCTATAACTTTTTCATTTTGTGTTTGAATTTTCAATGTTGCGGAAGGGTCTACAATTGTAAGTTCTTTAATTTAATTTGTAATACATATAATTTATTTATTGTAATTTTTAGTGAATAAACGAATTGAACAATTCCTGTTTATCAAAGGCCCTTTGGTTTTTTTTTTTGGCAACATTAATAACATATTTATTCAAATTGAAAGAATTCCGAGGAAAATCTGGTTGATTTCTCTTTTGCCTTGTGAGAAATCCAGATAATCTAAGAGTTAATTTGGAAATCATAAATGTGAACATTGACGTTTGGGTTATATCTTTGTGTAAGGATAATATAAAATATTTGTCGTTCTCTCTCTGCCGTTTGAGAGTTCCAGCGAAGTTTGATGATCATTTGTCGTTCTCTCTTTGCCGTTTGAGAGTCCCAGCGAAGTTTATTCTTTAAGTACGAATCCGCATCTCTATATGCTTCTTAGGAGTGGAAAATCTACGACGATTGAGATGCCTTTGGAAAGATCTCCACAACGTAACGTCAGTCAAGATCAGAGTTCCGGCTCAAAAGGCCATCCTGAATCCCACAGACAAGGCTCTGGCGATGGAAATAATCAACAGCCAGTATTAACAATAGATAGTGTAGAAGAAATATCTGCACGATTTGCAAGACAAATGGAGGAAATGCAGTCAAATTTCTTAAGGCAAATTAACGCAATGCAATCAATGGTTGAAAGCAACAATGTACAAATTAGAGACACGATTTCATCTCTAAGAAGTGAGTTTCAAAATAATGCATCTAACAATGAAATGCGGGTGAGTTTCTCGAACGCGAATAATGCAATATCAACACCATCAAATATGGGAAATTTAACCCATCTTGCCGACTCGAATTATAATATTTCAAACCCAGCTATATCCCAGATACAATTTAATACAACATTCGACAATACATATACAACTTCAACTACGTCATTCCAATCGAATATACCAAACTTTAGCCAATATACAATGCCAACGTTAACATCCGTACGTACAGGTCCGTGTTTATATCCATACCAAATTGCTAATGATTCTTCATATTTAAATCACTCACGTGCTATGCCGTATCCTACGACGTCGGGAGGTAATATTTCATTTACTCCATTGCCTCAGGACAATAACGCCAATTTGCATCGTCATAAGAAAATATATGATTTGCCAAAATTTTCGGGCTCACCTGAAGATTGGCAAACTTTTATTGAATCTTTCAATAGCACTACGGTAGAGTTTCAGTATTCTGATAATACATAATGCATAATATTATGCGTTTACGTGAATCTTTATATGGAAAGGCTCGTGAAACGGTAGAATCGCTCTTAACAAACTCTAAAAATGTAGGAGCAATTTTGGACGTTTTGGCGGAAACCTTTGGAAGGCCAGACCAGTTGATAAAGTCACAAATTCAAAAGGTGCGAGTGCTTCCCAACATAAAAGAAACTGATTTCGATGGCCTCCTGAACTTTTCTATAAAAGTGACAAATATGACAACATTTTTGCAGTCAGTAGGGGGAGATTTTCATTTGGCAAATCCAATGCTTTTAAGCGAGCTTATATCGAAATTACCGGTATCAAAGAGAATTCACTGGGCCGAAACATGTCTAAGCTTGGGAAGTGCCCCAACTATTCTTGATTTTTCCAAGTGGTTGCATGATCAAGGAAAAATCATCCACATGGTAGCTGACTCTCTGCCCATCACCTCGACCGAGAATGATAAACGATCTAAAAAGTTTGCTTGTACTAGCGCGTCTGTTGAAAGTAAAGGATGCATTTTATGCTCAAAACATTGCAAATCGTTAGGTGAATGTGGCGATTTTATAAAACTGCCTTTGGAAATTCGATGGCAAAAGGCTAAATTATTTAAAGTATGTTTTATATGTCTAAAAGGAAACCATCAATCTTCAAAATGTTTTAAGAAGAAAAAATGTGACATAAACTCTTGTATGCGGTTCCATCATCGACTATTACATAAGGACCAGAATAATATAACTCAGATTAATAACTTGACCAATAACGATGGCGTAGAACAGCCAAATTCTTCCCAGCAAACATTAAGCCGTAATTGTCTTGCTGAAATAAATCCTAGAAATTGTTCGGTTTTATTCCAAGTAATTCCTGTCAGAGTGTTTGGTCCCACGACCTCAGAAATTATCTATGCGTTTATAGACGATGGGGCCAATGTGTCTATGATTGACGAACAGGTTGCTCGTAGCCTAGAAATTACTGGACAAAAAGATACTTTGGAATTACAGTGGATAAACAACCATGTTTCTAGAGAAGAGACACAGGTTGTAACAGTCAAAATAAGTGGGATAGAACAAGACTCAAGCAAGTACACAATGAGGAATGTTTATATTACCTCGAAACTGAACTTACCAGTTCAAACTTTTAATCCGTCCGAGATATCTGAAGAAGCTAAACAACTTAATCTTCCTGGAGTTAATTTACATGGATACACTAATATAAAACCAAAAATGATTATAAGTCTGGCGCATGCATATTTGACAGTCACGATCGATACACCTAAAGTACTCTCTCCTTCTGGACCCATAGCTGCAAAATCGAGACTTGGGTGGATAATATATGGGCCAGTTGATAAACCAAAATCAAAATACATTTCATGTCATGTTAAAAGGTCAGAAAATGAAGAAAGGTCCCAGAATGAATTGGATAATATGATGAGAGATTATTTTGGCCAAGAAACTTTCGGAATCAAGACTCCTGTGAAACCATTGGTTTCCAGAGATAACCAAAGAGCATTAGACATTTTGAATTTGAGTACTAGGAAGTATGGAGATAGATTTGAAACGGGTTTGTTGTGGCGAAATGATAACGTTTTGTTTCCGGAATCCTACGAAATGGCGTTTAAACGATTGCTTACGGTTGAGCGAAAAATGCAAAAGGATTACAAATATGCAACAGAATATTGCGCCAAAATCGATGAGTATGTACAGAAAGGGTACGCAAGAATTATGGAGGAAGAAGAAGCGAATATGAAAACCAGTAAAACATTTTATTTGCCTCATTTCGGTGTCATGAATCCGAACAAGAAAAAGATGCGATTAGTTTTTGATGCAGCGGCTGAAACCCATGGAGTATCTTTAAATAAAAATTTAATTGCTGGACCCGACTTGAACCAACCCCTTCTAAAAGTTCTTTTTAAATTCAGAGAAGAAAAAATAGCTGTTTGCGGCGACTTGAAAGAGATGTTTCATCAAATATGCATTAAGAGATCGGACCAAGATGCACAGCGTTTCCTATGGAGGGAAGTGGACCCATCAAAGCCAGTACGAAGCTATGTGATGCAACGTTTAATATTTGGAGCTACGTGTTCTCCAACAATTGCACAATATGTCAAAAATAAAAACGCTGAACAATTTGTTGATTCTTTTCCTAGAGCTGTCAAGTCAATTAAAGATAAGCACTATGTGGATGATTTTGTAGATTGCTTTGAAAGTGAAATGGAAGCTGTTCAAGTGGTTCGATCCGTGATAGAAATACATAAAGCTGGAGGTTTTGAAATGCACAATTTTGTTACCAACTCAGATTTTGTGGCGAATCAACTAGGTATTGAAATGCAAAATGATTCGGTGAATGTAGGAAAAACCGCAGAAAGGATTTTAGGAATGCATTGGCTGCCAAAATATGACAAGTTTACGTTCATATTAAAATTTCATAAAGTTCCAAAGGACGTATTGAACTTGAAACGAATACCCACAAAAAGAGAATTACTCTGCATAGCTATGTCGGTGTTTGACCCATTTGGGTTTGTTGCAAATTATATGATCGGTTCCAAAATACTGATGCAGGAAGCATGGAAGAATGGTATTGGTTGGTACGAGAAATTGCCGGAAACTATATATTCAAAATTCAAACAATGGTTACAACAGATCAAAAAACTTGAATGCTTTGAAATCCCTCGATGGTATTTTGATGGGCGTAAAAGGAAATCGATCCAACTGCACATATTCTGTGATGCGAGTGAACAAGCAGTAGCTGCTGTGGCTTACTGGCGAATAGAATATGAGGATAATTCCATAACAATAAATTTTATTATTGGCAAAACAGCATGCGCCCCCTTGAGATTTCATTCAATACCAAAGCTGGAACTACAAGGAGCGGTGTACGCAGCCCGATTAAAGAAAACCATAGCAGAATGCCATGAGATAGAATTTGACAAATGTTCTTTATGGACAGATTCTCGTACAGTGTTAAGTTGGATCAGATCGGACCAAATGAAATACAAGCAATATGTCGAAAATAGGGTATCCGAAATTTTGGAATATTCATATGAATCTCAGTGGCGTTGGTGTCCAACTTCAAAAAACCCAGCAGATAAAGCAACGAGAGCCCATTTCCCGTTTAAATATGACCCTGAAGATGAATGGAAAAACGGACCTGAATTTCTTATTCAATCGGAATTCGATTGGCCTAACGAATGTAATATTTTGGGAATATCTGACAGATGTAAGGAAGAGTTAAAACAAAAACATATGACGTGTGCTGCAATAGAATCTCCTAGCATCTTAGAAAAGATTGTAAACGGTAATTCCAAATATATCAAGGTACGCCGGATAGTAGCTTGGATATTAAGATTCATCAACAATACTCGTCGAGTTATTCACGGTGACGAAATATTTAGATATGAGTTGTCTGCTGAAGAGATATCCGAAGCCGAAAATCTCATCTTGATACAGATTCAGAAAGAAACTTTTTGGGAAGAATATTCAGATATAAGTAAAGGAAAGTCTGTTTCGAAATCAAGCCCTTTATTGACGTTATTACCGTTTCTGGACGAAAAAGGCATAATTCGAGCCAATGGCCGTCTTCAAAATGCGACTTGCCTTTCAGAACAAGCAAGAAACCCTGTAATACTTCCTAAAGGGCACCGATATAGCCGTCTAGTTGTGGAATACTATCATCGGAAAAATTGTCATCAAAATTCCGCAAAGGTAATCTGTGATGTCCGGGAAAAATTTTGGATTCCATCAATAAGAAGCCTACTAAGGTCAGTTGAAATGCAATGCAATTCGTGCAAACTAAGAAAAGCGAAACCCTCGCAACCGGTAATGGCAGCCTTACCTATTGATAGAGTTACACCATTTGTGCGTCCATTTTCTTATACCGGAGTGGATATCTTTGGGCCTTTTAATATTAAAATAAGAAGGTCGACAGAAAAAAGATATGTGGCATTATTCACGTGCCTGACTGTAAGAGCTGTTCATATGGAAATAGTTGCAGATTTATCTACCGACTCTTTCATTTTAAGTTTAAGAAATTTTATGAATAGAAGAGGAATTCCTTTGCAAGTGAGAAGTGACAACGGGAAAAACTTTGTTGGTCTGCAGAAAGAATTAAGAAACGAAAAAGACTTTCTGGATCATAATCAAATTAATTGTTTTTTATCTTCACTCGGAATAAAATGGATCTTTAATACCCCTGCGGATCCCAGCGCTGGTGGGGCTTGGGAGCGCTTAATACAGTCCATTAAAAAATCTCTTGAAGTATTGTTGCGTGGTCTTGATCCGAAACTCGAAGTTTTTCAAAGCCTACTGTTGGAAGCAGAAAATATTGTGAATTCTAGACCACTCACACACTTGCCTTTAAAACCAAACGATCCTGAGCCCCTTACCCCCAACCATTTTTTAATTGGAACCACCAACTCAACACAAACTCCCGCGGCGTTCGATGCCAGTTTGGTGAATTTGCGAAAACAATGGCGCATTTTAAAAAATTTAAAGAATGGCTTCTGGGGGCGATGGTTAAAGGAATATTTGCCAGATCTAACCAGAAGGGTTAAATGGTGTGTGCCTTCAGAAAAACTTCAAATTGGGGATCTTGTTATTGTCTGTGACAGTAATCTACCCAGATCAAAATGGAAACGAGGCAGAATATTGGAAACCTATTGTGGAAGTGATGGTGTAGCTAGATCTGCAGATGTATCGTAGACCAATATCGAAGCTGGCCAAATTGGATTTTGAATAGTGGTGAATTTCCGCACGTCAATTCACGGGGGCGGGGATGTTATATACAGATTTGACCGTAGTATTATTTTTTGTTATAGTAGGTTTGTTATACTGGTTTTTTAATTCTTTATTTGAACATATGTACTTATATAAATTAGTTTTCATCGTAGTAGACTTTGTTTTTGAAATTATTGAAACTTAATTTTCTCTATTACTTTTTCATTTTGTGTTTGAATTTTCAATGTTGCGGAAGGGTCTACAATTGTAAGTTCTTTAATTTAATTTGTAGTACATATAATTTATTTATTGTAATTTTTAGTGAATAAACGAATTGAACAATTCCTGTTTATCAAAGGCCCTTTGGTTTTTTTTTGGCAACATTAATAACAGGTGTAATGGGGGCTATACCAAAACATGGAAGGATACACACAGTATTCAGAACATTTAATTGTAGTTCTACAATCTAGACCCCAAATCGGAGGGCCGGTTTATAAGGGGGCCCTATCAAAAACTGTACCGATACTCAATATATTCGGCACACGTCTTTATGGCCCTAGAATACCTCTAGATTTCGAATTTCAGGTAAATTTAGTAAAAACTACGGATTCTAGAAGCCCAAGAAGTAAACTCGGGAGATCGGTCTCTATGGGGGCTATATGAAAACATGGACCGGTACTCACCATTTTCGGCACATCTCTTTATTTTCCTAGAATACCTCTAGATTCCAAATTTCATGCAAATTGTATAAAAACTACGGATTCTGGAAGCCCAAGAAGTAAAATCGGTAGATCGGTCTATAAGGGTGCTATATCAAAACATGGACCGATACTCACCATTTTCGGCACATCTCTTTATTTTCCTACAATACCTCTAGATTTCCGATTTGAGGCAAATTGGGTAAAAATTACGGATTCTAGAAGACCAAAAAGTAAAATCGGGTGTTCGATCTATATGGTGGCTATATCAAATCATGGACCGGTACTCACCATTCTCGGCACACGTCTTTAGGGTCTTAGAGTACCTCTAGATTTCCAATTTCAGGCAAATTGGGTAAAAACTACGGCTTCTAGAAGTCCATGAAGTAAAATCGGGAGATCGGTCTATATGGGGGCTATATGAAAACATGGAACGATACTCACCATTTTCGGCACACCTCTTTACGGATTATAGAAGACCAAGAAGTCAAATCGGGAGATCGGTCTATATGGGGGCTATATCAAAACATGGACCGGTACTCACCATAAGTCCCCGGTCTAACAAAGAAAAACAAATTTTTTTGTCAAAATTCGTTTTTATTATTCAACATAGTTCCCTTCAAGAGCGATACAACGATTATAACGACCTTCCAATTTTTTGATACCATTTTGGTAGTACTCCTCCTGTTTTGCCTCAAAATAGGCCTCAGTTTCGGCGATCACCTCTTACATGCAGCCAAATTTTTTCCCTGCGAGCATCCCTTTGAGGCCTGAGAACAAAAACAATCGCTTGGGCCAGATCTGGAGAATACGGTGGGTGGGGAAGCAATTCGAAGCCCAATTCATGAATTTTTGCCATCGTTCTCAATGACTTGTGGCACGGTGCGTTGTCTTGGTGGAACAACACTTTTTTCTTCTTCATATGGGGCTGTTTTGCCGCGATTTCGACCTTCAAACGCTCCAATAAGGCCATGCAATAGTCACTGTTGATGGTTTTTTTCCCTTCTCAAGATAATCGATAAGAATTATTCCATGTGCATTCCAAAAAACAGAGGCCATTACTTTGCCAGTGGACTTTTGAGTCTTTCCACGCTTCGGAGACGGTTCACCGGTCGCTATCCACTCAGCCGACTGTCGATTGGACTCAGGAGTGTAGTGATGGAGCCATGTTTCACCCATTGTCACATATCGATGGAAAAACTCGGGTGTATTACGAGTTAACAGATGCAAACACCGCTCAGAATCATCAACACGTTGTTGTTTTTGGTAAAATGTGAGCATGCGCGGCACCCATTTTGCACAGAGCTTCCGCATATCCAAATATTGATGAATGATATGACCAATACGTTCCTTTGATATATTAAAGGCCTCTGCTATCTCGATCAACTTCATTTTACGGTCATTCAAAATAATTTTGTCGATTTTTTGATGTTTTCGTCGGTAACCACCTCTTTCGGGAGTCCACTGCGTTCACCGTCCTCCGTGCTCATTTCACCACGCTTGAATTTTGCATACCAATCAATTATTGTTGATTTCCCTGGGACAGAGTCCGGAAACTCATTATCAAGCAAAGTTTTTGCTTCCACCGTATTTTTTCCCTTTAGAAAACATTATTTTATCAAAACACGAAATTCCTTTTTTCCATTTGACACGAATCATTTGAAGATTGGTACTATATAAAATTAATATGCATTTAATACTAGCGACGCCATCTATGTGTCAGACCGGGGACTTATCAGCCAACCTGTTAGTATTAACTCCTCTTAGCAAAAGTCATAAAATATACCTTTCAACATCCCTCCTTTATTCCCTGAATATAGGATGGTCATAGTTGAAAGGTGTCTGAGGTTTCTCCTTGGAAAAATCTTGCGTTATCATCCTATCAACTGTCGTCATTTTGCCTCTGATACTTTGAGAGCAAATGGATGCCTTCCACATTACGTATACTATATAAAGTTCACGTGATAGGTGCCTTTTACGATAGCAATTATTAAAATATCCCAAGCCAATAAATTTATAATCTTATCATTCACAAAAGATTTTAAACCATATACAATATCTCCATATAAAACCTATCACACCGCATTTCGAAAACCCTTTTAGCAATGCAATTTACACCCAAAAAAACGATGTACCCAAAGGGAAAAAAGACAATCCGTAGAAGCAGCAAAGTGTTGTAAAACATTGCAATTGTGCATAAAAGTGAAGCACGTGTTTGAAATACCACACTCAACAAAGAGCAACAAAAAGGGGGTAGTGGGAGCATAAAATGCCAAGTAACACCAGTGATGCCCCAGCACACACACACACAACATACAAAAACTGAAGAGTTCCAGTAAAGAGCAAGTTTTTGTACTCTTCACATAGCTCTCTTATTATTTTTTTGTTTTGAGTTAAAATGCTTATTTTTGTTACTCCATCTCTCAGCAAGTCTCATCTCACAGCTCCAAACATTAACGCACAGCAAGAACAATGGGGGGGCTTAGTTGGTTGCCTTCTTGACTGACAAAATGCTGAGTATGCTGCGTGTGTGTGTGCGAGTTTGCTAGATTTCGCGAGTGTATGCGTATCAAGTGTATGGCTACATTTCGTATTATTGTTATTCTTTTTCTGTCTTCTTCACCCTGATGGGGGGCCATTCATTCGTTAGTTTTTGTTTCATATCGTGTTCTCCCTTTTCCGTAAATGTAGCATGTGCGAATCAACAACTCTACAGCAACAACAACACAACAATGCCGTGAGTTTTTCTGTTGTTGTGTATTGGTTTGCTAACCCGTTCACAAGAGCTGGCCAATGACAAAAAAGTTGTCTAAGCGTAACGTAACGTAATATGCATTGAGGGTTCACAAAAAAAGGCGGAGTGCATGTGCGACATTAGCATTGCCAATAACAACAACCACAACAATACCAAAGAAAACGGGTGGAGTAGCATAACCGCAAAATAGAGTTTGCGCTCTTTTGAGTTCACATTGTGAATGGGTGCGTGTTACTGTTGATGGTGCCGGTGTGGAACTTAAGGGTTTCTTTAGCCACCTATGCAATCATTCCAAGCTTTATCCAAGAAAACTGCTTTTATTGTATCTGTCTGGAGTTTTGGTTTTTGGCCTTTGCTTTGGGAGGTGGTGGGGATTGGGATATTGCGTTGATGTTTCGTTTTGGCTGCCGGTAC
The DNA here is from genome assembly GCF_050003625.1 of Haematobia irritans. Lineage (NCBI taxonomy): Eukaryota > Metazoa > Arthropoda > Insecta > Diptera > Muscidae > Haematobia > Haematobia irritans. The sequence continues at coordinate 38,556,789 of NC_134397.1, read as the reverse complement.
CTGCCTGCATATTTGTCCGTCCATCTGACTGTCTATCAAAAACCCATTTATTCTATGGCGTCCATGACCAACCATATCATCCATCCGTCGATCCATTTCAATGCAACCACAATGTCTCACAATTTTGCTGTAGGGATAAACAAGCAAAGAGATAACCATGGCATGGTTGTATCCCATTGTTGTACAGTGGGATGGTTAATAGCATTAAGAACTATTTCAAAATTAGAGCTGCAAAAAGATTTTCATTATAATAGGTATCCGTATCCACTAAAAATTTTGAGAAATATGTTCGTATTCGTCTGAGTATAGAATTACAGTAACTTGTTCCAAGTTTCAAGCGGATATTTTGTTTCGTTAGGAAGATAGAGCCAGCGGACGGACAACGCTAGATATACTCAAAAATTCACCACGACAAAGAATACCTATGTAGGCTAAAATGTAGTGTAACAAAGGCGCTATATATTTTTATACCCACCACCATAGAATGGTATAATAAGTTTTTAATACATCGAAATATCGATTTCCGACTATATAAAGTATATATATTCTTGATTAGGGAGAAATTCTAAGACGATATAACTATGTCCGCTACAGCTTTCAATAATGGCGCTATCGTCCTGCAATTTGGGACAGATTCGTTTTTGTTTGCAGGCAGGTCAAGATCGAAGATGGACTATATCTGTCCAAGTTTTGATATAGCCCCCATATAAACCCACCCCCGATTTGGGGTTTTGGGCTTCTAGAAACCGTATTTTCTATCTGATTTGCCTGAAATTGGAAATCTAAAAGTATGTTAGGACCATAAATAGGTGTGCCGAAAATGGTGCCTATCGGCCCATGTTTCGGTATAGTCCCCATGTAGATCGGTCTATGTTTTGGTATAGCCTCCATATACACCGATCTCCTGATTTTATTTCTTGGACGTCTACAAACTGTATTTTCTATCCGATTTGCCGGAAATTTGAAATCTAGATGTATTTTGGGACCGTAAATAGGTGTGTCGAAAATCGGGTGTATCGGTCCATGTTGCGGTATAGCCCCCATGTAGACCGATCTCCCGATTGTATTTCTTGGGCTTCTAGAAACCGTAGTTTTTATCCAATTTGTCTGAGATTTGAAATCTACAGGTATTTTATGACCACAAATAGGTGTGCCGAAAATGGTGCCTATCGGTCCATGTTTCGGTATAGTCCCCATGTAGACCGATCTCCCGATTTTACTCTTGAGCTTGTAGAAACCATAGTTTTTATCCAATTTGCCTGAAATTTCAAATCTAGAGCTATTTTAGGACCATAAATAGGGCTTCAGAAAGTGGTGTTCATTGGACCATGTTTTAGTCTAGCCCCCATATAGACCGATCTCCTGAGTTTATTTCTTGGGCTTCTAGAAACTATAGCTTTTATCCGATTTGCCTGAAATTGTAAATATAAAGGCGAAAAAACCTGTGTCGGATTTAGTTTTTATAGGCCCATTTGGTAAGACCTCCATATAGACCGATTTCACTTCATGAGGGTATAGAAGGCGCACTGATCATGAAAATTGCTTGAAACTGAATATAAATTTCCCGATTTTATTTATAGTAGTCATTTTAATGATGTGTGGTAAAATTTTTCAAATTTTTTATTTCAAATCAAGGCGTCATTTCATAATTTTTGTTGCATACTTACACGAGATGTTTATGATTCCCCAAAAATACAATCAAAAATGGTTCTTATAAATCCGGAATCTTATCTAGTCATCGTAGGTAGAATCTTTAAATTTCTCTTCAAGAAGTGTATTGGTTGAACTTGTCTGCTCGGGAGAATATCTGTCATCAAACACCCTGAAATTCTATATATTATCAAGGAACCCGCTACGACGAAGAGTTTTCAAAGGAAACTATTATATATGATTAATGGTGGTGGGTATTTAAGATTCGGCCCGTCCGAACTTACTGTTATATACTAGTTTAGGTTAATTTTATTGTTCAAAACTGTCGGAAATAACGTAAGATTTTAGAATCCGATAGATTTGTTCGCATTTGACAACACTTTCTATAGAAACAAAATTTTGACAAAATTTCCTACAGAAATAAAATTTTGACAAAATTTCCTCCAGAAATAAAATTTTGACAAAAAAATTTGTCAAAATATAATTTCTATAGAAAATTTTTTCAAAATTTTATTTCTATAGAAAATTTTGTTAAAATTTTAATTCTATAGAAATTATATTTTGACAAATTTTTCTATAGATATAAAATTTTGACAAAATTTCCTACAGAAATAGAATTTTGACAAAATTTTCTATAGAATTAAAGAATTAAACAATAAAATAAAATTTTGACAAAATTTCCTCCAGAAATAACATTTTGACAAAAAAATTTGTCAAAATATAATTTCTATAGAAAATTTTTTCAAAATTTTATTTCTATAGAAAATTTTGTTAAAATTTTAATTCTATAGAAATTATATTTTGACAAATTTTTCTATAGATATAAAATTTTGACAAAATTTCCTACAGAAAAAGAATTTTGACAAAATTTTCTATAGAATTAAAGAATTAAAGAATAAAATAAAATTTTGACAAAATTTCCTCCAGAAATAACATTTTGACAAAAAAATTTGTCAAAATATAATTTCTATAGAAAATTTTTTCAAAATTTTATTTCTATAGAAAATTTTGTTAAAATTTTAATTCTATAGAAATTATATTTTGACAAATTTTTCTATAGATATACAGAAATAGAATTTTGACAAAATTTTCTATAGAATTAAAATTTTGACAAAATTTTCTGTAGAAATAAAATGTTGACCAAATTTTCTATAGAAATAACATTTTGCAAAATTTTCTATAGAAACAAAATTTTGACAAAATTTTCTATAGAAATAAAATTTTGACAAAATTTTGTATAGAAATGACATTTTGACAAAATATTTTATAGAAATAAAATTTTGATAAAATTTTGACAAAATTTTCTATAGAAATAAAATTTTGACAAAATTTTGTATAGAAATGACATTTTGACAAAATATTTTATAGAAATAAAATTTTGATAAAATTTTGACAAAATTTTCTATAGGAATAAATATTTTAGAAAATTTTCTATAGAAATAAAATTTAGAATTTTTTTTTTAAATAAAATTTTGCATTTTTTTTTAAATAATATTTTGCACAATTTGTTTTTTTGAAATAAAATTTTGACAAAAACAGTAAAATTTTGACAAAATTTTCTATACAAATATAATTTTGAAAAAATTTTCTATAGAAATAAAATTTTGACAAATTTTTCTATAGATATAAAATTTTGACAAAATTTTCTATAGAAATAAAATTTTCTTTAGAAATAACATTTTGACAAAATTTTCTATATAATTCTAATTATGACAAAATATTTTATAGAAATAAAATTTTGACAAAATTTTCTATAGAAATAAAATGTTGACAAAATTTTCTTTAGAAATAAAATTTTGACAAAATTTCCTATAGAAATAAAATTTTGGCAAAATTTTCTATAGAAATAAAATTTTGGCAAAATTTTCTATAGAAATAAAATTTTGGCAAAATTTTCTATAGAAAAAAAATTGACAAAATTTCCTATAGAAATAAAATGTTGTCAAAATTTTCTATAGAAATAATGTTTTGATAAAATTTTCTATAGAAATAAAATTTTGACAAAATTCTCTATAGAAATAAAATTTTGACAAATTTTTCTCTAGAAGTAAAATTTTGACAAAATTTTCTATAGAAATAAAACTTTGACAAAATTTTCTATAGAAATAAAATTTTTGCAAAATTGTCTATAGAAATAAAATGTTGACAAAATTTTCTATAGAAATAAAATTTTGAAAAAACTTTTATAGAAATGAAATTATAGAAATTAATTTTCTGTAGAAATCAAGTTTTGACAAAATTTTCTATATAAATAACATTTTGACAAAATTTTCTATATAAATAAAATTTTGACAAAATTTTCTATATAAATAAAATCTTGGCAAAATTTTCTATAGGAATGAAATTTTGGAAAAATTGTCTTTAGAAAAAATGTAATTTTGACATTTTCTATATAAATGAAATTATGACAAAATTTTCTATAGAAATCAAATTTTGACAAAATTTTCTATATAAATAAAATTTTGGCAAAATTTTCTATAGAATTAAAATTTTGACAAAATTTTCTATAGAAATAAAATGATGACAAAATTTTCTTTAGAAATAAAATTTTGACAAAATTTCCTATAGAAATAAAATTTTGGCAAAATTTCCTATAGAAATAAAATTTTGGCAAAATTTTCTATAGAAATAAAATTTTGGCAAAATTTTCTATAGAAATAAAATTTTGAAAAACTTTTATAGAAATGAAATTATAGATATTAATTTTCTTTAGAAATAACATTTTGACAAAATTTTCTATAGAAATCATATTTTGACAAAATTTTCTATGGAAATAACATTTTGACAAAATTTTCTCTCGAAATAAAATTTTGACAAAATTTTCTATAGAAATAAAATTTTGGCAAAATTTTCTATAGAAATGAAATTTTGACAAAATTTTCTATAGAAATAAAACTTTGACAACATTTTCTATAGAAATAAAATTTTTGTCAAAATTTTCTATAAACTAAATATCTTAAAAGTTTTACTTTTCAATTTCGGCCATACTATCAAAGTCCATGGTATGTTCTTCCTTATTGCAGAAGTAGTATTCCTCCCTTGTTGGCGCAATCTTAAAGGTATATTCATATACCAAAAAATTGTCGCTAATAGGATCATAATATATTATATTGTAAATATTGAAATTAGGTGTTAAAATAAAAAATAAAACATTTCTTTCCAAGAAAAAAAAAAATTTTTTTTTTCATAAAAAATTTAATCAAACATTTCAAATTAAGATTTTTTACACGGCATGTCCTTGGGCTGCGGCTAAAATTTTTCTCTGCCCAGGGCTTTAATATTGTGTTTAGGAAATTTGCTATATAATATGCGGCATTTTTTTTTTTTGAATATGAACGGGGAGCCACTATCGTATTTGACGGCAGCCTCGGCCTTCAAGTGGCCGACAGGGGCATCACATGCTTCACGAAAGTGACTCAGCCGTATTTTGGACCATTCTCTGCGGCATTTTCTATTGTCAACTTTACTCTTCAAAATGCCCCAAGCATATAATTCCAAGGGATTGAGATTCAGAGATTTTGGTGGTTATTTTGCGGTAGAAATAAATCGACGAAGGTCAATTTTAAGCCATTTTGTGGTTGGCGTTTGTTGGGTGTTCAGTTCTGTTGGAATGTCCTTGGGCTGCGGCTGAAATTTTTCTCTGCCCAGGGTTTCAATACTGTGTTTAGGAAATTTGTCCGATTATATGCGGCATTTATTTTGAATACGAACAGGGAGCTACCATCGGATGTTACGGCGGCCTTGACCTTCAAAAATCCGACAGAGGCATCACACGCTTCACGATAGAGTCTCCGTGGTATTTTAGGCTATTCACTGCGGCATTTTCTTTTGTCAATCTTCCTCTTCAAAATGTCCCAAGCGCAAAATTCCAAGGGATTGCAATTCGAAGATTTTGGTGACCATTGTGCGTTAGAAATGAAAACAAGAACTTCCTTTTGAAGCCATTCTTGGGTGAAGCTTGCAGAGTGCGATTGTGCAGAGTCCTGTTACAATGTCCTTGAGCTTCAGCCGAAATGTTTGTCCGCTCAGGGCTTCAATACTGTCATTAGACCTTTTTCCCGAGAATATTTGGCAACCAAGGTCGGTGAGAATGGTCTGGTAGCGATCATCGGCCGTTACGGGACGATCGGAGACGCTTTAGTTCTGGTGGTGGTTGCTTTTTTGTGCATAGGTGAGCTTTTGCACTTTTTGGAACTGCAATGGCTTTAGTCCACATAACTTTAGGCGCTCACGAGCAAGTTTTCTACAACGACGGCGTGGGTTCCGATCAAATCTAGCCTTCATTCCACAATGCCGGAGCCGCAAAAGTCGAACGGATTGAGATCTAAAGACTGATAATATTCGGCATTTATTATGACCCCAGAATCGAGTAATACAATTTGGAAGCGATCATCAGCCGTTTTGGGGCCATAAGAGGCGCATGAGTTCTGGTGGCCAATCGAAGGGGTACAGTTTCAGCTGACCTCTTTGGCAACTAATCCCGATAATTTTTTGATTCTCAAACTGCTCAATTTGGAATGGATTCTCATTGGAGAAACCCAAATTCGGTGACTTGCCACTTTCGTGAAAGCGAAGCAACTCCTTGACTGTTTCAAGCCCTTGTTTCAACTCCTTGACTGTTTCAAGACTAACTTTTTTGGATATCGGTGCGCTTTTGCACCTTTTTGGGAATTTTAATGCTTTAGCACAAACTCATTTCTCAAAATTTGAACACGTTTTCTACCACTGCGGCATGGATTTCGATCAAATTTGGACTTCACTTTTCGAATCACTTTGGTTCTGATACGGACGGAATAAATCTGTCAACGGTCAGACGAGCGGTATAGAAATTATAGTAACCCCAAGTTGGTGATAAAACTTAGCAGCCACCATCTATATAAGGTAAAAATCCCTGACCCAAACTCAGAGCGGTATAGAAATTATAGTAACCCCAAGTTGGTTATAAAACTTAGCAGCCACCATCTATATATGAAAATCCCTGAACCAAACTCAGAGAAGGAGAAGTTGGTTATAAAACTTAGCAGCCACCTTCTATATATGAAAACCCCTGACCCAAACTCAGAGAAGGAATATAATCTCCTCAAACATATTTCAAGAGCAAAATGCTATTTTTGAAGGAGGAACATAAACATGCTTGCCGAAATTAGATAAATATGTTCGAGAAAATAATATGGTTGCTACGAGAATCCAAAAAGAACATTTTTCGAGGTGATCATATTCCTTCTAGTTACACTTCTCCTGGTCTGATCCAACTAAAAACGCTTCCAAATGATGACTGGATTTTTGGTTTAGAATGTTTAAAAGGACATCTTTGTAATATTCTTATTATATATAACCCACTGTGCATTGTCCTAAACGAAGCATTTGATGTTGTCCTTGCTTGCATGCGATTGATTTTATTTTTTCTCACTTTTTGAGGGGGTTAGATAGAGCAAACGTAAGTTTATTTGGATGTAGTTTTCTCCTTCACCCTCTCCCATTCTCTATCTATTCCGCTGGTATTCTTTGCAATTTTGGTTTTCGAAAAACTCATTATTCATTTTGAACATAAACACACATGGACATAATTTTGGCCATCAAAATTGCATTCTCTATACATACTGCTACTCCTCATCCTCATCTTTTTACGATAAAAGTTGACTATGTCCCTATCAGAATTGGTAACAGTAACCGCAATAGCAGAGGCAGCAGTAGCTACCGCGTTAATAGTTTCTGTCAGTCTGTTTTTTTTTTTTGCCAATATTTTTTGATATAGACTCAGGCAAAATTTCAAACATGACATTGAGAAAATATTTCCATTTTGTGGGTTTTTTGCCATTTTTTCTGTGGTCTTTGATTAATTGGAAAATATGGCAAAAGTTTAAGAATAAGAAGACGAAAAAAACAGGATTATGTTAATTTGATAATTTCAGTTTGTGAAATAATGCCAAGTGTTTGATGGACTTATTTATAATTGGAAATAATTGCCAATCGGCTACCTCACTTTAATCCTTTCTAGTTAACGTTGGCATCTGACATGCGAATTTTAGCAGTTTGAAGATTTTAAAACATTGATGCAATACACGTGCGTACCTAATGGGTCATGAACTTTTTGCGGTCGGTGCGTTAAGGATGTGTTCGTTTCACACTAATAGAAAATTATGAAAATGTCTTATTAAAAAAAAAAAAAAACTGTGAATTAATGAAATTTTCCAAAAAATTTAAGTTCATCTCCAGTGTTAGTTTAACAGAAGTATGGGCCCATGAGCGGAGAACGCAGTTGCCGAATAGCGATTGTGATTTTAGCCTCCACTTAACAGTTTTGTCCCGCCGCCAAGACATAAAAACTGTCTACACACAATTTTTATCCCCTCCACCATAGGATGGGGGTATATTAACTTCGCCATTCCGTTTATAACACATCAAAATATTGCTCTAAGACCCCATAAAGTATATATATTCTGGGTCGTGGTGAAATTCTGAGTCGATCTAAGCATGTCCGTCCGTCCGTCCGTCCGTCCGTCCGTCCGTCCGTCTGTTGAAATCACGCTAACTTCCGAACGAAACAAGCTATCGACTTGAAACTTGGCACAAGTAGTTGTTATTGATGTAGGTCGGACGGCATTGCTAATGGGCCATATCGGTCCACTTTTACCTGTAGCCCCCATATAAACGGACCCCCAAATTTGGCTTGCGATCGCTCTAAGAGAAGCAAATTTCATTCGATCCGGCTGAAATTTGGTACATGGTGTTGGTATATAGTCTATAACAACCGTGCAAAAATTGGTCCATATCGGTCCACTTATACGTATAGCCCCCATATAGACGGACCCCCAAATTTGGCTTGCGATCGCTCTAAGAGAAACGAATTTCATTCGATCCGGCTGAAATTTGGTACATGGTGTCAGCATATGATCTCTAACAACCATGCAAAAATTGGTCCATATCGGTCCATAATTACATATAGCCCCCATATAAACCGATCCCCCGATTTGGCTTGCGGAGCCTTTAAGAGAAGCAAATTTCATCCGATACGGCTAATTTGGTACATGGTGTTAGTATATGGTCTCTAATGACCATGCAAAAATTGGTCCACATCGGTGCATGATTATATATAGCTCCGTATAAACCGATCGCCAGATTTGACCTCCGGAGCCTCTTGGAAGACCAAAATTCATCTGATTCAGTTGATATTTGGTACGTGGTGTTAATATATGGCCTCAAACACCCATGCAAAAATTGGTCGAAATAGGTCCATAATTATGTATAGCCCCCATATAAACGATTTTTTCTCTTCTATGCTCTCTCAAAAAGTAGATTTCAAACGTGACTCACGACTCAATGGAGAGTCAAGACAGTTTGAAGAATTTTCGTGAGTTAAGACATTTTTATGCTCGAGTACCTTTTCTCGAGTGTGTCGCGAGTGTGCATGAATAATAATTCTCAACTCATGAGTGTGGATCCTTTAAAACTTTTTCGGGCGTGAGTACGAATTTCAACTTCGACGTGCATGAATCCTACCATAAATATCGTGCGTGATTTGATAATTTTCCAAAGTTAGTATTGATGAGTGAAATATTACGAACTGGTACACCTCTAATCTATCTATATACACTCACATATAAAATATGATGGCAAATAAGGAAAAACCAAAGCTCCATGATTTTTTAAAACCAAAATATTCCATTGACATCACTTGCAATTTGGAGTCTATACTCCTGCTGTGGGGAAAATAAAATTCAATCGATTGCAATCAATTTTGATTTACAATTCTGCAACATCAACAAGCAGTAAAATCAAAAACGATTGGGTACGGATATACTACAAATGTCCTTATATTGAATACAGTTGAGATCAAATCATCGGAATCGCCAATTCAATCGAGGGAAAGAGTAACACGAAAAAAACAACATGGCTCACATCAAACCTACAAACAAACCATAAATTAACATATTTTTGTATTCGATAGTCTGTTGTAGCCTTTACCACAAAAGTGAGTAGCAGCCATTTTTTAAAATCCTTCAAATAGGGCCTAAAACCACAAGAACCAAAGCAGACAGGCAACAAGACACATGGAACGATGAACAGATAAATTTGGTCAAAATGTACATAAAAGATGATTTACAATCGAAATGTATGTCAATTCTCCACAGACGACATTTGGACATTTGGAAAAATTTTGCAGCCCCAAAAACGACACAAGAGTCTATGGAGAAGGACCACAGCAGCAAAGACAACATGAAGTATGTTACAATAGCTCCAAAAGGCATTGAGCTAAGGACCAAAGTACAGATGAGTGTGTTAATCAAAATCAACTGTAGAGCAGAGTTTTGATGTGAATCAATGTAACAGAGCAGATCAGAGTTTACATGACATGGACACCAAAAACATGTTGTTGTCAAATAAAAATGATGCACCATGGACAACAACAATTTCATTATGACTTGAAATCATTTTGGCTACAGGTAAACCTCATAGGATACAAATAATACTGAAAAATTTATATTAAATAAATAAAATCAGATGTTAAATGCATAAAAATGACTCGTGAGAACGGTTGGCACTCAGGCCAAAAAAAATCTACCAAAATTTTGGAGAACATTCTACCAAAACAAAAAATTGTTTTTTAAAAACCTTATTTCTATAAATATTTTGTCAACATTTTATTTCTTTAGAAAATTTTTGTGAAAATCTTATTCCTATAGAAAATTTTGTGAAAATTTTATTTCTATAGAAAACTTTCAGAAAATTTTATTTCTATAAACAATTTTGTAAAAATTTTTATTTCTATAACCAATTTTATCAAAATTTTATTTCTATAGAAAATTTTGTCAAAATTTTATTTCAATAGAAAATTTTGTAAAAATGTTATTTCTATAGAAATTATTGTGAAAATATTATTTCTATAGAAAATTTAGTGAAAATTTTATTCCTATAGAAAATTTTGTCAAAAATTTATTTTTGTACACAATTTTGTGAAAATGTTATTCCCATAGAAAATTTTGTCAAAAATTTATTTATATAGAAAATTTAGTGAAATTTTTATTCCTATAGAAAATTTTGTGAAAATTTTACTTCTATAAACAATTTTGTAAAAATTTAATTTCTACACAAAATTTTGTTACTTCTATAGAAAATTTTGTCAAAATTTAATTTCTATAGAAAAATTTGTCAAAATTTTACTTCTATAGAAAATTTTGCCAAGAATTTTATTTCTATAAAAAATTTTGTTTCAAAGAAAATTTTGTGAACATTTTATTCCTATAGAAAATTTTATGAACATTTTAATTCTATAGAAAATTTTGTTAAAATTTTATTCCTATAAAAAATTGTGTCAAAAAATTTATTTTTGTAGAAAATTATAATCATATACAAAATTTTGTGAAAATTTTATTACTATAGAAAATTTTGTCAAAATTTTATTTAAAAAAAAATTTAAAAATGTTATTTCTATAGAAAAATTTTTTTCAAAATTTTATTTTTATAGAAAAAAAAATTATCAAAATGTTATTTCTATTGAAATTTTTGTCAAAATTGTATTTCTATAGAAAATTTTGTGAAACTTTTAATTCTTTAGAAAATTTTGTGAACATTTTATTCCTATAGAAAATTTTGTACAAATTTATTTATATATTTTGTAAAAATTGTATACCTACAGAAAATTTTGTGAAAAGTTTATTTCTATACAAAATGTTATTTCTCTAAAAAAAAATTTGTAAAAATTTATTTATATAGAAAATTTTGTGAAAATTTTATAACTATAGAAAATTTTGTCAAAATTTTATTTTAATAAAAAAAAATTAAAAATGTTCTATAGAAAAAAATTATCAAAATGTTATTTCTATAGAAAAATTTTGTCAAAATGAATTTCTATGATTTTTATCTCATAATCTCGGCTGTAGGTCTATAAATTAAACTCGAAATTGTTGGTTTCTAGTTTTTTATTTTCCGATATTTCGGTTGACTTCGTCAGACCGTTTTCAAGGATTTTATCCGATGTCTTGTTACTTCGCTGTCTGGATTTCTATAGAAAATTTTGTCCAAATTGTATTTCTATAGAAAATTTTGTGAAAATTTTATTTCTATAAAAAATTTTGTAAACATTTTATTTCTACAAACAATTTTATTAAAATTTTATTTCTATAGAAAAAAAAATTTTTCAAAATGTTATTTCTATAGAAAATTTTATCAAAAATTTATTTATACAGAAAATCTTATTCCTATAGAAAATTTTGCGAAAATGTTATTCATATAAACAATTTTGTAAAAATTTTGTTTCTACAGAAAATTTTGTGAAAAGTTTATTTCTATAGAAAATGTTATTTCTATAAAAAAAAAAAAAATTGTAAAAATTTATTTATATAGAAAAATGAATTTGTCAAAATTTTATTTCTATTGAAAATTTTGTAAAAATTTTACTTCTATAGACAATTTTGTTAAAATTTTATTTCTATAAGAAATGTTGTCAAAATTTTATTTCTATAGAAATTCTTGTGAAAATTTTATTTCGATAGAAAATTTTGTGAAAATTTTATTCCTATAGAAAGTTTTGTCAAAAATTTATTTGTATAGAAAATTTTATTCCTACACAAAATTTTGTCAAAAATTTATTTATATAGAAAATTTTGTGAAAATTTTATTCCAATAGAAAATTTTGTGAAAATTTTATTCCTATAGAAAATTTTATTCCTATTGAAAATTTTGTGAAAATTTTATTCCTATAGAAAATTTTGGGAAAATTTTATTCCTATAGAAAATTTTGTCAGAATTGTATTTCTATTTTGTGAAAATTGTAATCCTATAGAAAATTATGTGAAAATTTTATTCCTTTGGAAAATTTTATACCAATAGAAAATTTTGTAAAAATTTTATACCAATGGAAAATTTTGTCAAAAATTTATTTACATAGAAAATTTTGTGAAAAGTTTATTTCTATAGAAAATGTTATTTCTATAAAAAAAAAATTTGTAAAAATTTATTTATATAGAAAAAAATTTGTCAAAATTTTATTTTTATTGAATATTTTGTCAAAATTTTACTTCTATAGATAATTTTGTCCAAATTGTATTTCTATAGAAAATTTTGTGAAATTTTTATTTATTTAGAAAATTTTGTGAACATTTTATTCCTATAGAAAATTTTGTAAAAATTTTATTCCTATAGAAAATTTTGTCAAAAATTTATTTATATAGAAAATTTTGTGAAAATTTTATTCCAAAAAAATTTTTGTGAAAATGTTATTCCTATAGATAATTTTGTGAAAATTTTATTCCGATAGAAAATTTTGTGTAAATTTTATTCCTATAGGAAATTTAGTCAAAATTGTATTTTTATTTTGTGAAAATTTTAATCCTATAGAAAATTATGTGAAAATTCTATTTCTTTAGGAAATTTTGTGAAAATTTTATTCCAATAGAAAATTTTGTGAAAATTTTATTCCTATAGAAAATTTTGTCAGAATTGTATTTCTATTTTGTGAAAATTGTAATCCTATAGAAAATTACGTGAAAATTTTATTCCTTTTGAAAATTTTGTGAAAATTTTATACCAATAGAAAATTTTGTAAAAATTTTATACCAATGGAAAATTTTGTCAAAAATTTATTTACATAGAAAAATTTGTGAAAAGTTTATTTCTATAGAAAATGTTATTTCTATAAAAAAAAAATTTTGTCAAAAATTTATTTACATAGAAAATTTTGTGAGCATTTTATTCCTACAGAAAATTTTGTGAAAAGTTTATTTCTATAGAAAATGTTATTTCTATAAAAAAAAATTTGTAAAAATTTATTTATATAGAAAATTTTGTGAAAATTTTATTACTATAGGAAATTTTGTCAAAATTTTATTTTAATAAAAAAATTTTAAAATGTTATTTCTATAGAAAAAAATTGTCAAAATTTTATTTCTATTGAAAATTTTGTCATCATTTTATTTCTATAGAAAATTTTGTCCAAATTGAATTTCTATAGAAAATTTTGTCCAAATTGTATTTCTATAGAAAATTTTGTCCAAATCGTATTTCTATAGAAAATTTTGTCAAAATTGTATTTCTATAGAAAATTTTGTGAAAATTTTATTTCTTTAGAAAATGTTGTGAACATTTTATTCCTATAGAAAATTTTGTAAAAATTTTATTCCTATAGAAATTTTTTTCAAAAATTTATTTATATAGAAAATTTTGTGAAAATTTTATTCCTATAGAAAATTTTGTCAAAATTGTATTTCTATAAACAATTTTGACCAAATTGTATTTCTATAGATAATTTTGTCCAAATTGTATTTCAATAGAAAATTTTGTCAAAATTGTATTTCTATAGAAAATTTTGTGAAAATTTTATTTCTTTAGAAAATTTTGTGAACATTTTATTCCCACAGAAATTTTGTGAAAAGTTTATTTCTATAGAAAATTTTGTGAAAATTTTATTTGTACAGAAGATTTTGTCAACATTTTATTTCAATAGAAACTCTTGTGAAAATTTTATTTAGATAGAAAATTTTGTGAACATTTTATTCCTATAGAAAATTTTGTCAAAAATTTATTTGTATAGAAAATTTTGTGATAATTTTATTCCTATACAAAATTTAGTCAACATTTTATTTCTATAGAAAATTTTGTTAAAATTTTATTTCTATAGAAAATTTTATGAAAATTTTATTCCTATAGAAAATTTTGTCAAAATTTATTTCTATAGAAAATTTTGTCAAAATTATATTTCTTTTTTTTTTTTTTTTTTTTTTTTTGATCTCAGCTTAAAGCCATGCATTGACTAAACTACATTATTAAATTATATTTCTATAAAAAATTTTGTAAAAATGTTATTTCTACAGGAAATTTTGTCAAAATTATATTTGTATAAACAATTTTGTAAAAATTTTATTTCTATAGAAAATTTTATCAACATTTTATTTCTACAGAAAATTTTTCGTATACAGAAAATTTTGCCAAATTTTATTTCTATAGAAAATTTTCTTAAAATTTTATATCTATAGAAAATTTTGTTAAAATTTTATTTCTATAGAAAATTTTATTTCTATAAACAATTTTGTAAAATTTTTTTTCTACAGAAAATTTTGTGAAAATTTTATTCCTATAGAAAATTTTATTTCTATAGAAAATTGTATGAAAATTTTATTTCTACGGAAAATTTTGTAAACATTTTATTTCTACAGAAAATTTTGCTACAATTTTTATTTTTTTGCAAAATCTACCAAAATATCAAAAATTCTACCAATCTACCAATTTTGGTAGAATTCTACCAATTGTGACAACCGTGCTCGTGAGTCGATTGCTAGGTCCCAGGGTGAGTATATTGATTTTTGGAGAGTCAGTTTAGTTGCCCAAAAGGTTAATCCAGGGAAAACAGCTGACAGTACTGCACCTTCAACGTTCATATACGCCGCAGAGTGTTCGGTAGAATACTGACTAACTCCACTATCTTCGATTGCCTTTTAGAGTAAGAATAATTTTACAAAATTAATTCCAACCAAACCTATCTGTAACCATAATATCCAGTGTCATTTAATTTTTATGCCATCTAACCAATCTTGAATCGGACGAAGCAACTAAATTCAAGACATTTTACAATGTTGATAATGTCCACACAATGTTTGTCAGTCAGAATAGTGTCCATGTTACAAAAATGTCTCTAAGGATTTACAGTAAAAAGTTTGGTAGGACAAACAGAAAATGAAAAAACAACGCCCAAGAACCCAACTGCTAGTTGCCATCAGTTCCAAATAAAACGACCAAAGTCTCGAGCACCAAAAGAATCCAATACAACTGCAAAATGTTAAGGAGCCATCGAAAAATGAGGCAAGGCGTAGACATTGGCAATTGTTGCAATGGCAATGAGGATGCGCATGCATTTTTTTATTTTGGTTTTATTTTCTTCTCTATAAAAGAGGAAGGAAAGTGAAGTCAAGCTGTTATAAATATGGCTGCACAAAAAAGGGAGGACAAAAACGGAGGAAAAAATAATATCAGTTGAAAATGTAGCATGAGTTTCATGGAAGAGAGTGAATCCCACTACAAAATGTATGCAACAAAATTGCATTTATTTCACTCCTTAAGAGTGGAGAAAAAAAATTCTTTGAGTTTTTATGAAATTGGAAGAGTTTTGATTAAGCATATGCATGACCAATTTTTTGACATGGTGCGAGTAGCAATGTACGCCATATGAAATATTTTTTACATTTTGTAATTTAGAATTTTATTTCAAAACTTAGTTTGTCCCGTAAAAAACATACGGGTTTAAACATTAACATGTAATATGGCCTAACCGTGGGGTTTTCATGTGAACTAGAAAAAACGAAGATTTCCGAGTATATTGAAATGATATTCCTGGCAAGACTATAGTTTTATCTGATAAGATGAACCCTTGGATAAGAAACCAGAATAGAAGATGGCACATTAAGGAGTGGACTCAAAGGTCTATCCCGAACGGAATCAAACGCAAAGCAGAGACTGAATCTGGATGTACCACGAAGTCCACTGCAGTATAGAGTATACCGTACTCGTCACGAAATGATCGTAGCAATATCGACCAAGGAAGTAGGAGACAACATTACATCCATTGATCCATAGATTCATATACAAATCTAGGTTGAGGAAGTAATGACAGGAATTAAAGAAGATCTCTTGGAAAGGGGACCAAGCGACAAGGATGAGGATTGGACAGGGGCATGATAAGGATAGGCAGTGAATAGAAATAGGATAGGGGTAGGGAAGGGAATGGATAGAGATAGGATAAGGATTGGAGAGATATGTTAGGGATAGGATAGGACTAGGAAGGCATATGATAGGGCTAGGAAGGGATATGATAGAGATATAATCGGGATAAGATAATGATAGGATAGGGATATATATAAGGATATAGTAGGGATGCGATAGGGATAAGATGGTGATAGGATAGGGAAATGAATAGGATAGATATGGGATAGCAATAGGATAATGATAGAATAGGGATTGGATAGAGGTAGGATAGGGATAGAATAGGGTTAGGATGGGGATAGGATAGGACAGGGATTGGGTGGATATAGATATGATAGGGATAGGATATGGATAGGATAGGATAGGACAGGAATAGGATAGGGAAAGGATACGAATAGGATAGGAATAGGACAGGAATAGGATAGGAATAGGATAGGAATAGGAATAGGAATAGGATAGGATAGGATAGGATAGGATAGGATAGGAATAGGAATAGGAATAGGAATAGGAATAGGATAGGAATAGGATAGGAATAGGATAGGAATAGGATAGGAATGGGATAGGAATAGGATAGGAATAGGAAAGGAATAGGATAGGAATAGGATAGGAATAGGAATAGGAGAGGAATAGGATAGGAATAGGATAGGAATAGGATAGGAATAGGATAGGAATAGGATAGGAATAGGATAGGAATAGGATAGGAATAGGATAGGAATAGGATAGGAATAGGATAGGAATAGGATAGGAATAGGATAGGAATAGGATAGGAATAGTATAGGAATAGGATAGGAATAGGATAGGAATAGGATAGGAATAGGATAGGAATAGGATAGGAATTGGATAGGTATAGGATAGGATAAGGAAAGGGATAGGAATAGGATGGGGATAGGATAGGGATGGGATAGGGATAGGGATAGGATAGGGATAGGATATGGATAGGATAGGATAGGATAGGGATAGGGATAGGGATAGGGATAGGGATAGGATAGGGATAGGGATAGGATAGGGATAGGATAGGGATAGGATATGGATATGGATAGGATATGGATAGGATAGGGATAGGATAAGGATAGGAATAGGACAGGGATAGGATAGGGATAGGATAGGGATAGGGATAGGATAGGGATAGGATATGGATAGGATAAGGATAGGGATAGGATAGGGATAGGAAAGGATAGGGATAGGGATAGGATAGAGATATGGATAGGATAGGGATAGTTATAATCCGTCTGCAGGGAGCATATACTATTTGGCTCAGCAGACGGTCAGTAGATGGCACATCGAGAAGAGGACTCAAAGGGCAATACCAAACGAAACCAAACTCAAAGCAGACTCTGAATCTCGATGTACCAAAAAGTCCACTGCAGTGTAGAGTACACCTTACTCATGTAGGATATGGATATGGATGGGATAGAGATAGGATATAGATAGGGTAGAATAGGGATAGGATAGGGATAGCGATAGGATAAGGATAGGATAGAGATAGGATAAGGATAGAACGGGGATAGGATAGGGATATAACAGAGATAGGATAGGGATGTTTATAATCCGTCTGCAGGGAGCATACCCTATTTGGTTCAGCAGACGGTCAGTAGATGACACATCGAGAAGAGGACTCAAAGGGCAATACCAAAACGGAACCAAATTCAAAGCAGACTCTGAATCTCGATGTACCAAAAAGTCCACTGCAGTATAGAGTACACCTTACTCATATAAGATAGAAATAGGGATTGGTAGGTATATGATAGGAATAGAAATATGATCGAATAGAGGTAGGATAGGGATAGGACACGGATAGGATAGGGATTGGATAGATATATGGTAGGGATAAGATAGGAAGGGATAGGATACAGACATAATAGGGATAGGATTGAAATAGGATGGGGACAGGGATGGGATTTAGATAGCATAGGGATAAAATAGAGATCGGATAGGATAGATCCAGGAATGGATGGGGTTGGATTCGCATAGGATGGAGTTGGGATAGGATAGGACTGGTACAGGATAGGATTGTGATATTGAGTAACATTTCTGCAGCCGTGAGAGGGAAGACCTCTAATAGGCATACCATAATATATGAAATGGTGGCTATATGTTACTTTGCGTAGGTTCTACCCCACTCCAGCTTAATTCAAAAGCCGCATAAAAAATCTAGGGGTGGGTTGTAAGGCTTTTCGCTAGTGCCTGTTCCGTAAATCTCTATATAGGGTATACGTTTTAGAATATGTACTTTACTTTAACGAAACTATAATTATTTCGGTTATTGAAATCAAATTAATGCCCATTTCCTTGAAGCTCCGTTAGTGCTACGTTAGCTAACGAACATTTAAGCCTATTTGTCATCCATATTTTTGTTGGAAACTTAACTAATGAAAATTGTTCACTTACAGTTAACGATAAAGAAGATATTATCAATTTACTTTCTCTCAACAGGCAGTTGGAACCTTATGGAGCTACATGAAAATGGCCGTAAAAGGCATTCTTAACTATAAGGCTATTTAATCCAATTAGCATAACATTCCAAACGGTAGCACAAATTGTCGATAATTGGAGTCTTGTTGAACCTATGGAGCATATTCTTTGGCTCCTATTAAATCAAGAGGTGGGACAATTAATGTCAAACATTCCCGCCAAAAACGAAAAACTTGTAAGAAAATTAAATTTAAGCCTTCCAATTATGAGGATCCATCGCTAAAAAAGAATGCCACAAAAATTACTGAGTAGATTCTAAAGCAATAGAAAGAAAAAAAACAAATTCACTCAAAATGTGAACAGAAAACTGTTGCACGCTTTACTTTAGCAGGCATCAAAAGAGTTCCATGCTGATACAACAACTAACATAAAATTCACTTAAAGCCCAATACCATAATTTCTTATGAATATACGAATCTCACTCCCCCAGGGCTATGAGGATACTTTTGTTTTGATTAAGACCAAGCTGAGAGAACAAAAAAAGGCTCAATATTTCAATTATTTTTTTATGCTCTTTTTTTTTGTTCTGCTCTTAAACCAATGCAAAAATCTGATCATGCGCACTTTAACACAGCTACTGGTGTTTGGGTAAATCAAATAAACAAGACCCATAACAACAACATAAGCTGAACCTTTATGTCTTAGGAGAGAGAGAAAAACACAAACAAAAACCCCATTTTTCACCATTCAGGCCCATAGGTACTCTCTCTGTTGCTAAAGCACCAACAAAAGCTAATGCGGCAAAAAGAAAAATGAACAGCAAACAGCAAAGCATCGTAGGAGCATAGCATCTCGTATTGGTAAAGTGTAAGTTCGCAAAAAAACCGAATAACAAAACAAAACACGAGTAAGAACTCGTTAAACAACATGTGTAAGAGGGACAAAAACCAACAACATGCTTAACGAAACGGTGGCAAAAAGCTACCGAACGAACACCATGCACTCACTATGAAGTCGTTTTTTGTGTTGGTGGATGCCGCATCGGTTACAGCGCAGCCACGTTAGATTTTTGCAGAACATAAGCGTTTTTTGTGGAGGCTCTAGGGTCGAATCTATTGACACAAGAGAGTTTTGGGAAAAATGCACCCAAAAATCTCAAGCCAAAGGGGCTATGTTATTGTTACTCGTTTGTGTTTGATTGTTTTTCTTTGGCTGTTTGTGTGGGGTTCAAAATGAGACGTGAGGAAGTCTAATAAATTTGGGAAATTTTTCATATCTTTTTATACCATTCACCACTACTGTGGTACAGGGTATAATAAGTTTGTGCATTTGTATGTAACGCCAAGAAATAGTGGTCATAGACCCATCTTTTAGTATACCGATCGGCTTAGAATTAAATTCTGAGTCGATTTACCGATGTCCGTCTGTCTGTCTGTCTGTCCGTCCGTCTGTCTGTATATGTAATTTTGTGCTCGCAATTTAAGTCCGATCGTCCTCAAATTTGGCATAGGGCCGTTTCTTGGGACAGTGACAATCACTATTGGTTTTGAAAAAAATCGGTTCAGATTTAGATATAGCTGCCATATATATATTTATCCCCGATGTGGTCATAGTTAGCGTGTTTATCAACCGATTTTCTTGAAATACCGTACATCCAAATATTTTATGAATCTCGAAAATCTTGCAAAATATCAGCCAAATCGGTTCAGATTTAGATATAGCTCCCATATATATCTTTCGTCCGATTTAGACACATATGACCACAGAGGCCAGAGTTTACTACCGATCTTCGTGAAATTTTGCACAGAGGGTAGTATTGACATTCTACCAATGCTTGGTAAATTTGATTGAAAACGGTTCAAATTTGGATATAGCTCCCATATATATCTTTCGTCCGATTTGAACTTATATGGCCACACTCAAAAAAAAGTGAACTCTCTATTTCACTAAAGCCAATTTAACTTTATTTTAGTTCATGGAATTATTATGTTTAGAGAAAGTTTTCTTTACTCTAATAATTTTTTATGTACGTTAGTTAAATTAACTAAACCCGAGGAAAAAAATATACTCCAATGAAGCATAAAGATGAACTAAATTCGTGTCTTCCACAAAATAGGTCAGAATTTCGTTAAATTTGTAAATTTTACTAAAAATGCGTCCATCATGAACTTCGTATGTCACTAAAGATATTCTTGCAATTTTGAACACCCAGTTTTTCCTTCAAACTACAAAATTTTCTTTAACAAGTGAAAAAACTTAGTTATGTCTAATAAATTTTCTTGAATTTGTCGAAAAATATGTACTTATTTTTATGACATCGGCTTGATCCCAACGTTTGTAATACTGTTTAGTTAAAATTTTCTACAAATATTCAAAATTTTCTAAAATTAACTGAAAGTTTTCTTCCTGGTGGGTTCACTGTTTTTTCAGTGCACAAAAGCCAGAGTTTTGCCGTGATTTGCTTCAAATTTTGCACAAGCGGTACTTTTAACGATACGTTTAATAGTATCGTTAAGTGTGTCAAATTTTGTTAAAATCGGTTCAGATTTAGATATAGCTCACATATATATCTTTCGCCCGATTTGGACTTATATGGTCTCAAAAGCCAGAGTTTTGCCCTGACTTACTTCAAATTTTGCACGAGCGGTACTTTTAACGATACTATTGTATGTGCCAAATATGGTCAAAATCGATTAAGATTTAGATATAGCTCCCATATATATATTTCGTCCGATTTGAACTTATATGGCCTAACAATCCAGGGTTTTGCCGTGATTTGCTTCAAATTTCGCACAAGGAGTACGTTTAGTAGTATAGGTAATTGTGGCAAATTTGGTTAAAATCGGTTCAGATTTAGATATGGCTCCCATATATATCTTCCGTCCGATTTACACTCATATGACCAGGTGGGCCAAAGTTATACTCCCATTTACGTGAAATTTCGCATAGATAGCAGAATTATTGTTCTAACTATGCATGTCAAATTTAGTCAAAATTGGTTCAGATTGTATATAGCTCCCATATATAAGTACACCAGAGTTGGGGAAATATGGTAGACTGTTTCTTATTTTAGACCTATTTTCAATGGGATTTTCCTCCAATTGATTCATGGAGGATTCATGATGGTTCAGATTTAGATATGGCTCCCATATATATCTCCCGTCCGATTTGCACTCATATGACCAGGTGGGCCAAAGTTATACTCCCATTTACGTGAAATTTCGCTTAGATAGCAGAATTATTATTCTAACTATGAATGTCAAATTTAGTCAAAATTGGTTCAGATTGTATATAGCTCCCATATATACGTACACCAGAGTTGGGGAAATATGGTAGACTGTTTCTTATTTTAGACCCATTTTCAATGGGATTTTCCTCCAATTGATTCATGGAGGATTCATGATGGTTCAGATTTAGATATGGCTCCCATATATATCTCCCGTCCGATTTTCACTCAAATGAACAGGGGGACCAAAGTTGTACTCCCATTTACGAGAAATTTCGCTTAGATAGCAGAATTATTATTCTAACTATGAATGTCAAATTTAGTCAAAATTGGTTCAGATTGTATATAGCTCCCATATATACGTACACCAGAGTTGGGGAAATATGGTAGACTGTTTCATATTTTAGACCCATTTTCAATGGGATTTTCCTCCAATTGACTGGATAGTTTCCTCAGAGAATACAAATATGGCCAAAATTCTCACACTTTACACAAAATTCTGTGATGATTTCCTCATATCTTAGCCATATCCTACACACTGAAATGCCAAAATTTCCACAGAACGGAAGAGTTTTAAATAAGGCTCCAAGTCGCCCGACTAGACCATATAATATATGACAACCCACACTTGACCACATAACTTGGCGAGATCTAACCAATATCCTTGTAAAATCGCCACTGCTGAGTAGCAAAAATTGTAAATATTACTCTAATTGTCCTATATCTCGAATACATATGTATCGCCTGAAAAATCATAAATCTCTTTTGTACAATTGCAATAAAATCTCTCTCGCTTCATATTTCCCATATTTTTTACTAACATTGTGTTTCATCCCAGGGCGTTAGCCGATTTAAATTTTAATTCTAGAGTTTTTGTAGAAGTACAAATAATTGTTTCCATTAAAAGTATTTGTATCTGGAAATACAAACTTTTATATAGCTACCAGCAAATTTTATGTAGTTGAGATGGTAACACAAATGTTTGTCTACATAGTGGTGAAGGGTATAATATAGTCGGCTCCGCCCGACTTTAGACTTTACTTACTTGTTTTAGGTATACATATTTTCAATACACAATTTTTTAGGTATACTAGCAATAAAGGAAATTTCTAACAAATTAATCAAACTTTGCCATTGCAACATGTTATTCTCGCCTTTGCAATATGTAACCCTAACGCATAGCATTTCACTATGATTTCCCCACAATTCTGTAGCATATCCTCGTAACTGGGGGGAGAACACATTTAAATTCATGGACCATACAGAGCATAGCACCAACAATTTTAGCAAACACACTAAGAGTAATCCAAAGGTGGCAGTTGAGTTTTAATTGGATGAGAGCGAGAGAGAGAGCATAATACTCCATTCATGCTCCAAAACAAAAGGCATAACAAAAACTCCCCACAGACAATGTGGGGAGCATGGTAGTGGTGAGTGGTGGTAAAACGGTGGCAATTGCAATGACTATGGCCCACATTGCCACTGATGGTGGCTGACAATGGGCGCTCTGATAGCCGGATTATGAATTTTCTGCTGTTTTGGTTACTGGTGGGTAACGAATACGAACGTCGACGACGTCGTCCATTGCGTCGTCATTATTGAGCAAACCAACCAGCCAGCCAGCCATCGTTGAAGAGGCATTTCGAAGGTTTTTTCGTATCAGGCTCAGCATTCGCGTACGGAATTCTTTCGAGTTGGCAGCATAGAAATTTTTTTGCTGTGCTCAGGCCAGGCCGTAGATGTGTGTTTTTTGTTTTGTTTGATGGAATGGAATACAAAAACGAACCACCATCATCATCGTTATTCGTTAACTCACGGGCTCATGATATCCAAAGTGATAACCAGTAACCGTAAAACCATTGCCGTGTTTTGTAAAAATGCAAAAAAAACCCTCCTAGGGAGTGATCCATAAAAAACGATGATATTCAATTGAAGAATTTCGAAAACTGTGACCAAAAACGCGCGCGCGCTCATTTTTCGTTTTGTGTTTTTTTTTTATTGGCTCGGTTTATGCTCAAAGTGATGTTGGTGGTGGTATTAACCCTTTTACCATTTTGGCCAAGAAATTTTGCACTTGGCGGCACCATTAAAAAAGTGACTGGACAAGTTTTATGAGTGCTCTCGCTTGCAATTGCAATGCTGTTGGCTGGTTTCGCATCATCATCATCATCATTATCAGCACTGCCGCCATCGTCGCATTGGCCATAGCAAAAAAAAGGGTGATCAATTCACCAGTGTTCAGTAATAGCCAAGAATTTTCTCAAAGAGGATCTTGGTCTTATTGTCAGCCTTAAGAAAATCGAAAAGAACGATCAATCCGGTAGTAAAATAAAATATCCTTCATTTCGTCAACCCGTTTCAATTTGTGAAAAGTCTAAGGAAATAAACTCGTTCCGTGGTTTTAGTCCATCCAGTCGAATACGCGTGGCTTACTTCTTCTACCTTTTCCAAAGGTGACCAATTTTATGGCATTTTTGTCGATGATGAAAATTTTTGTAAAAAAGCCAACACAAGAAAAATAACAAAAAAAAACGCAATACAAGAATCAAGAAGCCGGTCATAATTACAACATTCCTTTAGTGATCACAAAAAAAAAAAGAAACGAAAATTAAAAAAAAAAACAACGTAAAGCTAAGAAAACCAAACAAAAAAGTGGAAATAATTTAAGGTTACTTGCAACGACGCGTGTAAACATGAAAACCCCTTAATAATGGAGTACCACCTTTTTGTTCGCTCTTCCCTGTGAAATTAGTGGTATTAGTGCTGAATTCATGAGTGAGCTTGAATACCAAAAGTCCTTGTGCCAATGAAAGTGAAAATTTATCATCAATAAAGAAAACATCAAAGGATATATTAAGGAAAAGGTGTGTGGAAGAGAAAAAATTAAGATTGTTTTTTTTTTTCTTTTTGATAAAAGTGATATTTAATGGCAAAAAAAAAAAAATTATACCACTCACACTGTATTCATATAAAGGATGTCCATATATTCGGGATCATTTAGATTCTTTGGCTAATTGAGCAAAATATCTGGTTTGTCCCCTAAATCGAGATATTACACTGAAAAAAAGCATGTCAGGTTCCAAAGATTTTTTCTTTAAACTAATGATTTTGATAAAGATTTCAAGGCAAAGAAGCGGAAAATTGATGTAAGGATATATTTAAGCCACAATTAAAATTCACAATTAAAATTTGAGTTTTTATACCCTTCACCACTAATGTGGTACAGGGTATAATAAGTTTGTGCATTTGTATGTAACGCAAAGAACGAAAAGTCTGAGACCCATCGTTTAGTATACCGATCGTCTTAGAATTAAATTCTGAGTCGATTTAGCGATGTCCGTCTGTCTGTCTGTCTGTCCGTCTGTCTGTCTGTTGATGTATTTTTGTGTGCAAAGTACAGCTCGCAGTTTTAGTCCGATTGTCCTAAAATTTGGTGTAGGGTCCTGTTTCGGCTCAAAGACGATCCCTATTGATTTTGGAAAAATCGGTTCAGATTTAGATATAGCTGCCATATATATTTTTTACCGATCTGGTCATAATTGGCGTGTATATCAACCGCTCTTCCTCAAATTCCGTACATCCGAATATTTTATGGGTCTCGAAAAACTTGCAAAATATCAGCCAAATCGGTTCAGATTTAGATATAGCTCCCATATATAGCTTTCGCCCGATTTACACTCATTTGCCTACAGAGGCCAATTTTTTACTCCGATTTAGTTGAAATTTTGCATAGGGAGTAGAATTAGCATTGTAGCCATGCGTGCTAAATTTGGTTGAAATCGGTTCAGATTTAGTTATATCTCCCATATATAGCTTTCGCCCGATTTACACTCATATGACCACAGAGGCCAATTTTTTACTCCGATTTAGTTGAAATTTTGCATAGGGAGTAGAATTAGCATTGTAGCCATGCGTGCTAAATTTGGTTGAAATCGGTTCAGATTTAGTTATATCTCCCATATATAGCTTTCGCCCGATTTACACTCATATGACCACAGAGGCCAATTTTTTACTCCGATTTAGTTGAAATTTTGCATAGGGAGTAGAATTAGCATTGTAGCCATGCGTGCTAAATTTGGTTGAAATCGGTTCAGATTTAGTTATATCTCCCATATATAGCTTTCGCCCGATTTACACTCATATGACCACAGAGGCCAATTTTTAACTCCGATTTAGTTGAAATTTTGCACTGGGAGTAGAATTAGCATTATAACTATACGTGCCGTTGAAATCGGTTCAGATTTGGATATATCTCCCATATATAGCTTTCGCCCGATTTACACTCATATGACCACAGAGGCCAATTTTTAACTCCGATTTAGTTAACATTTTGCACAGAGAGTAGAATTAGCATTGTAGCTATGCGTGCCAAATTTGGTTGAAATCGGTTCAGATTTAGATATAGCTCCCATATATATGTTTTTCTGATTTCGACAAAAATGGTCAAAATACCAACATTATCCTTGTAAAATCGCCACTGTTTAGTCGAAAAGTTGTAAAAATTACTCTAATTTTCCTAAACTTCTAATACATATATATCGAGCGATAAATCATAAATAAACTTTTGCGAAGTTTCCTCAAAATTGCTTCAGATTTAAATGTTTCACATATTTTTTACTAATATTGTGTTCCACCCTAGTACATTAGCCGACTTAAATTTTGAGTCTATAGATTTTGTAGAAGTCTATCAAATTCTGTCCAGATCGAGTGATATTTAAATGTATGTATTTGGGATGAAACTTTATATATAGCCCCCAACACATTTGACGGATGTGATATGGTATCGAAAATTTAGATCTACAAAGTGGTGCAGGGTATAATATAGTCGGCCCCGCCCGACATTAGTCTTTCCTTACTTGTTTGTACTTAATTATAGGAAACAAAATTTAATTCGTTTTTCCTTCATTTTTTTCACATGCTATTAGAGTCCTCTAAAAATTTAGACCTTCCCTTAAGGATTTTGGTATTGATTCCGAGCCAATGATGCGGCTTCTTTAAAATAAAGAAATTTTTTTGGATACCTATCTGGCTTTAAATCTAGGATCATTAAAATTACTCAAAAAAATTAAAATTAAATTTGTCGAAAAAAGTGCTAAATCCAATCTGAAAAAATTGTGAATTTTTGAAAATATTTGAGGTTAAACATTTCCGACAAGCGTTAGAATCCATTAAAAATTATAAAAAATTATAAAAATTATTTATTTGACAAAATATCACAGAATTGTTTAATTTAGATAAAAACATTAATTTAGAAACAAAAACAATTCGGATCACACCTAAAGAAGTGATGCAAACTCAGTGCAACATCACTTTGCAAATTCATCGCTTCTGCGTCAATTTTGCACCACTTCCGGATCCAAAAAGAACATTTTCATTATTTTTTTGGCGACGCTTTTTTTGCTGGGTAGGATTTAGATCTCATTTATCAAATTTTCATTCTCTTTTTATAACCTCCACCATAGGATGGAGGTTATAAAATAACTTTGTCATTCCGTTTGTAACACATCGAAATATTGTTCTAAGACCCCATAAAGTATATATATTCTGGGTCGTGGTGAAATTCTGAGTCGATCTGAGCATGTCCGTCCGTCCGTCTGTTGAAATCACGCTAACTTCCGAAAGAAACAAGCTATCGACTTGAAACTTGGCACAAGTAGTTGTTATTAATGTAGGTCGGATGGTATTGAAAATGGGCCATATCGGTCCACTTTTACGTATAGCCCCCATATAAACGTACCCCCAAATTTGGGTTGCGAGGCCTATAAGAGAAGCAACTTTCATCCGATCCGGCTGAAATTTGGTACATGATGTGAGTATATGATCTCTAACAACCATGTAAAAATTGGTCCACATCGGTCCATAATTATGTATAGCCCCCATATAAATCGATCCCCCGATTTGGCTTGCGAGGCCTCTAAGAGAAGCAAATTTCATCCGATCCGGCTGAAATGTGGTACATGATGTGAGTATATGGTCTCTAACAACCATGCAAAAATTGGTCCACATCGGTCCATAATTATATATAGACCCCATATAAACCGATCCCCCGATTTGGATTGCGAGGCCGCTAAGAGAAGCAAATTTCATCCGATCCGGCTGAAATTTGGTACATGGTGTTAGTATATGGTCTCCCAGCGAACAATTAATTCCGAATTCGGTCCGAATTCTGACAGAACGTCTGCTAAATCATCCGAGTCTGATTCCGAATTCGGTCCGAAATCGTTCGGAAAGTGTAATGAGCGGTTGACAAGAATTCGGACCGAAATGTCTGAGGGAAATCGGATGATTGTCCAGACATTCCGACAGAATTCGTTCCGAATTCGGATTCGGACAATTCTGAGGGAAATCTGATAGTTTGACCGACATTATGCAGAGAAGCTCGAACAATTCTCGGACATTTTTCCCGACATTTAGCAGAGCATCTCGGAACTTTCTCGGACAATTTTACCGACATTTAGCAGAGAATTTCGGACCTTTCTCGGACATTATGTCCGATTTTGTTCGGAGAAATTCGGACCATTGTCGGACACTTTGTCCGACTTTCTACCGAGAAGCTCAGACTTTTGTCGGACAATTTAGAATGTGATTTAAAGTTATTTAAAAAGATTTAAAAGTTATTTAAAAAGATTTTAAACTAAAATTATATTTCAAAGTTATTAAAAATCTATGTTATGCTAAGAGATCATATTAATTTGTTCAATTCAATGGTAGTTTGTAAATTAAATATTAATATATTACATATAATGTAACCTAATATTGTTAAAAAATATATACAGTATAGTTCGGCAATCTTTCTCTTATTTCTTTTATTCAGTCGATCTTTTGCTGCATTGAAAAAAGCATTCATATTTAATTCAATAGTAGAGTTCGACGCTTGAGGAATTCATTCAAATGTGAGATCTAAAAAATGAAGTTATAATCATTAAAATTATAATAATAACAATAGCGCTGTTTTAAATACCTTTAAGTAACTTTATAAAATAGAAATCCTTGACAGGTATGTTGTTGTTCGTATTTGACCAATAAAATTTCGAAGCAATGTTGTCGTCTTTAAATATAAGTTTTTTTTATTTTTTTTTTTTAGAACACCGTTATGATATTGTTATTTACTTTTTTAACACTTCACATTGCCACTATTTTGTTTTTTCACTCACCGTTTTATTTGTACGATCTGTTCCGCGCGATATCACAATAGAAACTGACAATGGAATGCAAAAATAATAACAAAATGCAAAAACAAAAATTCCTTCCGAACTTTTGCAGAGGTTTTCGGTCAAATCTCGGTTGACAAAATTCCCTTCAGAGATTCTGCCGACTACGTCGGTTAGTTCTCGTACGAAACTTCAGAGATTGTGCAGACATCGTCTGAAAAAAGATCCGAGAATGTGCAGACAAAGTCGGATAATCTCGGAAGAAATAACAGATTTTCGGCTAAATGTCATATAATACCAGAGATTTAGCAGACGTTTTCGGACGTCCGACACGTCGGACATAATTGCTCGCTGGGTTCTAACTACCATAACATGGTCCACATCGGTCCATAATTTTATATATAGTCCCCATATAAACCGATCACCAGATTTGACCTCCGGAGCCTCTTGGAAGACCAAAATTCATCTGATTCAGTTTAAATTTGGTACGTGGTGTTAATATATGGCCTCAAACTCCCATGCAAAAATTGGTCGATATCGGTCCATAATTATATATAGGCCCCATATAAATCGATCCCCAGATTTGATCTCCAGAGCCCCTTGGAAGAGCAAAATTCTTCCCATTCGGTTGAAATTTGGTACGTGATGTTAGTATATGGTATCCAACAACCATGCAGGAATTGGTTACTATCAGTCCATAATTATATATAGATCCCATATAAACCGATCCCCAGATTTGACCTCCGGTGCCTTTTTGAAAAAGCAAAATTCATCCGATCTGCTTGAAATTTGGTACGTGGTGAAAGTATATGATATTTAACAACCATGCCAAAAGTGGTCCATATCAGTCCATAATCATACATAGCCTCATATAACCGATCCCGAGATTTGGTTTTGGAGCCTCTTGGAGGAGCAAATTTCATCCGAGTGAGTTGAAATTTGGTACATTGTGCTAGTATATGGTCGTTAACAACCATGCCTAACTAGGTCCATATCGGTCTATAGTATATAGCCCTCAGATAAATCGATCCCCAATCACACAAAAATTGGTCCATATCAAGTTCATAATTGTATATAGCCCCCATATAAGCGACCCCCATATTTCAATTCTGGCTCTCTACGTACCGTGCAAAAAGTTCATATCGATTCCTAATTACTTGTAGACTTAACTATACATAACTTTTTTGTCTAATATATACCACGTATGGACTAACTCACAATTTAGAAAACGATGTTAAGAAGTTTTAAGATACCACAACCCAAGTAATTCGATTGTGGATGTTAGTCTTTCATAGAAGTTTCTACGCAATCCATGGTGGAGGGTACATAAGATTCGGCCTGGCCGAACTTACGGCCGTATATACTTGTTATTAATAAAGGTACTCACGTACAAACAAATGCCAGTTTAAAAATCCAAATTATAACGGATACTTCAAAGTAAAAAGTGTTTTCTTAATTCAAAAAAAAAAAAAAAAAAAAAAAAAATTTAAACCACAGACACTAAATCCTCCAAATAAGTCTTAGCCTACATTTGAAGCGTTTTTATCTTAAATCTAAAGTTTCAATATTTCAGTTAATTTAAGGACAATTTATTTACATCAAAAATGTGTTTCGTTACTATAGAAAAAATTAGCCTTAGTTCAAAGACATGCGACTTTAACGGAGGAACGCAAATTTACAAAATGTTTGTCCTAAATTTAATGAAAAAAAATGTTGAAACAAAGATTGTAAACTTTATTTTAATTAAAATTTCATTATTTTAAAGAAATTTGTCCTTAATAGTTTGCAAATTTCACATTGTAAAATTTAGGCTGCGTAATCTTTGATATCACGTAAATATTTTTTTCAGTGTATTGTCCATATTTATAATGTTATATCTACTCCCTGTGCTAAATTTAAAAAAAAATCTCGGAATAAAACATTGGCCTCTGGGGGCATGTGAGTGTAACTCGGGCGAAATATATATATGGTAGTTATATCTAAATCTGAGACGATTTCAATCAAACTTGTCATAAACAGTTAGAATGGTAATTCTACTCTCTGGGCAAAAATTCAAGTAAACCGATGTAAAACTATGGCCTCTGTAGTCATATAAGTGCATATCGGGCGAAAGATATATATGGGAGCTTTTTTTTAAATCTGAATCGATTTGACTGTTATTCTGCAAAATTTACGAGATTCACAAGACATTATGAAATTTGAAGAAGATCGGGTTGATAAATACATCATTCATAATCACATCGGTTATGAATATATATGACTGTTAAATCTGAACCGATTTTTTCAAAATCAATAGGGATCTTCTTTGAAGACTAAAAGTGCGAGCTGAACTTTGCACACAAAAACACATCAACAGACAGAGGGACACCGCTAAATCGACTCAGAATTTAATTCTAAGACAATCGGTATACTAAAAGTTGGGTTTAATATCGCTCCTCCTGGGCGTTACATAAAAATGCACAAACATATACCCTCTCCCACAGTAGTGGTGAATGGTATAATTAATTGATACTATTAATTTTTGTGATTGATGTTTGTTTTAATTAAAAAATTTGTTGAATGAATTAAATGTTTAATTGACTATTTTTTCAAATTCATCTAAAATTTTAATTGGAAATATATTGGTGAAAATTTTTTCTGTTTATAGTTTTTGGAAAATCGAATTAAAAATGTGTCTCCCCAAAGAATTCAAATCGAACAAGTATATACGGCCGTAAGTTCGGCCAGGCCAAATCTTATGTACCCTCCACCATGGATTGCGTAGAAACTTCTACACCCAGAAAAAGTGACCCCTTCTTTAAGTTAAAATGAACTTATTGTGAAGAAAGTTGAACTTCGTATAGCGCCAAAGACATTTTTATTTTTTTGAACGATTTGATTTTCGTTGAAATTAGGTAGAATGCATTCCATATATTAGTTAACATTTTCCTATATTTATGTACCCTTATACTATAGAATGAAAAAATTTAACAAAATTGAATTCATACATGGGATGATTTTATTGAACTTTTTTTATTCATTGGGACAAATCTTACTTATTTGTGGTAAACCTTTTTACTTCAAACTTACAACTGCTTACCTTCGTTTTTAAATACAATTTTATTTATTTATATAGGGAATTTTTTCTTCAATAAAATACACGTTTTATTAATATATTAAATATATTTATTAAGAATCAACAGCATCGACTGGCTTATTGTACAGCTAGCTTTGAATCCAAGGCCATTAAAATTAGGATACATATCCCAAAGATTTTGACCTTCCTTGAATGATTTTTGTATTGATTCCAAGCCCAAGATGCGGGCTCTTTAAAATAAAAGCATTTGTTTTAAATCCACGATCAATAAAATTAGAATACAGATCTCATTTATGGAATTTTCATTTTTTTTTTGTGAAATATTATTAAACAAACATCAGTTCATAATTATATATTGAATTCTCTACACTCAAAAAAAAGTTTACTTGAATCCAAAGATTTCGACCTTCCCTTAACGATTTTTATACCGTCCACCATAGGATGGGGGTATATTAACTTTGTCATTCCGTTTGTAACACATCGAAATATTGCTCTAAAGGGTGATACGGTCAAAATTTGGTCAAGGGAAAACGCGTGTAAATCGTTTATTAAAAAAATCAAATTAAATTTCTTTTTCAAGTTCAATTAGTATAAAATTCAGAAAAATATTCAGTTAGGCTTTCGCTTTTCCAAATCCGAATTGCCGGGCCTCACGCTTGACACCTGCCATCAGATTTTGTGTAGCCATCTTGTCCACTTTCTTCGCCGCAGAAAGCCAGTTTGCCTTGAACTGCTGCTGGTCCTTAGCAGTTTTTGTGGTCTTCTTTAGGTTCCGCTTGACAATAGCCCAGTATTTCTCAATTGGGCGGAGCTCTGGCGTGTTGGGAGGGTTCTTGTCCTTGGGAACCACCTGCACGTTGTTGGCGGCGTACCACTCCATGGCATTTTTACCGTAATGTCAAGATGCCAAATCCGGCCAAAACAGTACGGAAAGGCAGCAGACGTTTATTCAAACACTCTTTCACATAAATTTCTTGGTTGACAGTCCCGGAAGCTATGAAAATGCTGCTTTTCAAGCCACAGGTACAGATGGCTTGCCAAACCAGACATTTCTTTGCGAACTTTGACAGTTTTATGTGCTTGAAAATATCTGCTACCTTTCCCCTTCCTTTTGCCGTATAAAACTCCTGTCCCGGATGCTGCTTGTAGTCGGCTTTGACGTAGGTTTCGTCGTCCATTACCACGCAGTCAAACTTCGTCGCTGTTATTGATGTAGGTCGGATGGTATTGCAAATGGGCCATATCGGACCAATTTTACGTATAGCCCCCATATAAACCGATCCCCGGATTTGGCTTGCGGAGCCTCTAAGAGAAGCAAATTTCATTCGATCCGATTTAAATTCGGTACATGGTGTTACTATATGGTCACTAACAACCATACAAAAATTGATCCACATCGGTCCATAATTATATATAGCCCCCATATAAACCGATCCCCGGATTTGGCTTGCGGAGCCTCTAAGAGAAGCAAATTTCATCCGATCCGTCTGAAATTTTGTACATGGTGTTAGTATATGGTCTCTAACAAGCATACAAAAATTGGACCACATCGGTCAATAATTATATATAGCCCCCATATATATCGATCCCCCGATTTGGCTTGCGGAGCCTCTAAGAGAAGCAAATTTTATCCGATCGGGGTGAAATTTGGTATATGGTGTTAGTATATGGTCTCTAACAACCATGCAAAAATTGGTGCACATCGGTCCAGATTTGACCTCCAGAGCCTCTTGGAAGACCAAAATTCATCCGATCCGGTTGAAATTTGGTAGGTGGTGAAATTTGGTACATTGGTACATATATATATATATATATATATATATATATATATATATATATATATATATATATATATATATATATATATATATATATATATATATATATATATATATATATATATATATATATATATATATATATATATATATATATATATATATATATATATATATATATATATATATATATATATATATATATATATATATATATATATATATATATATATATATATATATATATATATATATATATATATATATATATATATATATAAATATATATATATATATATATATATATATATATATATATATATATATATATATATATATATATATATATATATATATATATATATATATATATATATATATATATATATATATATATATATATATATATATATATATATATATATATATAAATATATACATATATATATTTTTTTTTTGATCAGGGAGAAATTCTAAGACGATATAGCGATGTCCGTCAGTCTGTTGTAATCACGCTACAGTCTTCAATAATGAAGCAATCGTGCTGAAATTTTGCACAAACTCGTCTTTTGTCTGCAGGCAGGTCAAGTTCGAAGATGGGCTATATTGATATTGTCCCCCTATAAACCGACCTCCCGATTGGGGTTATAGGCTTATAGAAATCGTAATTTTTATCAAATTTGCCTCAAATTTGAAATCTATCTCTAGATTTCAAATTTGACCATAAAGGGGTGTGCCAAAAATGGTGAGTATCGGTCCATGTTTTGGTATAGCCCCAATATAGACCGATCACCCGATTTTACTTCTTGGACTTAAAGAGACCTCAGTTTTTATTCAATTTACCTGAAATTGGAAATCTAGAGGTATTGTAAAACAACAAATACGTGCGCCAAAAATTGTGAGTATCGGTCCATGTTTTGGTTTAGCCCCCATATAGACCGATCTCCCGATTTTACTTCTTGGGCTTAAAGAAACCGCAGTTTTTATCCAATTTACCTGAAATTAGAAATCGAGAGGTACTTTAGAACCGTAAAGAGGTGTGCCGAAAATGGTCCGTATCGTTCCATGTTTTGGTATAGTCCCCATATAAACCGACCTCCCGATTTGGGATCTTGGGCTTATAGAAACCGTAGTTTTTATGCAATTTGACTGAAATTGAAAATATAGAGGTACTTGAGGACCATCAAAAGGTGTGCCGAAAATGGTCGTATCGTTCCATGTTTTGGTATAGTCCCCATATAAACCGACCTCCCGATTTGGGATCTTGGGCTTATAGAAACCGTAGTTTTTATGCAATTTGACTGAAATTGAAAATCTAGAGGTACTTGAGGACCATCAAAAAGTGTGCCGAAAATGGTCCGTATCGTTCCATGTTTTGGTATGGCCCCCATATACCGATATCCTGAGATGGTCTGTATCAAACTTTTTTAGGTTTGCGACTGTCGTATAGTTGTAAACGTCGTAAACGTCACATACGCGTCGTAAATGTAGAAAAAGTTAAAAAAGTCGCAAACTGAAAATACTTTAGTCGCGTCAGCTAGGCAGCGAATGCGATGATATTCAAGACGATGGTATGTGCGAAGAAGTTTCAATTCTTAGGAATATTCACAATTTTCGGTTTTAGTCCCCACATTTTCCCTATTGCCTTTTGCACGAGTACAGGGTAACCGTGGATTTTCTCGTCCTTTCTTAGCTTTCAAGTTCAGTCTCCTGTCTAATATAACCCCAAGGTATTTTGCACACTCACCAATGGGAATTTCGATACCACCTAAGAAAATAGGCTTGACCATGGGAAAACTTTCACAAATTTCTGCAGAAACTCACAGCGAATGCTGTTAAACTAAATTAAAAAATGTTCAGGATTTCTTCTATTCAAAATTTGGTTTTCTACAGTAGGTTTACGACTTTTGCGACATACGTATTATACCGTCGCAAATGTATGTCGCAAAAGTCACAGTTTGTGACAGGCCAACCCTGCCGATATCACGATTTTACTTCTTGGGCTTCTAGAATCCGAAGTTTTTATGCAATTTGCCTGAAATTGGAAATCTAGACGTATTTTCGGACCATAAAGAGGTGTGCCGAAAACGGTGAATATCGGTCCATATTTTAGTATAGCCCCCCATAAGAACGATCTCCCGATTTAACTCCTTGGGTTTCTAGAAACCGTAGTTTTTATCCGATTTGCTTGAAATTGTAAATATTCTGGTATTTTAGGCTCACAAAAACGTGTATCGGATTAAGTTTTTATCGGTCCATTTGGTAATGCCTCCATATAGACCGACTTCCCTTCTTGAGGGTATAGAAGGCGCACTGATCATGAAAATTGCTTGAAACTCAATGTAAAATTTTGAAGATTTTACTTCTCGGGTGAAAATCTACAGATTTAAGATTGCAAATCAAGACGTTATTTTATAATTTTTTATTTAGCTTTGAATTTAAGATCATTAAAATTAGGATACATATCCCAAAGATTTTGATCCTCCTTGAAGGATTTTAGTATTGATTATGAGGCAAAGATGCGGATTCTTTAAAATAAAGACATTTTAACAGACACTTCAAGGGAAAAAATGGATTTCTTAATTCCAAAAACAACTTTAAGACAAAGATGCAAAATCTTCAAAATAAGTCTTAGCCTATATATGAAGCATTTTTTATTTTCAATCTAAAGATTTATTGTATCAGTGAATTTGAAGATGATTCATTTCATTTAAAAATGCTTTCTTTTTATTTTAAGAAAAATCTTCTTTAGTTCAAGGACATACAACTTTAAAGCAGGGATACCAATTTTCAAGATTTGTGTCCTAAATTTAATGAAAAAAAATTTTTTTGAAGCAAACATAATAAACTTACATTTATTTAAAATTACTTTTTTTAAGAAATTTGTCCTTAATATTTTGTAAATTGCGTGTCCTAAAATTTAGGCTATAATCATTTACATAGGTCAATATTTTTTTTGCAGTGTGTATTTATATTTTATTTTTCTGAATACTAGGTGAGAGGTATATGAGATTCGTGCGGTCGGTAGTTTTTAATTCATTTAATTATTAACATATTTAAATTTTTTTAGAAAATAAAATTTATATTAAAAACAACGTAAGCGCCAATAAATATTCACAACTCTGCAATTAGATTAAAGTGTTATCGAAAATTTTGTGTAATGTTAAAATAAAAATAAAGTGCAATAATTAAAGCCAATATCAATCTATAAAACGTTGCAATTGTGAAATATAAGAATAAAATCAACCCCCCCAAAATATAAAAAAAATCAATGAAGTAAACACAAAAATAAACCCTAACTTTGCCAAGTAAAACTTACAAGGGCCCTTAAATGATTATGCATGGTACTTGGTATAAGGGACCACAATTGGCTCATACACACCATACAGCAAGCGTTCCAGCATCTACAGGTGATTACCATCAATTTCGTTCGTATCCATCGTTTGTGGTGACACCATATCACGAAAATTCTGTAGCATTTGAAAAATCCTTTCCGAGTTCAGCTTCAACACCGTCGCTATTGGTAGATGGTGGTAGTGTAGCGGCCTTTAGTGGTAGCAGTAGCGGTCTGGTGTCAAACCATTTGACCGTCTTAAGTCCTACAATAAAAATTGAACAGATCTATGGTGAACCATTGAGTGGAGGCGTTGAGGATTATGCTTTAAATTTGGTCGATTGTTCTGTCAACGAAAGTGGACAATTTAAGGTAAGTGCAATAAATGGATGACATATTTTTCTTACAGTTTTATGAGTTGGCAATTTTTTTGAAATGTTGATAGCATTGAATTCTGTGAATTGAGTACTTTATCATATTTTGTTAGGGGAAACCTATATTCAAATCTAAAGTTATCATAATGCAATTGAAGACGAATGCATACTATAGGCCTCATTTCAACATTTCTATGAGCTATCCAGAACATAGTGGCACTGGTGTTCTATCCAGAGCTTCTCATCAGTGTAAATCGCGTCGGTGTTGCCAGATTGTATTTGGATAATGTGATGTTTCCTCAATGAAGTCGTTTTGTATTGTTAAGTGATTTGACTTTCATATGGCTATTTTAACATGAAAGACAATTTTGTTTGAATACACACAAAAAAATTGTTTTTTTTTTTATGCAACCACGAAAGTAATTAATCCAATTAATTTTTCAATCAAAGAAATGATAGTATCAATCACGTCACGTCAATTAAAACATTAATTGGTATAATTAACAAATTGGATAATTAATTGATACTATTAATTTTTGTTTTAATTAAAAAATGTTTTGAACCAATTAAATTTTTAATTGAACATTTTTGAAATTTCAATTAAATCTTTTAATTGGAAATATTTTGGTGCAACTTTTTTGTGTGTAATATCAATAATGACTTTAATAATTCAGAAAAATTGTGTAAAATTAATGAAATTGTTTTTAAATGTATCATGAGGACAAAGCTAAAAAGCTATCAAAAATAGGAGATGTTTTCAACATTTTATTTCAAAGAGATTTTTACTTAAAACGTAACATAATTTCTGCTTGAAATCCATCCTGAATTTGAAATTAACCCTCCGATGAGTGACAGTTCTGAACTACGGACATTTTTTTTGTAAATCATTTTTTTATATAATTTTTTTTTTTTTTTGATTTTTTGTTTTGTTTTTATTGTTTATAACTAAATTCTACATACAAAAATAATTTGTTCAATTTTTTAATTTTTTTTGCTTGAATTTTCTTAAGACTATTATAAAAAAATTTAAAAATTATTGTTGTTGAGCGTGTACTTCTTGTCCCCTGTCCTGTGCGCAAGTGTTGCAGCGATGTAAAATTGTGCTATGTTCTCCGCAAACAGCTTTGCCGCAGCCGAAGCTGTATGCCCGCGTTTTCCGCTGCCGCCCGTACTCAGAACGGCAAAGCCTACATGACGGTCTACTTGACCTAGCCGCAAACGACGGTACATTGCCTTCCATCGGTCTTGGTAATACCTGAAATGAAAAGAAAAATAAAAAACAAATAAATATATAGTCTATTCTTGAATTTGAAGATGTTTTTCTTACCCTGACATCGAATGCTTCCATCGCATTGCGTATCCTTGGATATGAGGTTATATGGTTGTTCGGGGCACGTTCTTCGATATTTGGTGTGGCCAATTGTTTCGTTAGAAGTAACAAGAACGACCGCCGTCTGCCACTCCTTTTTATAGGCATCATTTCCTTGTAAATCGTAAAAGCAGACAATGCAGCGACGTAGTGTTGCTCTTTTGCAGCTGTAAGTGCCTAGCATTTGATCCATGATATCAACGCCGCATTTGTTGGCGTTGTAATCTAATATGGCATAGGGCCTCCGCTTCTCGGTTTGCTCGTCAACGAGTCAGGTGTAGTGCATTGTGGAGAGCACGTTCACCACAATATTTTTTTTCGGCACGTATGTGCATAACGATATATCCCCCTCGTTGAACCCAAATAATGTACTATTGATGGTGCGCTTCGGGTTCTTCTTGAACTCCTGTGGAATGAATTTTTTGTTGTAGAGCACTGTACCAACATATGCGGTCTTCCTCATCAACAAAATACGCGCCAAGTCAAGAGTGGTAAAGAAATTATCCGCGTATATAGTACGGCCAGCATCTAAATATTTTTTCACAAGATCCAGCACTACGTTCTGCCCTTGGTTTATCTCCCGTTGTTGGTTTGGCAGTTTTCCAGAATATATCATTCCCTTCACAGGATAATAACTCTGTGAGTCGCATAACCACCATACTTTTAAACCATACTTAGCTGGCTTTGACGGAATATATTGTGTTAAGCGGGTGCGGCCTCTGTAAGGAAACAACTGCTCATCAACTGTTAGTGCTCCATGAGGAGTGTAAGCTGCTGCCAAGTTATGTTGCAACATTTCCCAAATGTCGTCAATAGCCGCAGTTTTGCTGTTGATGAGTCGCTGTTGTCGAGTGTTTCCATTGTCGAATCGAATAAATTGCTTTATACACATGAAGCGATCGTACGACAACGCAGCTTTGTATATTGGGCAACGCGTCGCGTCCCATAATTCCATAGCTGGTTCATGGTTTGATCTTGTGAGTCCAGCATACAAAAGAATAGCTACAAAGGCGTCAAACTTTTTCACTGTCACTGGCTTCCACTCCTTTTTCTTCGTGGGATTCGCCAAAATTCCATGCAGCTGTAACCTCCCCGCCTTTACGATTTGTTTCACGTAGCACTAAGAGTATTATTCCTCTGTCATGATTGAACACATTTGTGTTCAGAACAAGTAAATTATGTGTTGAAACAATAAACAAGTATAAACGGCCGTAAGTTCGGCCAGGCCGAATCTTATGTACCCTCCACCATGGATTGCGTAGAAACTTCTACGAAAGACTGTCATCCACAATCGAATTACTTGGGTTGTTGTATCTGAAATCGTTTTCTAAATTGTGAGTTAGTCCATACGTGGTGTACATTAGACAACAAAAAGTATGTGTAGGTAAGTCTACAAATAATTACGAATCGATATGGACTTTTGCATGGTACGTAGAGAGCCAGAATTGATATATGGGGGTCGCTTATATGGACCAATTTTTGTGTGATTGGGGATCGATTTATCTGAGGGCTATATATAACTATAGACCGATATGGACCTAGTTAGGCATGGTTGTTAACGGCCATATAATAGCACAATGTACCAAATTTCAACTGACTCGGATGAAATTTGCTCCTCCAAGAGGCTCCAAAATCAAATCTCGGGATCGGTTTATATGGGGGCTATATATGATTATGGACTGATATGGACCACTTTTGACATGGTTGTTAAATATCATATACTACCACCACGTACAAAATTTCAGCCGAATCGGATGAATTTTGCTTCCCCAAAAGGCACCGGAGGTCAAATCTGGGATCGGTTTATATGAGTGCTATATATAATTATGGACTGATATGAACCAATTTTTGCATGGTTGTTGGATACCATACACTAACATCACGTACCAAATTTCAACCGAATCGGATGAATTTTGCTCTTCCAAGGGGCTCCGGAGGTCAAATCTGGGGATCGGTTTATATGGGGGCTATATATAATTATGGATCGATTTCGACCAATTTTTGCATGGGAGTTTGAGGCCATATATTAACACCGCGTACCAAATTTCAACTGAATGAATTTTGGTCTTCCAAGAGGCTCCGAAGGTCAAATTTGGTGATCAGTTTATATGGGGGATATATATAATTATGGACCGATATAGACCAATTTTTGCATGGTTGTTAGAGAACATATACCAACATCATGTACCAAATTTCAACCGGATCGGATGAAGTTGCTTCACTTAAAGGCTCCGCAAACCAAATCGGGGGATCGGTTTATATGGGGGCTATATATAATTATGGACCGATATGGACCAATTCTGGCACGGTTGTTAGAGACCATATACCAATACCATGTACTAAATTTCAGCCGGATCGGATGCAATTTGATTCTCTTTGAGGCTTCGCAAGCCAAATCTAGAGATCGGTTTATATGGGGTCTATATATAATTATGGTCCGATGTGGACCAATTTTTGCATGGTTGTTAGAGACCATATATCAACATCATGTATCAAACTTCAGCCGGATCGGATGCAATGTGCTTCTCTTCAAGGCTTCGCAAGCCAAATCTGGGGATCTGTTTATATGGGGTCTATATATAATTATGGACCGATGTGGACCAATTTTTACATGGTTGTTAGAGACCATATACCAACACCATATACCAAATTTCAGCCGGATCGGATGAAATATGCTTCTGTTAGAGGCTCCACAAGCCAGGGTCCCTTTATATGGGGGCTATACGTAAAAGTGAACCGATATGGCCCATTTTCAATACCATCCGACCTACATCGATAACAACTACTTGTGCCAAGTTTCAAGTCGATAGCTTGTTTCGTTCGGAAGTTAGCGTGATTTCAACAGACGGACGGACGGACATGCTTAGATCGACTCAGAATTTCACCACGACCCAGAATATATATACTATATGGGGTCTTAGAGCAATATTTCGATGTGTTACAAACGGAATGACAAAGTTAATATACCCCCATCCTATGATGGAGGGTATAAAAAAATGGAAAAAAGGAATTTCGTGTTTTGATAAAATACTGTTTTCTGAAGGGAAAAAATACGGTGGAAGCAAAAACTTGGCTTGATAATGACTTTCCGGACTCTGCCCCAGGGAAATCAACAATAATTGATTCCAAATTCAATAGCGTTCGTCCTTGTGCCAAAAAAAACCCCTGTACCAAATTTCATCAAAATCGGTTAATAATTGCGACCGGAATCCTGTGAACAACAAATACATGGACAGACGGACGGTCGGACGGACACCAAGCGCTAGATCGACTCAGGAGGTGATTCTGAGTCGATCGGTATAAATTTTGTGGGGTGTAAAATCAATATTTCTGGTAGGCACATTTTTTGGCAGATCAAACTTATTATACCCTGACCACTATGTGGTTTAGGGTATAATAAAACATATAAATTAAAATTTGTTTGCTCGAATCAAGTACGCAAAACTACTTCAATTCTCCGCGTCTTTGGGTCTCAATCGATACCAAAATCATTAGTGTCGGGACAAAATCTTTGGAACCGGCATGCTTTTTTTAGTGCATAAAGATTAAGAAAAAAGTTCGACGTGAAATCGTCTCGCTAATTTTACCCAGAATTAATGTCAAAAACAATTAAAATTTAGATGCTAATACTTGAGTTACACTATTATATTTAGAACTATTCCCTTCGGAGGCGTGTAATGTGTCTTGGCATTTTCATTGATGTAGATCATTTATCTCATTGATAAAACTTGACCAGCCATATAAACGCATGAGTGTATTTGGTTTGTTTCTAATTGAAAGTTCTTTCTTCTATTCGCAAGTAATGCAATCACATGCATTTCTGCACTTTAATAGTCTGGAAATTGTTTTAATTTGCAATATTAACTGTACGATATTATTCCGGTTAAGTGTAAAGTGAAACCAATTTAATGTAGCTATCACATTACGATGATCGTTTAAATTAAAAACAGCAATAAATTTTTTAAAACTAATGAGACAACTAAAGAAAAGAAACCGCATATATAAAACATAAATATAGATTATCTCATATATAGATTGCAACCAATTAATGAGCTAATATGC
Organism: Haematobia irritans; assembly: GCF_050003625.1. Taxonomy (NCBI): domain Eukaryota; kingdom Metazoa; phylum Arthropoda; class Insecta; order Diptera; family Muscidae; genus Haematobia; species Haematobia irritans. The sequence goes on along the minus strand of NC_134397.1, from coordinate 38,513,666 downwards.
GAAGAGCAATTGGTATAACAATTTTAAATTTAGAAGTAAGCCGACGTATATTTATTTGCGGCCGCTAGAATCAAAATTCTGAAATAATTATAATCCATATTATAAATATTATTATATAAATTCAAAGATTCAATCTTTCAGTTATTTTAAAGACTACTTTTTTAAGGATATGCCCCTTTACAATTGGAGCACAAATTTTATAGAAATTTAATGAAAATTTAATAAAATGGATAACAAAATTTAAAAATTTAATAAAATGGATAACAAAAACGAAGATTGTAAACTTTCTATTAATTATATTTGGTTTTCTATCCCATAAAATATTTACCGATCGATTAAGAATTATCGCCTAAATTGATATCGTCTTTTGTGATCACTCATCCGTCCCTTCATCCATGCTTCAAGTAAATATCGTCTTTAAAACAAAAAAAAAAAAAACACTCAAAAACAAAGCGAAGCCTAAATGGCTCTTAAGCCAATTATATTCTATTTAACATATGGTCATGTAATTGTAATGTTTTAAGAAAGCTACTGTTATTTCTATAGACAGTTATTCTTACTTCTATAGAAAGTTATTCTTATTTCTATAGAAACTGTTGTCAAAATTTTATTTCTATAGAAAATTATTATGGAAAAATTTGTCAAAATTTTATTTTTATAGAAAATTTTGTCCAAATTTTATTTCAATAGAAAATTTTGTTCAAATTTTATTTCTATAGAACATTTTGTCAAAATTTTATATTCTATAGAAAATTTTGTCAAAATTTTATTTCTACTTAAAAATTTGTCGAAAGTATATTTCTATAGAAAATGTTGTCAAAATTTTATTTCTACTTAAAAATTTGTCAAAATTTTATTTCTATGGAAAATTTTGTCAAAATTTTATTTCAATAAAAGATTTTACAAAAAAAAAATTTTCTATAGAAAATCTTGCAATAATTTTTTCTTATAGAAAATCTAGTCAAAATTTTATTTCTGTAGAAAAATTTGTCAAAATTTTATTTATATGGAAAATTTTATTTCTATGGAAAATTTTGTCAAAATTTCATTTCTACAGAAAATTTTGTCAAAATTTTATTTCTATAGAAAATAAAGTTTTATTTCTATTTAAAAATTTGTCAAAATTTTATTTCTATGGAAAATTTTGTCAAAATTGCATTTCTATAGAAGATTTTGCCAAAAAATTGTTTCTATAGAAAATCTTGTCACGATTTTATTTCTGTAGAAAATTTTGTCAAAAGTTTTATTTCTATTTAAAAATTTGTCAAAATTTTATTTCTATTTAAAATTTTGTCAACATGTTATTTCTATGGAAAATTTTATTTCTACAGAAAATTTTGTCAATATTTTTTTCTATAGAAAATTTTGCAAAATTTTATTTCTATAGAAAATTTTGTCAAAAAATTTTTTTTTATAGCAAATTTTGTAAAAATTTTATTTCTATGGAAAATTTTGCCAAAATTTTATTTTTAGAGAAGATTTTACAATTTTTTTTTCTATAGAAAATCTTGGAACATTTTTTTCTTTCTATAGAAAATCTTGTCAAAATTTTATTTCTATAGAAAATTTTGTCAAAATTTCATTTCTATAGAAAATTTATCCAAATTTTATTTCTATAGAAAATCTTGTAAAAATTTTATTTCTATGGAAAATTTTGTAAAAATTTTATTTATATGGAACATTTTATTTCTATGGAAAATTTTGTCAACATTTTATTTCTACAGAAAATTTTGTCAAAATTCTATTTCTATAGAAAATTTTGCAAAATTTTATTTCTATAGAAAATTTTGTCATCATTTTTTTCCTATGGAAAATTTTGTCAAAAAAAAAATTATAGAAAATTTTGTCAAAATTTTATTTCTAGGAAAATTTTGCCAAAATTTTATTTCTATAGAAGATTTTACAAATTTCTTTTTCTATAGAAAATCTTGCAAAAGTTTTTTTCTATAGAAAATCTTGTCAAAATTTTATGTCTATAGAAAATTTTGTCAAAATCTCATTTCTATAGAAAATTTTATCCAAATTTTATTTCTATAGAAAATTTTGGTCAAATTTTATATTCTATAGAAAATTTTGTCCAAATTTTATATTCTATAAAAAATTTTATTTCTATTTAAAATTTTGTCAAATTTTTTTTCTATTTAAATTTTTGCAAAATTTTTTTTTCAATAGAAAATTTTATCAAAATTTTATTTCTATGGAAAATTTTGTCAAAAATTTATTACTACAAAAAATTTTGTCAAAATTTTATTTCTACAGAAAATTTTGTCCAAAATTTTATGTCTACAAAAAATTTTGTCAAAATTTTATTTCTATAGAACATTTTGTCAAAATTTTATTTCTATAGAAAATTTTGTCAAAATTTTATTTTTATAGAAAATTTTGTCAAAATTTTATTTCTAGAAAATTTGTTCAAAATTGTATTTCTATAAAAAAATTTTTAAAAATTTTATTTCTAAAGAAACTTTTATGAAAACTTTATTTTATTTATCTAGAGAAAGTTTTCTAACTATAAAATAATTTAGAATTTCTTAAAATTTTACCAATAATGCGCCCATCTTGAACTTCTTGCAATTCCCAACTCCAATTTTTTTCTTCGCTATTTTTTTTTTTTTTTTTGCAAATGAAAAAACATATGTTGTGCCTAATAAATTTTCTTGAATTTGTCGAAATATATTTACTTATTTGTGTGTAATCGTCGTGATATCTGCGTTTGTAATTTAGTTAAGTTAAAATTTTCTATAATTAACCTAATTTTTCTAAAATTATACAAAACTTCCTTGTTGGTTGAGTCGCAATTTTTTGAGTGAAAGTAGAAAAAGTCTTTCTTAATTAAAAAAAAAAAAACACATTAAGCCAAGGAGGCAAAAGCCTTAAAATAAGGATTGGCCTATATTTGAAGTTTTCTATCTTTAATTCAAAAATTCAATATCTCAATTAATTTAGAGATTTTTTTTCTTTAATCAAAAATTGTGTTCTTTACTTTAAGAAAAACTTCCTTTACTTCAAAGCCATGCATCTTTTATGGAGTGATGCAAATTTCAAAGATATGTGTCATATATTTAGTACAAAAAAATTAGAGCAATGATTATGAAATTTCTTTTAAATAAAAATTTCTTTGTTTTAAATTGCGTGCCCCAAACATTTCGGTTGATTAATTTTTCAGATTAGGTCCATATTGTTTTCCTTAATTTAAATATGATTTACCTCCTTAAATACTTCCAACAAATATCCCAATCTTTCTATCCAACTAAATTTTTTCCAGTGTTGTGCAGCAGGAGAAAAAACTGGGCGTTCCAATTGAAAGCAATTCCAAATTAAATAAACTTATTTCGCTATTTTTTTCGACAAGTTATGGCAAAAGCACAAACATTAAATTAACCCTGTTGGCGAATAAAAAAGCTGCACAAAAGAACAAAGCAACCAAAACGATACCCCAATCGAATAAACGAGCCATAAAAAGTATGAAAAAAAACAATAACAACAACATTTATGTGTATCATTATAAATGACAACAAACACGCCCACTACACAACAATGGAATTCACACTGTCATGTACTCCACCAAGAATAAAAAAACGCAATGAGAATAAGAATTTTCCACCACTGATGGATGTAAAAGAGTTCAATGGGTGTATTCACAATTCTCTTATATCTCGCTCTCTAGGGGTTGTTTATAAGCTTGAAACTTAAAGAGAATATTTGTTAAGGTTCTGTTTAAGAGAGTGTAGGAATTTTAAATTTTTTTAGGATTTCATGCTCTCTTTGATTTGTGGTGGATAAAAAAGCCTTTGGGTTTTTTGAGAGCGAGAAAAAAAGCTTTTGGTTTATGCTAAAGGATTAATTTGTGGTACAAGTTTTGAAAAAGCTTTCATGTTCTTTATTCTATGTTGAAGAATGCATGCAAAAGGATTGTGTCCTAGATGACGAAAGGAATTAGTTTGTACTTTGGCCGTTGAATACAGGGTGATACAGAGTGAAATAAAATCTATCAAATAGATGTGTTGGGCTTCTAAGGATTATCCTACATGGGAATGACAATATTCTTCTAATTTTTTGGGAAATAAGTATATGAGGTCAAGTTTTAAGTACACGCAGAGAAGCAATATGTTACTTTTTCACGGGGAACATGTTTGTCGCAACGCTGTCATATTCTCGAAAATTATGTGTCTGATTGTGAGAAGCCTGGTATGTTTGACGAGCAAATAATATTATTGCTACAAAAATAATACGTGTTTCCTGTGAAAAAATAATATGGTGCTCTTGAAACACGATTGGGGTGAACATATTCTTTCTCTGTGTGTATAAGCCATCAGAGATCTCATGGACGCAATTTTTCTAAAGAGGATAATTTTTTTTCTGTGCCTGTAAAATGGTGGACAATCGATAATGAAAAATTTTGCAACGAAAAAGGCTACGTGTTAAACTGATGACAAATTTAATTTACAGCGTGGCTGATACCTATTGCAACCAATGGAATTCAAGTGCCAGTGTCGTAAGCTAAACATATCCCGAGAATGGATACAACACATATTGAAAAATGAGAGTGGACTAAAGTCATTCAAGATCAAAACCAAGAATGGCTTAAAAAGAGGTCTCTCGCTTCATTCCTACTGCGCAATGAATACCATAATCTTCGGATATCATTTCGTTGGACGCTTCAGGCATGTTGGACACTAATGTTGTCGCTAACAAACTACCAATTGGCCAAAATACCGCAGAGACATTTTCGTGCAACATTTGATGGCTTTGTCGGCCGAATGTTGGTCATAATTCGTGTCAAAGTTAGCCAATTCGAAGAAATCTAAACTGATTCATATATTTTGACAAAAAAAAACAAATTTGATAAAATTCTAAATAAAAAAAAATTTAAAAAAATTTCAATAGAAATAGACAACATTTTGAATAAAAGGAAAGATAGCAAAGAAATTTTGACAAATTTTTCTACAGAAAAAAATTTTAACAAAATTGGCTACAGCAACATATTTTTGACGAAATTGGCTATGCAAAATTTTTGTCAAATTTTCTTTCTAACAAACTTTTCTATAGAAACAAATTACAAAATTTTCTTTAAAAAAAACATCTCGACCTAGTTTTTTTAAACAAAAAAAAAAAAAAATAATATTCTATAGAAAAAAATTCTAAAATTTTGTAAGAAAAAAATTGATAAAATTTGACAAAATTTTCAATAAAAAAATTGACATAATTTTCTATAGGAAAGAAAACGGCCAACGATAATCAACCAGAATATACGGAACGAAATATTGATAAAAATTTCTGTAGAAAAACATTTTCACCAAATTTTCCATAGAAAAAAATTGTGACAAAACTTTCTATTGAAATAAATTTACAAAATTTTCTATAGAAAAAAGTTATAAAATTTTCTATAGAAAAAATATTTTGACAAAATTTTCTGTTGAAAAAAAAATGGACCAAATTTTCTATATAAAAAATTTGATAATCAGTCAGAATATACGGAACAAAATGTTGACAAAATTTTCTGTAGAAAAAAATTTTGACAAAATTTTCTATAGAAAAACAATTATAAAATTTCTTTAGGAAAAGTATTTTGACAAAATTTTCTAAAATTGACAAACTTTATATATAGAAAAAATTGACAACATTTTCAATAGAAAAAAAATTGACGAAATTTTCTATAGAAAAACAATTATAAATTTTTTTTAGAAAAAAAATGTTTTGAAAAAATTTTCTATAGAAGAAAATTAATAAAATGTTCTATAAAAAAATCATAAAACTGAAAAAGGCCAACGATAATCAACTAGAATATATGGAGAGAAATGTTGATAAAGATTTCTGTAGAAAAACATTTTGACCAAATATTCAATAGAAAAAATGTACAAAATTATCTATAGAAAAAATTATAAAATTTTTTATAGGAAAAATTATTGAAAAAATTTTTTATATATAAATAATGATAACATTTTCTATAGGAAAGAAAATGGCCAACAATAATTAACAAGAATATACGGAACGAAATGTTGATAAAAATTTGTGTAGAAAAACAGTTTGAGCAAATCTTCAATATAAAAAAAATTACAAAATTTTTTATAGAAAAAAAAATATACAACATTTTCTATAGGAAATTTGAGAAAATTTTCTATATAAAAAAATGACAACATTTTCTATAAGAAAGAGGGAAAAAGGGCCAACGTTAATAAACATAAACGAAATGTTGACAAAATTTTCTGTAGAAAAAAATTTTGACAAAATTTCTATATTTTGACAAAATTTTCAATAGAAAAACAAAATTTTCAATAGAAAACAAATTGTAAAATTTTCTATAGAAAAAAAGCTGATCAAATTTTCTTTATTAAAAAGTTGACAAAATTTTCTATAGGAAACCAAAATAAAGACCATCGATAACAATAGTTTACAAAAAAAACATGCATGTACCCTTGATGAAAATAAACTTTTCTTATGTATTTTGAGCTGCTGAATTCGAAAAAAAATTTAAAAAATTTTTTATGGAACAGTTTTTGAGATATTCCGCTATTTTTAAATTTTCGCTCTTTTCTCACTAAACACAATATATCTCGAGTTAAAGTTGCTTAAAACTTTGTCATTTTTCGGTCGTTTTTCTTCTAGTTGGTCTTATTACTTATGTTAGAGTATCGTCTATACGACCAATTAAGAGGAAAAAAATTTTTAATGGTTCATACTTTTCTGGCTGAAAAGCTCCATTGTAAAATACGATTTTTTTTTGAAAATTTTGATTTTTCGCATTGATATTTGATGAACCCCTTAACTTATCACAGATCCGATTACACACGATTATTCGTCATCTTATTACCTTTCATTTAATCGGATATTTCTAACCCGAGATATATTGTGTTTAGTGAAAAAAAGAGCGAAATTTTAAAAATTACGGGATATCTCAAAAACTGTTCCATAAAAAATTTTTAAACATTTTTTTCGAATTCAGCAGTTCAAAAAAAAAGCTGATTTTCATCAAGTGTACATTTTGAGTGTAAAGTAGTGTAATCATATATATGGGAGCATTTCGACAACATTTTCTGTAAAAAAATCTGACAAATTTTCTATAGAAAAAATTTTGACAACATTGTCTATAGGAAACGATTTTGAGAAAATTGTCTATAGAAAAACATTTGGACAAAATTTTCTGTAAACTAAGTTTTGACAAAGTTTTTTAAACAAAAAAATTAACATTATTAATAGAAAATAAATTTTGATAAAATATTCCATAGAAGTTTTGACTATTTTTTTCTATATTCTAAAAAAAATTAAGAAAGTAAGTAAGTAACGTGCGCGGAAATTTCAACGCGAAAAGCGAACATAGTACTGCCCTTTACAAAAAAATTATTTGGTGCTTGTTGCATTTCATATCAAAATCATTACTGTAACGAAGAAATCTTTGAGCCGGTAAAGCTTGTTCTCAGTGTAAACTTTGTAAAATGTCGTGTCAGATTCCTTGTAATTCTCCATCTAGCAGTATCCATATATGAAGAATATTTTCCGTCTCCATTGTCCACCAACCGTGTTAGGATTTCTAATATCATTGTCAACAGCAACAACAAAACGAATAAGCTTATAGCGTAACCAGCGATACAAGTCCTTTGTGAAGTCTACATTTACTCACTCACTTTTCACACATGTGTATGAAGGTTTATCGTTTTGCTAGAGTTTCTTTCTTGGTTCACCATGGTCCATGATCTACCATAAGGGCTATCCTAAGTCCTAAGACACACACACTAAATTCTGAAGACTACTTTTACTTACTGGTCCTTTACCACGGCAAAGCATATTAAGAAAAACTGAAATTCTAAAACGGATGCCAAGGGAAATTGGAACACCAACAAAGTACACATAACATTGAGAATGATGATGGTGGGTGAAAAATCTTGTGTGTGGAAATGAAAAAAAAAAATAATGACCTACGAAAAAAAGAGAATAAAGCGAGCATTGAAACTAAGCATCAACAATGAAATCCTTTTGCTTTGCGAAAAGAAAGGGAAATTATGGAGAAAATGCATTTTAGATGTGCTATACGAGGGAAGGTATTAAAGATGGAGAATTCTACCAAAAATAGGTAGATTTTTTTACTGTTGGGTATTTTTGACAAAAATTTCTATAGAAATAAAAATTTGACAAAATTTCCTATAGAAATAAAATTTTGACAAAATTTTCTATAGAAATAAAATTTTGACAAAATTTTCTATAGAAATACAATTTTGATCAAATTTTCTGTAAAAATAAAATTTTGACAAAATTTTCTGTAGAAATAAAATTTTGACAAAATTTTCTGTAGAAATAAAAATTTGACAAAATTTTCTATCAAAATAAAATATTGACAAAATTTTCTGTAAAAATAAAATTTTGACAAAATTTTCTATAGAAGTAAAATTTTGACAAAATTTTCTAGAGAAATAAAATTTTGAGAACATTTTCTATAGAAATCAAATTGTGAAAAAATTTTCTATAGAAATCAAATTGTGAAAAAATTTTCTATAGAAATAAAATTTTGAGAACATTTTCTATAGAAATTAAATTTTGATATATTTTTCTATAGAAACAAAATTTTGACAATATTTTCTGTAAATAACATTTTGACAACATTTTCTGTAGAAATAACATCTTGACAAAATTTTTTATAGAAATAAAATTTCAGAAAAATTTCTATAGAAATAAAATTTTGACAACATTTTCTATAGAAATAAAATTTTGACAAAATTTTCTATAGAAATAAAATTTTGACAAAATTTTCTATAGAAATAAAATTTTCACTAAATTTTCTATAGAAATAAAATTTTGACAAAATTTTCTATAGAACTAAAATTTTGACAAAATTTTCTATAGAACTAAAATTTTGACAAAATTTTCAATGGAAATAAAATTTTGACAAAATTTTCAATGGAAATAAAATTTAACATGATTTTCTATAGAAATAAAATTTTGACAAAATTTTCAATGGAAATGAAATTTTGACATGATTTTCTATAGAAATCAAATTTTGACAAAATTTTCTATCGAAATACAATTTTGACAAAATTTTGTATAGAAATAAAATTTTGACAAAATTTTCTATAGAAATAAAATTGTGACAAAATTTTCGATAGAAACAAAATTTTGACAAAATTTTCTATAGAAATAAAATTTTGAGAAAAATTTTCTATAGAAATAAAATTTTGAGCAAATTTTCTATAGAAATAAAATTTTGACAAACATTTCTATAGAAATAAAACTATGACAAAATTTTCTATAGAAATACAATTTTGACAAAATTTTCTATAGAAATAAAATTTTGACAAAATTTTCTATAGAAATAAAATTTGACAAAATTTTCTATAGAAATAAAATTTTGACAAAATTTTCTATAGGAATAAAATTTTGAAAACATTTTCTATAGAAAAGAAATTTGACAAAATTTTTTCTAAAAATAAAATATTGACAAAATATTCTATAAAAATAAAATTTTGACCAAAATTTCTTTAGAAATAAAATTTTGACAAACATTTCTAAAGAAATAAAATGTTAACAAAATTTTCTATAGAAATACAATTTTGACAAAGTTTTCTATAGAAATAAAATTTTGACAAAATTTTCTATAGAAATAAAATTTTGACAAAATTTTCTATAGGAATAAAATTTTGAAAACATTTTCTATAGAAAAGAAATTTGACAAAATTTTTCTAAAAATAAAATATTGACAAAATTTTCTATAAAAATAAAATTTTGACCAAAATTTCTACAGAAATAAAATTTTGACAAAATTTTCTATAGAAACAAAATATTGACAAAATTTTCTACAAAAATAAAATTTTGACCAACTTTTCTATAGAAATAAAATTTTGACAAAATTTTCTACAGAAATAAAATTTTGAGAATATTTTTCTATAGAAATAAAATTTTGACAAATTTTTCTATAGAAATAAAATTTTGAGCAAATTTTCTATAGAAATAAAATTTTGACAAACATTTCTATAGAAATAATACTATGACAAAATTTTCTATAGAAATAAAATTTTGACAAAATTTTCTATAAAAATAAAATTTTGACAAAATTTTCTATAGAAATAAAATGTTTACAAAATTTTCTATAGAAATAAAATTTTGACAAAATTTTCTATAGGAATAAATTTTTGAAAACATTTTCTATAGAAAAGAAATTTGACAAAATTTTTTCTAAAAATAAAATATTGACAAAATATTCTATAAAATAAAATTTTGACCAAAATTTCTATAGAAATAAAATTTTGACAAACATTTCTAAAGAAATAAAATGTTGACAAAATTTTCTATAGAAATACAATTTTGACAAAGTTTTCTATAGAAATAAAATTTTGACAAAATTTTCTATAGAAATAAAATTTTGACAAAATTTTCTATAGGAATAAAATTTTGAAAACATTTTCTATAGAAAAGAAATTTGACAAAATTTTTCTAAAAATAAAATATTGACAAAATTTTCTATAAAAATAAAATTTTGACCAAAATTTCTATAGAAATAAAATTTTGACAAAATTTTCTATAGGAACAAAATATTGACAAAATATTCTACAAAAATAAAATTTTGACCAACTTTTCTATAGAAATAAAATTTTGACAAAATTTTCTACACAAATAAAATTTTGACAAAATTTTCTTAAGAAAACGGTCTTGACAAAATTTTCTATAGAAATAAAATTTTGACAAAATTTTCTATAAAAATAAAATTTTGACAACATTTTCTATAGAAATAAAATTTTGAGAAAAATTTCTATAGAAATAAAATTTTGACAACGTTTTCTATAGAAATAAAATTTTGACAAAATTTTCTATAGAAATAAACTTTGGACAAAATTTTCTGTACAAATAAAATTTTGACAAAATTTTCTATAGAAATAAACTATGGACAAAATTTTCTATAGGAATAAAATTTTGATATAATTTTCTAAAGATATAAAATTTTGACAAAATTTTCTATAAAAATAAAATATTGAATAATTTTCTATAAAAATAAAACTTTGACCAAAATTTCTATAGAAATAAAATTTTGACAAAATTTTCTATATAAATAAAATTTTGACAAAATTTTCTATAAAAGTAAAATTTTGACAAAATTTTCTATAGATATAAAATGTTGACAAAAAATTCTATAGAAATAAAATTTTGAAAAAAATTTCTATAGAAATAAAATTTTGACAAAATGTTCTATAGAAATAAAATTTTGACCAAATTTTCTGTAGAAATAATTTTTTTTGACAAAATATTCCTTAGAAATAAAATTTTGGCAAAATTTTCCATAGAAATAAAATTTTGAGCAAATTTTCTATAGAAATAAAATTTTGAGATTATTTTCTATAGAAATAAAATTTTGAGAACACTTTCTTTAGAAATAAAATGTTGATATATTTTTCTATAGCAATAAAATTTTGACAACATTTTCTGTACAAATAAAATTTTGACAAAATTTTCTATAGAAATAAACTATGGACAAAATTTTCTATAGGAATAAAATTTTGATATAATTTTCTAAAGATATAAAATTTTGACAAAATTTTCTATAAAAATAAAATATTGAATAATTTTCTATAAAAATAAAACTTTGACCAAAATTTCTATAGAAATAAAATTTTGACAAAATTTTCTATATAAATAAAATTTTGACAAAATTTTCTATAAAAGTAAAATTTTGACAAAATTTTCTATAGATATAAAATGTTGACAAAAAATTCTATAGAAATAAAATTTTGAAAAAAATTTCTATAGAAATAAAATTTTGACAAAATGTTCTATAGAAATAAAATTTTGACCAAATTTTCTGTAGAAATATTTTTTTTTGACAAAATATTCCTTAGAAATAAAATTTTGGCAAAATTTTCCATAGAAATAAAATTTTGAGCAAATTTTCTATAGAAATAAAATTTTGAGAACATTTTCTATAGAAATAAAATTTTGTATAAAAATAAAATGTTGACCAAAATTTCTATAGAAATACAATTTTGACAAAATGTTCTATAGAAATAAAATTTTGACCAAATTTTCTATAGAAACAAAAATTATTTTTTTTGACAAAATATTGCTTAGAAATAAAATTTTGACAAAATTTTCTATAGAAGTACAATTTTGAGAAAATTTTCTATAGAAATAAAATTTTGACAACATTTTCTGTAAATAATATTTTGACAACATTTTCTGTAGAAATAACATTTTGACAAAATTTTCTACAGAAATAAAATTTTGTGAACATTTTCTATAGAAATAAAATTTTGACAAATTTTTCTATAGAAATAAAATTTTGACAACATTTTCTGTAGAAATAACATTTTGACAACATTTTTTATAGAAATAAAATTTGAGCAAATTTTCTATAGAAATAAAATTTGAGCAAATTTTCTATAGAAATAAAATTTTGACAAAATTTTCTATAGCAATAAAATTTTGGCGTAATTTTCTATAGAAAAAAGTTTGGACAAAAAATGTTATAGAAATAAAATTTTGACAAAATTTTCTTTACAAATAAAATTTTGACAAAATTTTCTACACAAATAAAATTTTTACAAAAATTTTCTTAAGAAAACGGTTTTGACAAGATTTTCTATATAAATAAAATTTTGACAAAATTTTCTATAGAAATAAAATTTTGACAAAATTTTCTATAGAAATAAAATTTTGACAAAATTTTCTATAGAAATAAAATATTGACAAAAAACAGTTTCTCAAAACATATATTTTTTTTAAATTTGGTAGGTTTCTGGAAAAAATTTGCTTCAAATATAGGTGGATTATTTTTGGCGGAGGGTATAATTAATTAACCACTTCTCAATTTAGGTCATATTCTCTCAAATTGTTCTTATAGCCGTCCGAATACTGCGGTACCCCTTATACCTTCAAAATTTATCAGGCATTTTAATATTGGAGTGTATACTCCGAACTTTGAATACCACCTACCTCTATTCAAACGGAAAACAAAAATAACACCATATAACATCGAAAGGGAACCCCCATTGATATACTGTGCATTCGAAGACGATGTTGTTGAAAGAAACTGAGGAAGCTTACAGCACAGCAACATTCGAAATGGCAACGCTAAAAAATGTCTAAGAAAAAAAAATAAATCAATCTCTTCCGGTTTCTTGAAGCGCACCATGTTATATGTCTGCCTGAGCCACAAAAGCCGGCTAAAGACGACCACGTGTATGAGTCCGAGGCTATTGAATTTGGCGGGATGACGGAGTGAATGTATGTCAGAATATCTTTGTTTGCCTTTTGTGAACATTACGGATACGGTTGGTGGCTGTTTTTATTTATTTTGTGTTTTTTTTTTTTCTTCTGCTATATGGATTTTCCTTGATATTTTTTCTTGTCCTAGGATTTGATTCTTGCTGCCACCATTTCGAAAAGCGTTTATTTCGATTTTGTTCGTTGGTTTCTTCCCGTTTGGCTAAGGGAAAAAAGAGCATCTTAAAATGGAATCCTTGCGAGGAAAGCTTAGTATATGAATGTCCTTGCTGCAAAATTGTGTTATTGTTGTTTTCTTTTTTTTTCTAATGGAAATCCTCCTGCTGCTAGCTTTAGCAATATACTAAGCCAAAAAAAACTGAAGAACAAAATGGCAAAAACTACATAAAAATCCAGCTCCATCAACCAAAGCACACACCAGGAGCAAAAAAAAAAACGAGTAATAATAGCAGTCGAGTTGGGGCAAATAAAAAATAATAAGAAGCATCAATGGCAGCAACAGCAGTATCCCATAAAAATCCCCTCGCTGGCAAAGATATGGGTGAAAAAAATATATATCGCAATACTTACCCTTACCCTTAGCTTTATTTCAGAGCAACCTAGTAGCCCGCTCCAAGGATAATAGCAATGACAACAAAAACAAAAAAAGCAAATATAAAAAAATACTGAAGATGGAAAAAATATATATAGCTCGGTACAAACATTTGCTCAAACGCCAGTTCCTGGCGAGTAAGAAAAGAAAAAAAAAATAGCAACAAAAAAAAAAACCTACAGAAAAACAATCTCGCAATAATAGTGAAAAACGTAACGTTTGGTGATTGTATATGTTGGCTCTTTTATACAATTCCTCGCCAGTTGTTTCTAACCAACCTAGCCAAGATGTTCGTTCGAAAAGTTCCTTGGAATTTCATTGCTATACTTGTGGCACTGAAGCCTTTAGAAAATATAGATGTGGTCTTTTTTCTCTTTGGTCAATAGTGCATTTAAGAAAAGTTTAACAAATAACAAGAATCAGTGAAAACAACACATGTCTATTGATGCTAATTTACTGTCGTAAAACTTTGTCAATGGGGCGTATAAGTGATATTAATTGAAAACCAAATTCAAAAATTCCAAAGTGAAACTAACGTATGAGTGATATTAATAAAGAGTTTTTATACCCTTCAACAACGCAAAGATCATCGAAGATATTTGCATATGGCTGAGTACCTTCTGCAGATTATAATTAAATATCATTAAATGTTCAGTAAATCCTCCAATCTATGCCAGTGGGGCGTATATGTGATATGAATTGAAAATAAAATGTCAGTGGAGCGTATAAGTGTTATGAAGTGAAAAATCAAATTCAATATTACTAAATGGGGACCAACGTATGAGTGATTTTAATAAAGAATTGCATTTTTATATATGTATCTATATCTTATTTGGTTATGTGCCTTCTTCAACAGCGTGATGATGATCAAAAATGTCTCATATGGATGACTACCTCCTTCTGGCCTTAATTAAATATCATAAAATGTTCAAAAACTGTTTAATCTCTGATAGTGGGGCGTATATCTGATATTAATTAAAAATTCAATGGCAATGGGGCGTATAAGTGATATGAAATAACAAACCAAATTCATAATTGAGACCACCGTATGAGTGATATTAATAACAAATAGAATTTTTATACCTTTCAACGACGTCACGACCGATCTTATTTGATTATATGCCTTCTTTACCAAATATTACTATAATGAATATCCATGGAGAGTATAAGTGATATAAAAATGAAAACAAAAAACCAAAGCTTCAAATAAAGCACGCACGCTTGATATTAAAGCAGAAGTGTGGTTTTATGTTGTGCAATGAAATGATCTTCAAATACGTTTCAATTGGATGAGTGGATATCTTTGATTCCAATTAAATATCATGAAATGTTCTCAAAATTCTTTCAATCTATGTCTATACGTCGTATAAATAATATAAATTGGAAATTAATTCGAAAAATGGCAAAGTGAGGCTAACGTATGAGTGATATTAATAAATATTTATTTATTTTATTTTATACCTTTCAAGAAGGTGAAGATCATCAAAGATATATCACATGGCTAAATGTTATCTTCTGATCCAAATTAAATATCATAAAATCTTTAGAAAAACCTCCAATAAATATCAGTGGGGCGTATAATTGATATAAATTGAAAATTAAATTCCCAAATGCGAAAGTGAGGTTAACGTATGAGTGATGTAATTTAAAAAAAATGTCTTTTAAACCTTTCAACAACATGATGATCATCAAGGATATCACATTTAGATGAGTCTCTTATTTTGATAAAAATTAACTGTCACGACATATTGCAATTGAGCATGTAAGTGATGTAAGAAATAAAATATGAATGCATAGTCCAACAGAAGCTATCGTAGGAGCAATATTAATGGAGAAGTATTATTATGTTATGTTCTATAATGCAAAGATCATTAAATAAATATCAATTGACTGACTACTTTTGATCCCAATTAAATATCATAAAATGTTTAGAAAATCTTTCAATCTATGTCAGTGGGACGTATAAGTGATATAAATTGGAAAGTAATTCAAAAAATTCCAAAATGAGACTAACGTATGAGTGATATTAATTAAAATTTGTTTTCTTATACATTTCAACAACGTGAAGATCATCAACGATATTTCATATAGCTAAATGTTTTCTTCTCATCCAAATTTAATATTATAAAATGTTTAGAAAATCTTCCAATCCATATCAGTGGGGCGTATAATTGATATAAATTGAACATTAAATTCCCAAATCCGAAAGTGATGCTAACGTATGATTGATATAATTAAAAAATTGTTTTTTATGTGATGATCCTCAAGGATATCACATTTAGATCGAAGTCCATAGAGCGTATAAGTGATGTACAAATTTAAAAAAGTTCAAAGATCAACAGAAGCTAACGTATGAGCGATGTTAATGGAGAAGTATTCTTTTATCTTTTGCAGTGCAAAGATCATTAAATAAATATCAATTGACTGACTATTTTTGATCCCAATTAAATATCATAAAATGTTGAGAAAATCTTTCAATCTATGTCAGTGTGGCGTATAAGTGATATAAATTGGAAAGTAATTCCAAAAATTCCAAAGCGTGGCTAACGTATGAGTGATATTAATTAAAATTTGTTTTCTTACCGATTGCAAAGATCATCAACAATATTTTATATAGCTAAATGTTTTCTTCTCACCCAAATTTAATATTATAAAATGTTTAGAAATTCTTCCAATTCATATCAGTGAGCGTAAAATTGATATAGATTGAAAATGAAATTCCGAAATCCGAAAGTGAGGCTAACGTATGATTGATATAATTAAAAAATTGTTTTTATGCCTTTAAACAATGTGATGATCATCAAGGATATCACATTTAGATCGAAGTCCATGGAGCGTATAAGTGATGTAAAAATTAAAAAAAAAATAAAAGATCAACAGAAGCTTACGTATGAGCGATGTTAATGGAGAAATATTCTTTTATCTTTTGCAGTGCAAAGATCACTAAATAAATATCAATTGACTGACTATTTTTTATTCCAATTAAATATCATAAAATGTTGAGAAAATCTTTCAATCTATGTCATTGGGACGTATAAGTGATATAAATTGGAAAGTAATTCCAAAAATTCAAAAGTAACACTAACGTATGAGTGATATTAATTAAAATTTGTTTTCTTATACATTTCAACAACGCGAAGATCATCAACGAAATTTCATATAGCTAAATGTTTTCTTCTCACCCAAATTTAATATTATAAAATGTTTAGAAAATCTTCCAATCCATATCAGTGGGGCGTATAATTGATATAGATTGAAAATTAAATTCCAAAATCTGAAAGTGATGCTATCGTATGATTGATATAATTAAAAAATTTTTGTTTATGCCTTTAAACAATGTGATGATCATCAAGGATATCACATTTAGATCGAAGTCCATGGAGCGTATAAGTGATGTAAAAATTTAAAAAATTCAAAGATCAACAGAAGCTAACGTATGAGCGATGTTAATGGAGAAGTATTATTTTATGTGCTATAATGCAAAGATCATTAATTAAATATCAATTGACGGACTACTTTTGATTCCAATTAAATATCATAAAATGTTGAGAAAATCTTTCAATCTATGTCAGTGGGGCGTACAAGTGATATAAATTGGAAAGTAATTCCAAAAATTCCAAAGCGAGGCTAACGTATGAGTGATATTAATTAAAATTTGTTTTCTTATATATTTCAGTGACGTGAAAATCAATAACGATATTTCATATAGCTAAATATTTTCTTCTCATCCCAATTTAATATTATAAAATGTTTAGAAAATCTTCCAATCCATATCAGTGGGGCGTATAATTGATATAAATTGAAAATTAAATTCCCAAATCCGAAAAATTTGTTTTTTATGCCTTTAAACGATGTGATGATCATCAAGGATATCACATTTAGATCGAAGTCCATGGAGCGTATAAGTGATGTACAAATTACAAAAAATAAAACAAGTATGTACGGCCGTAAGTTCGGCCGGGCCGAATCTTATGAACCCTCCACCATGTATTGCGTAGAAACTTCTACGAAAGACTGTCATCCACAATCGAATTACTTGGGTTGTGGTATCTTAAAACTTCTTAACATCGTTTTCTAAATTGTGAGTTAGTCCATACGTGGTAGAGAGCCAAAACTGAAATATGGGGGTCGCTTATATGGGGCTATATACACAATTATGAACTTGATATGGACCAATTTTTATGTGATTGGGGATCGATTTTTTCATTTTGAAGTAACCTTATATTTCATTTCATTTTCTTATTACAAATATAAAGAGCAATAGGTCTAACTCGGGGATCGATTTATCTGAGGGCTATATATAACTATAGACCGATATGGACCTAGTTAGGCATGGTTGTTAACGGCCATATACTAGAACAATTTACCAAATTTCAACTGACTCGGATGAAATTTGCTCCTCCAAGAGGCTCCAAAACCAAATCTCGGGATCGGCTTATATGGGGGCTATATATAATTATGGACCGATTTCGAACAATTTTTGCATGGATGTTTAAGGCCACATATTAACACCATGCACCAAATTTGAACTGAATCAGATGAATTTTGCTTCTCTAAAAGGCACCGGAGTTCAAGTCTGGGGATCGGTTTATATGAGGGCTATATATAATTATGGACCGATGTGGACCAATTTTTGCATGGGTGTTTGAGGTCTTATTTGAACACCACGTATCAAATTTCAACTGAATCAGGTGAATTTTGGTCTTCCAAGAGGCTCCGGAGGTCAAATCTGGTGATCGGTTTATATGGGGGCTATATATAATTATTGACCGATTTCGACCAATTTTTGCATGGATCTTTTGGGCCATATATTACCACCATGTACCACATTTCAGCCGGATCGGATGAAATTTGCTTCTCTTAGAGGCTCCGCAAGCCAAATCGGGGGATCGGTTTATACACGCGGAGAAGGAATATGATCACCTCAACCATGTTTCAAGAGCAAAATATTATTTTTGTATGGTGACCATGTAACATGTTTGTCACTAAAATGTTATTTTGTCGTCAAATAGAACCTGCTTGCCGAAATCAGATAAATGATTTCCGAGAAAATAACATGGTTGCGAAAACCATGTTACATGGTCACCACCCAAAAATAACATTTTGCTCTTAAAACATGTTTGAGGTGATCATATTCCTTCTCTGGGTGTATGGGGGATAAAATTGATCACAATTGGCTGAATGAAACCTGTGGATAATTTTGATCGTAATGAAATATCATAAAATGTTCTAATGGATGTTCTTGGGATTACAACTTCAACATAAAGCATATAGATATGGATGATATTAATGACAAGATATTTCATTATGCCCTACAATATGAAGATCATCAATGGAGGGATTATTTGGATAAATGTCTGCCGTGGACGGCGTTGGGAATTTTCCCCCAAATCGGAGATATTTGTTCGTGGATGGGGATTTGGTGGAGAATTTCTAGAAATTTGGGAATTTTTGTGTGGAATTTTCGAAATCTGTTCAATATAATAGATAAGGTTTAGAGTTATGGTTTATATGAAATTTTTAAAAAAGTGCTTAACGAAGTACAACGAATCTTCAAAATAAAAAAATAAAACTAACCACCTCTTTTCTGGGAGCCACCGTGGTGCAATGGTTAGCATGCAAACACAAGGTCGTGTGTTCGATTCCTGCTTCGACCTAACACCAAAAAGTTTATCAGCGGTGGATTATCCCACCTCAATAATGCTGGTGACATTTCAGAATATTTCAAAGCTTCTCTAAGTGGTTTCACTGCAATGTGGAACGCCGTTCGGACTGGGCTATAAAAAGGAGGTACCTTGTCATTGAGCATAACATGGAATCGGTCAGCACTCAGTGATAAGAGAGAAGTTCACCAATGTGGTATCACAAAGGACTGAATAGTCTAAGTGAGCCTGATACATCGGGCTTCCACATAACCTAACCTAACCTACCACCTCTTTAATCCTTGGCTAAGAAATTTATTTACTATTGTCAAATTATTTCGTAAGGATTCGGATGGAAGTATTGTCCCCTCATCTGTCACTGACATCACTGATTTGGAAAATATATCGCATACATATTGATCGATCACTCAAGTTTATTTCTTTACTATTTAGAACTAAATTTTGATTCATGAGTACTCCCACTTTTTATATCTCGAGCATTTAGAAGACGATTTACATAAGATAACAATTCCATGACTCTCTTTAGCCACAATTAATTCTGATGAGGGCTTATGTTGTTGAACAATCATCTCCTGGATATATAATTTGAAATTTTCTTATACTGCCATAACAAACATTTCACTTTTTTCAATTTTTAACTTATTATGAATTTTCTACAACCGAATCTATTCCGTTGCCTTTAAAAACAAAATGTCCAAAAATGGTTGCGGTTTTTTATGGTGATTTTTTATTTAAAGTGGGAATTTTTGGGGACGATAGCATCCCATTTTGGTGGCAAGAGCCTGGAAACTACTAGCAACACTGACCGTCGATAAATGTCATATGTTTCGGATTTTAAATAAATACAGTGACATCTCTTAGAAATGTACATTCACGGTCACCTGAATTTTGTCCCCATATGGGAGGTGTCTAATGTGAGTGGTTAATTTTGATGTCTGGAATATTTGGATACATATGTTAACCAGTAGGAGTTAAAAATGTTTGATCACCACTAAAAATCGACAAAATCCATCCAAATCCTCAACATATAGAAGTTTGTATATGAGAAATCTATTTTGCTCATACCTTGTAGACTCTGCCTCGTAGAGTGAAAAGTAGCTTAATTTGTGGTTATAGTTAAACCAAAAATCCAAAATCTCATCCAAATCCTGAAAATTCGAAATTTTTATAGGAGCAATTTATTTTTCTCATATCTCCTAAACTATTCATTGTAGAGAGAGAATATGAGATTATTTCGTGATCATCCCTCAAATAGTTAAATTCCATTCAAATCCTGAAAAAATCGAAATTTTCATATGAAAAATTTATTTTTGCGCATATCCCAACTACGCATCGTAGAGCAAATGGGAGCTTAATTCATTATCCCCGCCTAACCAATTATACCCCAACCATGATTGTTCTAAAGTATGAATTCAAATTAAAATATGGGTCAAAATTTTATTAAGAATTGTTTCATTTGATTTTTTTTTTTGAAGGATTCAGTTGATTTGAAAAAGGTTTGATTTGAAGTGAAAATTTTATATATCCTATACTTTCAGTCGTACCCTTCAAAACCTTCAAAAATTCCAAAATTCCATCCAAATCCTAAAGAAAATCCAAACATTTATATAAAAAACTTATTTAATGCATATCTCCTAAATTATGATAGTTTTAAGACAAGTATATACGGCCGTAAGTTCGGCCAGGCCGAAGCTTATGTACCCTCCACCATGGATTGCGTAGAAACTTCTACTGAAGACTGTCATCCACAATCGAATTACTTGGGTTGCGGTAACACTTGCCGATGGCAAGGTATCTTAAAACTTCCTAACACCGTCTTCTAAATTACAAGGTAGAATATATTATGCGTAGTATATATTAAACTAAAAAAGGCCGATTAAATACGTATATAATTAAGTTTAAAGTTTCTATAGAAATAAAATTTTGACAAAATAAAATTTTGACACCATTTTCTATAGAAGTAAAATTTTGAAAAAAATTTCTATAGAAATAAAATTTGGAAAAAATTGTCTATAGAAATAAAATTTTGACAAAATTTTCTATAGAAATAAAATGTTGGCAAAATTTTCTATAGAAATAAAATTTTTACAAAATTTTCTATAAAATAAATTTTGACAAAATTTTTTATAGAAATAACATTTTGACAATGTTTTCCATAAAATTAAAATTTTGGTAGATTATTTTTGGCTCGAGTGGCAACCATTGAATATGAACCGATATGGACCAATTTTTGTGTGATTGGGTATCGACTATATATAACTATAGACCCATATGGACCAATTTTGGCATGGATATTAGCGGCCTTATACTAACACCACGTTGCAAATTTCAACCGGATCGGATGAATTTTGCTCCTCCAAGAGGCTCCGGAGATCAAATCTGGGGAACGGTTTACATGGGGGCTATATATAATTATGGACCGATATTGGCCAATTCTTGCGTGTTTGTTAGAGACCACATTCTAACACCATGTTCCAAACTTCAACCGGATCGGATGAATTTTGCTCCTCCAAGAGGCTCCGAAGGACAAATCTGGGAATCGATTTATATGGGGACTATATATATAATTATGGACCGATATGGACCAATTTTTGCATGGTCATTAGAGAACATATACTAACATTATGTAACAAATTTCAGCCGGATCGGATGAAATTTGCTTGTCTTAGAGTGATCGCAAGCCAAATTTGGGGGTCCGTTTATATGGGGGCTATACGTAAAAGTGGACCGATATGGACCAATTTTTGCATGGTTGTTAGACACCATATACTAACACCATGTACCAAATTTCAGCCGGATCGGAGTAAATTTTCGTTTGTTAGAGGCTCCGCAAGCCAAATCGGGGGATCGGTTTATATGGACGCTATATATAATTATGGACCGATGTGGACCAATTTTTGCATGGTTGTTAGAGACCATATACTAACACCATGTACCAAATTTCGGCCGGATCGGATGAAATTTGCTTGTCTTAGAGCGATCGCAAGCCACATTTGGGGGTCCGTTTATATGGGGGCTATACGTAAAAGTGGACCGATATGGACCAATTTTTGCATGGTTGTCAGACACCATATTCTAACATCATCTACAAAATTTCAGCCGGATCGGATGAAATTTGCTTCTCTTAGAGCAATCGCAAACCAAATTTGGGCGTCCGTTTATATGGGGGCTATCCGTAAAAGAGGACCGATATGGCCCATTTGCAATACCATCCTACCTACGTCAATAGCAACTACTTGTGCCAAGTTTCAAGTCGATAGCTTGTTTCGTTCGGAAGTTAGCGTGATTTTAACAGACGGACGGACGGACGGACATACTAAGATCGACTCAGAATTTCACCACGACCCAGAATATATATACTTTATGGGGTCTTAGAGCAATATTTCGATGTGTTACAAACGGAATGACAAAGTTAATATACCCCCCATCCTATGGTGGAGGGTATAGTAATATCTAATATTTGATATGCTTCAGTCTTTTCATAACAAAACTGCATAATGGAAAGCGTTTACCAAAACATTTTAAACAATTTAAGTGGCATTATTCAATTCTATTTAAATATTCTAATAGAGATATCCAAAAATGTAATATTCCTCAAATTTCTATAGCATATAAAATAGCCAAACTACAAAATATAATTGAAACATAAGTTCCTAACCAACAGTGATAAATAAACAAAAACTCATGCGAGTAACAAAAGTTCCTAAATACAAAACAAAAATGATAAAATCAAACATATCCTCCTCATATAAATGTTCCAAGCTATGAAATAAAAATCTAAAAAAAAAATAAAAAATATTAGAAAAATTCAACCAAACTCCTAAATATAAATACAATTTTCCTGAAATCAACATATCAATTTAAATTCACTAACTCAAATAACACCAACATCAGACAAAAAATAACAATGGAGAAAAATTCCAAAAAAAAAAAATCCACAGGCATTCAAATCAAATAAATCATGGAAAAAATGCTGCTGTACTTCCATGTAAATATTCTAAGCGAGCCAAAAGAAAAATCAAAAATAAAAAAAATCCACCACTCAATAGAGGAGTTAAAATAAAACGAAAAAAACACATCTAACAAAAAAAGAATAGAATTTCAAGGTTGTTTAGACCTATAACAGCAATGAACCCCCTAAAAACAAATGGGACCATTAGAAAAACCATCAAAAATAAATGCAAAAAAAAAAATTGCAAAATCCCCAGATTTTCGTTGCCCCACATTTTGGGCTTGAGATGTGTATAAATAAAATTTAAATAAAACTAAAAACAAAACACCCGTCTGGCTATCTATTTCAATGTAAACTGAATTATAGTAAAACAAGAGGCAAAAAAAAAACAGAAACACAAACAACCCAAAAGTGAAAATAGTTCAAATGATTCTAAAAACCGGAAAAAGGAAACAAACAAAAAAGAAACAAGCATGAATGTGTGAGATTTTTTTTATAGACAAACCGGAAAATTTTTTTTTGGGATTGGGGATGATATTTATAAATAAAATAGAAAAAGGACATCAATGCTTCAAAAGTGTTAAAAACTATGTTAAATAGAAATGGTTACTTTATAAACCATACCAAAAATTTTATTTTTGCTTCTATAATGAAATAAAAACTACCAAAACTATGAAATGGAATACTGTGAAATAACGGAAACGGAAGTTGACATAAAGTTTTGAAAAATTAAAAAAAGCAGAAAGAAGCAATAAAGGGAAGGCAAATAAACTTCTAAAACTAAAAAAAAGAAAAGCTATATCCATAATTTGACATAAAATTTGAAAATATGAGCAGGTTTTAAAAAAATTGTTGCAACAAAATTATTTTTAAAATAAAATCTTTGGATATTGAGAGTAAAAAAAAATACAATTACATATATATTATAAAATACAATTATTTTGATTTAAACAAAAATTGAATAAAAAATATTTTCATATAAAACAAAAATATCGTAAGCTTTGAATGTGACATAACAACTTAACGAAGAGTTTCCCTTTAAAAAAATTAAAAAAAAACATTTATTTTTATAACATAAAAAATATTTATAAAAAATATAAAAAATTTAATACAAAAATATTAAACAAGAGTCTCCCTTTATAAAAAAAAATTTAATTTTTATAGTATAAAAAAATATTTATATATTTAAAAAAAAATCAAATTTATTTCAAAAATATTAAATATATACAAAATCATGATGTCACCCTCTACTCAACATTCAAACACCTCGGTATATGACCTTCAAAAGGATTTCCCTCGAATGCCTTTTAAAATTTCCAATGCGTTGGTACCACGTTCAACAACTCCATTCCTTATGACTACAGAATTCTATAAGAATTTATTTGCCTCAGCTGTTTTGCATCACAGCAATAATTTCACTGAAGCAGCAGCAGCAGCAGCATCAAGAGATGTTGCAACAACACTCGCAGTAGCAGCATCACAAAAAGAATACGAACAGCGACATACTGCCTCAAGTTCAACACAGGCAAATAATGCACACATTGTAGAAAATAGAAGACATTCCCATAATAATACTCCACCATTGTCAGCATCCCCATTACAGACACCTGTTGCTGCAGCAGCATCATCAACACGCATTACCACCAATGGTGGTAGCAATAATTTTTCACGCAATTTGTTGTTGCCAACATTGGAAAGTAGAAAAACATCGGTTACAGCTTCAGCAGAGATAGTTAAGAAAAACTTGAATGTGAATGAGACAAAGGTAAAAAACATATAACGCGGAATTTGTTTGATTGTGTTTTCTTTCATTTTCTTTTGGGGAAGGGTGTTAACTAAATGTGCCAGGCAATATTAGAGCAGTTTTTTTCTGGTAGTGGATATATAAACTTTTCTATACAAATAGAATTTTGATTACATTTTCTATAGCAATAGGAATACAATTTTGACAAAATTGTTTCATAGAAGTAAAACGATGATAAAATGTTCTATGGAAATAAAATTTTGATAAAATTTTCTATAGAAATAAAATTTTGACAAAATTTTCAATAGAAATAAAACTTTGACAAAATTTTCTATAGAAATACAATTTTGACAAAATTTTTTATAGAAATAATAAAATAATAAAATTTTCAATAAAAATATGATTTTGATAAAATTTTCTATAGAAATAAAATTTTGATAAAAATTTCTATAGTAATAAACTTTTGATACAATTTTCTGTAGAAATAAAATTTTGCCAAATTTTCTATAGAAATAAAATTTTGATAAAATTTCCTATAGAAATAAAATTTTGATAAAATTTCCAATAGAAATAAAATTTTGACAAAATTTTTTATAGAAATAATAAAATAATAAAATTTTCTATAAAAATATGATTTTGATAAAATTTTCTATAGAAATAAAATTTTGTCAACAATTTCTATAGTAATAAACTTTTGATAACATTTTCTATAGAAATAAAATTTTGACAAATTTTCTGTAGAAATAAAATTTTGCCAAATTTCCTATCGAAATAAAACTTTAATAAAATTTTCCATAGAAATAAAATTTTGCCAAAATTTTCTGTGGAAATAAAATTTTGACAAAATTTCTATAGAAATAAAATTTTGACAAAATTTTCTAAAGAAATTAAATTTTGGCAAAAATTTTTAAAGAAATAAAATTTTGACATAAATTTCTATAATACTAAAATTATCTATAGAAATAAAATTTAGACAAATTTTCTATAGAAATAAAATTTTGAAAAAAATTTTCTATAAAATAAAAATTCTATAGAAATAAAATTTGGATAACATTTCCTATAGAAATAAAATTTTGACAAAAATGTCCATAGAAATAAAACCTTGACAAAATTTCCTATAGATATAAAATGTTGACAAAATTTTTTTATAGAAATAAAATGTTGACAAAATTTTTAATAGAAATAAAATTTTGACAAAATATTCTGCAGAAATAACATTTTGAGAAATTTTATACAAAAATAAAATTTTTGACAAATTTTATATAGAAATAAAATTTTGACAAAATTTTCTATAGAAATAAAATATTGACAAAATTTGGTATTTTGATCAAATTTGCTATAGAAATAATTTCTTTAATAATAAAATTATGAGAAATTTTCTACAAAAATAAAATTTTGAAAAAATTTTCTACAGAAATAAAATATTGAAAAAATTTTGAATAGAAATAAATTTTGACAAAATTTTCGATATAAATAAAATTTTGAGAAATTTTCTATAAAAATAAAATTTTGACATATTTTCTATGGAAATAAAATTTTAACAACAATTTCTATAGAAATAAAATTTTGACAATATTTTTTAGAGAAATAACATTTTGACAAAATTTTTTATAGAAATAAAATGTTGAGAAATTTTCCATAAATATAAAATTTTGACAAAATTTTCTAAACAAATAAAATTTTGACAAAAATTTCTATAGTAAAAAAATTCTGACAAAAATTTCTATAGTAAAAAAATTTTGACAAAATTTTCTAAAGAAATAAAATCTTGACAAAATTTTCTATTTTGGTCAAATTTGCTATAGAAATAAAATTTCTATATTAATAAAAGTTTGATAAAATTTTCTATAGAAATAAAATTTTGACAAAATTTTCTATAGAAAAATATGTGCGAAAAAATTTCCTGTAGAACTAAAATTTTGATAAAATTTTCTGTAGAAATAAAAGTTTGACAAAAATGTTCTATGGAAATAAAATTTTGACAAAATGTTCTATAGAAATAAAATTTTGACAAAATTTTCTATAGAAATAAAATTGTGATAAAATTTTCTATAGAAATAAAATTTGACAACATTTTCTATAGAAACAAAATTTCACAAAATTTTCTATAGAAATACAATTTTGACAAAATCTTCTGTGGAAATAAAACTTTTACAAAATTTTCTATAGAAAAAAATTCGTTTTGTTTTGTTATTTTTGGTTTTATTTTTAAGCATTGTTGTTGTTTTAAACCATACATTGACTAAACTACAAGTGTAGCTTAACCAACAGAGGACGTTTCGGAATTACCACATTCCTCATCAGCATCCTCTACTTGCAGAAAAACTATCAACCACTTATCAGAATAAATTCAGGCAGTTCACTAAACCCAACAATGAACCACACTTGAACCTTCCGAAAAAAGGTTTTGCATGATAGCCGGCTTGCCGAAATAAATTCGTACGAACATATCTCTTTTCCTATGCCACTGTAAAATCATCGATTTGAGTGCAGTTGGCTGGGTTTATTTTGAGCGTGCTTCCTCTTACTTTATTCTTCTTATTCTTCCATCATTTTGTTGTTTTTGATTTCAGCTTAAAACCATGCATTAACTAAACTGCAAGTGTAGCTTAACCAACAGAGGAAAATAATGTTTGTCAAATTTATTTGGGCAAAGCCCTATAGACTGCAAGATGGTTGGATGGAAAATTTTCTATAGAAAAAAAGAAAAGACTGTCATCCACAAATTTCAACTCACATGGTTGTTAAATATCATATGCTTCCACCACTTGCTAAATTTTAACCAGATCGAATGAATTTTGCTTCTCCAAAAGGCACCGGAGGTCAAATCTGGGGATCGGTTTATATGAGAGCTATATATTATTATGGACTGACAGGAACCAATTCCTGCATGGTTGTTGGATACCCTATACTAACATCACGTACCAAATTTCAACCGAATGGGAAGAATTTTGCTCTTCCAAGGTGCTCCGGAGGTCAAATTTGGGGATCGGTTATATGGGGCCTATATATAATTATGGACCAATATCGACCAATTTTTGCATGGGTGTTTGAGGCCATACATTAACATCATGTACCAAATTGAATCAACTGAATCAGATGAATTTTGGTCTTCTAAGAGGCTCCGGAGGTCAAATCTGGTGATCAGTTTATATGGGGGCTATATATAATTATGGACCGATATGGACCAATTTTTGCATGGTTGTTAGAGACCATATACTTACACCATGTACCAAATTTCAGCCGGATCGGATGAATATTGTTTCTCTTAGAGGCTCTGCAAGCCAAATCGGGGGATCGGTTTATATGGGGGCTATATATAATTATGGACCGATGTGGACCAATTTTTGCATGGTTGTTAAATAAAATTTTGACAAAATTTTCTATAGAAATGAAATAATAATAAAATGTTGACAAAAATTTCTATAAAAAATTTGTAAAATGAGATTTTTTATTAGGTAGTGTGTTGATAAAATTTTCTCCAAATTTGGTAGATTATTTTTGGCGGGAGTGTCAACCGTGCATGAATGTCGAACCATACCCAGGAATATTAGGCATTATAAAAATCTTATTAAGTTTGTAAAGTATTCTGCTGACTCTTTCATAATTAGTTTATTATTATGATAAGCCTCCTTCTGAAAACACCTTGGCGTATTCATCACAAAGTGGTGATGATGATGGTGACTTAATATTTGAATTCATTAAAACTATTTGCCAACTCATTTAACCTTTAGTCCCAAGAGACACACTCGGATAGAAATTATATTTCCACTTCATTTCCCAA
Organism: Haematobia irritans; assembly: GCF_050003625.1. Lineage (NCBI taxonomy): Eukaryota > Metazoa > Arthropoda > Insecta > Diptera > Muscidae > Haematobia > Haematobia irritans. Next base: position 38,484,731 of record NC_134397.1, on the reverse strand, counting down.
ATACACAGAAATACTCATACAACAATCCTTTGTCTTTTTTGGCTTTACAGAAACCAACGAATTATATCTGGTCAAGTGGAAATTCTGAAAGTGAAACAACAAACAATACAACAAGCATCTCGGGTCAACAAACACCGACAACTCAAATATCAATTACCCAAACCTCATTGGCAGGAAATGCGGCGACGGCGGCCACACCGCCCACACCACCACCAGACACACAATTGAATTTGGAACAAAGCCTCAAGACAGCGTATCATCCGACGAATCACAATAACAGTTCTTTGAAATCATCCATCGAAGACGTACAATTGATACAAATTCCAAACGAGGAAGTTGATGAAGACGAATTGCATGAACATAGACGTTCCGCTGCAACAAGAGTAGCATCCAATAATCCAGCAACGAACGGCAATAATCTTTCCCATAAGACACAGAAATCCAAACATTTATCAGTATTGTCTTCGACGGAAGGACATCACGGTCATACAAATCATTTGAATAGTAGTCACCATCAGCAGCATCATCCTTCACATCATTCTTCACATCATCCTGGTCAAACGCATAGCAACGGTAGTGGTAGTAGTCAAAATACAACCATGCCCATAGGTGGTGTACAAGGCCAGAATCCCACACAGGGTCTGGTTCATTGGATGAGTGCTGTAATGGCCGAGCATATGACGGGGCAAACGCATCATGATCCCACGGCAGTGGGTATGCATTACATGTGGAATGGAAATGTTGATGTAAGTATTAAAGAAGAAATAAATAAATATATTTAAACAAGTAAGGAAAGTCTAAAGTCGGGCGGGGCCGACTATATTATACCCTGCACCACTTTGTAGATCTAAATTTTCGATACCATATCACATCCGTCAAATGTGTTGGGGCTATATATAAAGGTTTGTCCCAAATACATACATTTAAATATCACTCGATCTGGACAGAATTTGATAGACTTCTACAAAATCTATAGACTCAAAATTTAAGTCGGCTAATGCACTAGGGTGGAACACAATGTTAGTTAAAAAAAATATGGGAAACATTTAAATCTGGAGCAATTTTAAGAAAACTTCGCAAAAGTTTATTTATGATTTATCGCTCGATATATATGCATTAGAAGTTTAGGAAAATTAGAGTCATTTTTACAACTTTTCGACTAAGCAGTGGCGATTTTACAAGGAAAATGTTGGTATTTTGACCATTTTTGTCGAAATCAGAAAAACATATATATGGGAGCTATATCTAAATCTGAACCGATGTCAACCAAATTTGGCACGCATAGCTACAATGCTAATTCTACTCCCTGTGTAAAATTTCAACTAAATCGGAGTTAAAAATTGGCCTCTACGGTCATATGAGTGTAAATCGGGCGAAAGCTATATATGGGAGATATATCTAAATCTGAACCGATTTCAACCAAATTTGGCACGCATAGCTACAATGCTAATTCTACTCCCTGTGCAAAATTTCAACTAAATCGGACCAAAAAATTGGCCTCTGTGGTCATATAAGTGTAAATCGGGCGAAAGCTATATATGGGGGCTATATCTAAATCTGAACCGATTTCAACCAAATTTGGCACGCATAGCTACAATGCTAATTATACTCCCTGTGCAAAATTTCAACTAAATCGGAGCAAAAAATTGGCCTCTGTGGTCATTTGAGTGTAAATCGGGCGAAAGCTATATATGGGAGCTATATCTAAATCTGAACCGATTTCAACCAAATTTGACACGCATAGCTACAATGCTGATTCTACTCCCTGTGCAAAATTTCATCTAAATCGGAGCAAAAAATTGGCCTCTGTGGGCAAATGAGTGTAAATCGGGCGAAAGCTATATATGGGAGCTATATCTAAATCTGAACCGATTTCAACCAAATTTGACACGCATAGCTACAATGCTGATTCTACTCCCTGTGCAAAATTTCAACTAAATCGGAGCAAAAAATTGGCCTCTGTGGGCAAATGAGTGTAAATCGGGCGAAAGCTATATATGGGAGCTATATCTAAATCTGAATCGATTTCAACCAAATTTGGCACGCATAGCTACAATGCTAATTATACTCCCTGTGCAAAATTTCAACTAAATCGGAGCAAAAAATTGGCCTCTGTGGTCATTTGAGTGTAAATCGGGCGAAAGCTATATATGGGAGCTATATCTAAATCTGAACCGATTTGGCTGATATTTTGCAAGTTTTTCGAGACTCATAAAATATTCGGATGTACGGAATTTGAGGAAGATCGGTTGATATACACGCCAAGTATGACCAGATCGGTGAAAAATATATATGGCAGCTATATCTAAATCTGAACCGATTTTTTCCAAAATCAATAGGGATCGTATTTGAGCCGAAACAGGACCCTATACCAAAATTTAGGACTAAAACTGCGAGCTGTACTTTGCACACAAAAATACATCAACAGACAGACAGACGGACAGACAGACAGACGGACATCGCTAAATCGACTCAGAATTTAATTCTAAGACGATCGGTATACTAAACGATGGGTCTCAGACTTTTCCTTCTTGGCGTTACATACAAATGCACAAACTTATTATACCCTGTACCACAGTAGTGGTGAAGGGTATAAAAATCTATATACAGTAAAACATAGCAAAAGTGGCTACCAGCTGTAACCTAAATTTTGTTATCATTTGGGAGGTTTCCAGTTAAGAGAGGTTAATTAATAATGTGTTAATATAGCAAAAGTTTAACGATAATTATCCACTTTGAAGAGGTGTCCGCTTTTCAGAGTGTCCACGTTTGAGAGGTTACACTGCATAGAATATGGACGAGGCCACTATATCTAAAGGGTGCATTTGTATACCAACCCATGTTCTAATACTCTGACTATTGATATATAGAACCTTCATATCTTCGTTATTTTTTTTACAGAATAATCATAATTTCTTAAAGATTTCAGTGACTTATTTAAATTTAATTTTTCTCTTTCCACTTTTCATATTTATTTTTTTTTTTGGAAAAAAGTTTTCTTGTTTACTTGTCCACTTTTTGTTTGCTTTTTTTCTTCTCTTTTTTGCATTCAGTCTTGGGGTCATTGTTCTGTTCTTAGTTCTACTTTCCTTTTTTTTCGTAGGACTCAAGAAAATTATTCTTAGTTAGTCTCTGCTTAATATTTTAGCATACAGGGAAAACCATGAATCCTTCATTGGCCATAAGATTCCTTTCTATTTGGGGATCCTTTTGTTAACGGACCTTCTTTTGTTTGTTCATTACATTTTTCGCGAAAGTGTAAATTGAGAAAATTAAGTGCTTCAAATTGGAAAGGAAAGGTCTAATTTATGTTGGCAAACGGAGCCAAAAAGGGGAATGATCTAATAGACGCCTTTTTTTCGCCAAAAATTAATATTTTTAGGATGTCCATAGTATTCTTTGGTCTATCCATACACAGAAAGAAAACAATACTTTCCTGTGGAACGAAATTCCCTTTGGTTATAAAGAATTTTCTTTAAAAGATAATAAATATTGACAAATGCTGAAGTTAAATTAACTAACTACCATAATAAATTAACTAACTACCATAATAGAAGTCAAACAAGTCGCACTAGATAGTTCATTCTTCCAAAAAACGGGGTAACTTTTTTCTGTGTTCTTTGCCTCGGTCGCGGGTTCAACTTCCCAAAATGATTTTGCCTTTGTTCAACAAAGTACAAGTTTGGAATAGTTTATTTTTAAATTATCCACATAATATTATGTATAAAATTAATTTCGTACACTTTTATTAATCACACCAATTTTTCCGTATTTTAAATTTTTGAAACAAAAATATAAAATTTTCTAAGCTCTGCCAATGAAAACCTTCTCAAAAAAAATGTCCATGGAAGTTCTTACATAGACTATTCCGACCATTGCGATACCACAATACCCATATCTATGTTTAGGTCAATGACAAAAGGGGGTCCCCAATTTATAGCCACAATGTGGAACGCCGCACAGTGGTTTCAAATCGTTTTTTTTTTTTTTTTTTTGGAAATACATCTGCAACTTTTGAAGGGATAAAGATATCAAAATAATTTTGTCTTTGTGTGAAATCTATCTATAGTTCGCGAGATATGGGACCCAGAATTTATTGTTTTGGATTCTCACCAAAAATTTTTTGTAGGCTTTTTTGTACCAGCATAATTACGAATTTGACAGCTATAACAAAGGTTAGGTTAGGTTATGTGGCAGCCCGATGTATCAGGCTCACTTAGCCTATTCAGTCCATTGTGATACCACAGTGGCGAACTTCTCTCTTATCACTGAGTGCTGTCCGATTCCATGTTAAGCTCAATGACAAGGGACCTCCTTTTTATAGCCGAGTCCGAACGGCGTTCCACATTCGAGTGGAACCACTTAGAGAAGCTTTGAAACCCTCAGAAATGTCACCAGCATTACTGAGGTGGGATAATCCACCGCTGAAAAACTTTTTGGTGTTCGGTCGTAGCAGGAATCGAACCCACGACCTTGTGTATGCAAGGCGGTCATGGTAACCATTGCACCACGGTGGCTCCCAGCTATAACAAAATAACATACCACCGAGATGACGAGCTTTCAATGCCTACAAGTCAGCCCGTGGACCCACTAGGAATCCACAAACTTGCAAACTTAGAGGAAAACAAGTATATACGGCCGTAAGTTTGGCCAGGCCGAATCTTATATACCCTCCACCATGGATTGCGTAGAAACTTCTACGAAAGACTGTCATCCACAATCGAATTATTTGGGGGGTTGTGGTAATACTTACCGATGGTAAGGTATCTTAAGACTTCTTAACATCGCCTTCTAAATTGTAAGTTAGTCCATACGTGGTAAATATTAGACAATAAAGGTGTGTATAGGTAAGTCTACAAATAATTACGAAACGATATGGACTTTTGCACGGTACTTAGAGAGCCAGAATTGAAATATGGGGGTCGCTTATATGGGTGCTATATACAATTATGAACTTGACATGGATCAATTTTTGTGTGATTGGGGATCGATTTATCTGAGGGCTGCATACAACTATAGACCGATATGGAATTAGATAGACATGGGTTTTTACGGCCATACCATGGACCGGTTTCGACCAATTTTTGCACGGGTGTTTGAGGCCGTCTATTAACACCAAATTTCAACCGAATCGTATGAATTTTGCTCTTACACGAGGCTCCGGAAATCAAATCTGGGGATCGGTTTATACACTCAAAAAACAGTGAACCCACCAGGAAGAAAACTTTCGGTTAATTTTAGAAAATTTTGAATATTTGTAGAAAATTTTAACTAAAAAGTATTACAAACGTTGGCATCACGCCGATGTCATAAAAATAAGTACATATTTATTAGACATAACTAAGTTTTTTCACTTGTTAAAGAACATTTTGTAGATTGAAGGAAAAACTTGGAGTTCAAAATTGCAAGAATGTCTTTAGTGACATACGAAGTTCATGATGACGCATTTTTGGTAAAATTTAAAAATTTAAAGAAATTCTGAACTATTTTGTGGAAGACACGAATTTAGTTCATCTTTATGCTTCATTGGAGTATATTTTTTTCCTCGGGTTTAGTTAATTTGACTAACGTACACAAAAAATTATTAAAGTAAAGAAAACTTTCTCTAAACATAATATTTCCGTGAACTAAAATAAAGTTTAATTGGCTTTAGTGAAATAGAGAGTTCACTTTTTTTTTGAGTGTATGGGCTCCAAAACCAAATCTATTCAGAGGCTCCAAAACCAAATCTCGGGATCGGTTTATATGGGGGCTATATAAAATTATGGACTGATAGGGACCAATCTGCATGGTTACTAGAGACAATATACTAACACCACATACCAAATTTCAACTAAATCAGATGAATTTTACTCTTCCAAGAGGCTCCGGAGGTCAAATCTGGGGATCGGTTTATATGGAGGCTATATATAATTATATACCGATGTGGACCAATTCCTGCATGGTTATTAGAGACAATATACTAACACCACGTACCAAATTTCAACTAAATCAGATGAATTTTACTCTTCCACGAGGCCCCGGAAGCCAAACCTGGGGATCGGTTTATACGGGGGCTATATATAATTATGGACCTATTGCGACCAATTTTTGCACGGGTATTTGAGGCCGTATATTAACACCATATACCAAATTTCAACCGAATCGGATGAATTTTACTCTTACACGAGGCCCCGGAAGTCAAATCCGGGAATCGGTTTATATTGGGGCTATATATAATTATGTATCGATGTGGACCACTTTTTGCATGGTTTTTAAAGACCATATTCTAACACCATGTACCAAATTTCAGCCGGGTCGGATGACATTTGCTCCTCCAAGGGGATTCGCCAGACAAATCTGGGGGTCGGTTTATATAGAGGCTATACGTAAAAGTGGCCCAATATGGTCCATGTGCAATACCATCTGACCTACATCAATAACAACTAACATACTTGTGCCAAATTTCAAGTCGATAGCTGGTTTCGGTCGGAAGTTTGCGTGATTTCAACAGACGGACGGAAGGACATGCTTAGATCGACTCAGAATTTCACCGACTCAGAATTTCACCACGACCCAGAATATTATGGGATCTTAGAGCAATATTTCGATGTGTTACAAACGGAATGACAAAGATCCTATGGTGGAGGCTATATCAACTCAACTATCACAAAAAAAAACCTTTTCATTCAAACTTTATCGTTCAAAAGTTGCAGAATTCTTAAAAAAAACGATTTGGAACCACTGTGCTAAGCTCGGACTCGAAAAATGAGGTTCCTTGTCATTGAGCTAAACATAGAATCGGGCAGTACTCAGTGATAAGAGAGAAGTTCACCGCTGTAGTATCACAATGAAGTGAACGGAACAACTTTAAATCCCCGCTTAACCCTTTCACTACCGATGTCCACTTAGAAGGACATTCGAAAAAGACACCAAATTCTATTTTCTCACTTAGTTTCGATTTATTTCACGATGTTATTTTAAAGTAGAGACTTCCATCTAAATAAGCTATAAATATTGTCCATATTGGTGAGGTCTAAAATAAAGTTTTATAAACCTCTTTAACAATAAACGAAAAATACGAAAATTTGAGACAATTTTTCTACTGTATGTTTCTAGTAAATGGACATTTATACAAAAACTATAGCTGATACTTTTACGGGTTCTTTTTTGTATTTCTTCTCACACTTTGAAAGATATTATAGGCCAAATAGCACTTATTTTTGTAAGGTCGTTTGCTCACAATTCATGAATCAAGTTTTCAGAACAAGCTCATATAGCTCATTTTTGTTCTACATGCTGTTAGTACAAGTAAAAACAGAAGAACAATTAAAGTTTTTAACATTAGATTTATTTCGGTAGTGAAAGGGTTAAGTGTCCAAAAACTCCATTCATCCAAAAGAATATCGGAAGTGGTACAAATGGCTAGGAGATTCCGGGAAGCGCTTAAGCAATACATTATTATGTTCCACGAATTCCAATTTCCAATAATTTCTTATGAGATGTGAGGTTATGGATTTTTTTTTAATCTTCTATCACCAAAAAAAAAACCTTTTTTTAAAACCCACCAAATTGGTTTTCCTCTGTAAAGTTTATCGATTTTAATTCAATTTTAAAATCAAACCCTTATTTTAGTCTCTTTTTGTATTTCTTCAAAATTCTCCCAAAATTGGTTTCCTATACAAAACTAATTATATGAATTCCTTATATTTTGGTTTTGTGAAAATTAAAATTAGTTTTATTTGTTTCATCCAAATTTCCATAATTAGTTGTTACTAAAGGAATTAAATAAAATGATGACGAAATAAATAAAGTAACAACAAGGCAAACAATGGCAGCTCTTTCTCACTCTTTTAGATTTTTGGTCCTTGTCAATGGCCAAGGACTCCTTGGTCGCTTTTATTTGACTTAATCAATTTGTCTTACTCAAATTGTCTATGCGTAAACTTCAAGACCAAGAGAGGGTACCCACAAAATTTCATTATAACACTCGTATAACCTTCGTTTTATAATTTAAACAAGTCCTGCGAAGGAATAAGTATAAACAAAAAAGAAATTAATTAACTTCACTTTTTTCTTTTTTTGTTTTACATCATACAAAGAGACTTTCATCCACAGACGTTGCTGGTGGTAGTGAAAAAGGTTTCCTGGCCTCCTGGACTCATTCACCCAAGAAGAAAATTAACAAACGGCATCTTAACAATAGACACTTCTTTTTCTTATCTTTTGGGTGAAAAATATCCAAAAGAACGAAGAAAAAAAAAACAAGACAAAAAGATATCTAAAGACAAGAATTTTTTTTTTATAAATTTATTAGATGATAACATCACGCCAATACTATGACATTGAAATTGCCTCTGAGCTAATAAAAGAAAAAATGGGAGGACTAATAAGCCGAATTTCCAAAAAAAAAGGAAAATTCAAAACAAAAGGATACCACATTGTCCTGGCAACCATCAATCTTTAGTGACTACATGACCAAGATGGCATAATAATGTTTAAGTGGTAGTTTGTTCAACCCGTTTACATCTATCCATTAATGGGAGAGGGTACATGATATTCTGTAAAATAATAGTAAAAATGTTTTCCATTTCCATAAGTTGTTACTGGAAACTTTCAAAATTTGATGAGGAAAATCTCGAGAGATAATAACTGTTGAAGACGTTGTTGATGAGATAAGAACGATTTTTATTTCAGATTTAAAGTTCATGCGAATATGGATCTTCCCACAAATAAATTTGTCTTCCTATGATATAAGAAATTTCAGGCAAATCGGCAAATAAAATTTTAGATCCGTTAAAATGTGAGATTTACTAACATCCAGTAAATAAAGAATAGAATCCAATTTTAAAACATATCAATAAGTATGGACCTGGAAAACACTGTATTCAAAATTTAAAGCAAATCTAATAACTTTGGATCGATAAAAACCTTTGCAGTTTTTATATAACTATAAAATAAATATTGATCCGATCGAAAATTATTATAATGAAATCTAATAATTCTGATCCTGTTAATACAGGTACTCTAATATGCAATCGAGTTTATTCGTCCAATTCTCTTTTTACACCCACAACCATAGCATTGGGGGGTTCAAAAATTTTGTCATTTAATTTGTAACACATACAAATATTGGTCTCAGACCCCGTAAAGTATATAAGTTCTGGGTGAAATTCTGAGTCGATGTAGCGGTGTCCGTCCGTCCATCTGTTGAAATCACTTCCGAACGAAACAAGCATTCCTCTTCGAACTTGCCACAAGTAGTTGTTATTAATGTAGTACGGATGTTATTCTAAATGGGTAATATCGGACTACTTTTAGGTATAGGCCCCCCTATAACCCAAGAGCAAAGTTCATTCGATCCGGTTGAAAAGTGATATTACTATGTTCCCTTAAGTAAAATTGGCCCAAATAGGTCCATAACTATACATAACCCCCGTATAAACCCAAACACCGAAAGATTTGACTTCTAAAGGCTGATGGAGGAATTAATTTAATCCAATCTGCTTGTAAGATGGCCCTTTAATTATCATGAGAAAATTAGTTCATATCGGTTCAAAATTATTTATATAAAGATCAAAAGCTAAAGAGGCTTATATGAGTAAGCTTATTAGTATAAAACCGGCACTTCACTGTGGAATAAGGTATTATGAGTTAGTTTTTATCTTTGCAACACCCAGAAGGAGACGGGATATATACATGGTATCTTTGGTAACAGTCCCCAGGATTCTGGGCAGGGTTGCCACTCGTGTCATAAATAATATAATAAATAATCTACCATAATTTTATTCCTATAGAAATTTTTGTCGAACTTATATATATTCCTATAAAAAATTTTGTCAAAATTTTATTTGTAAAGAAAAATTTGTCAACATTTTATTTCTATAGAAAATGGTGTCAAATAATTTATTGCTATAGAAAATTTAGTCAAAATATTATTTCTATAGAAAATTTTGTCAAAATTGTATTTCTGTAGAAAATTTTGTAAAAATTTTGTAAAAATTTTATTTCTATAGAAAATTTTTTCAAATTTGTACTTTTATAGAAAACTTTGTTAAAATTTTATTTCTATAGAAAATTTTGTCAACATTTTATTTCTATAGGAAAATTTTGTCAGAATTTAATTTCTATAGAAAATTTTGTCAGAATTTAATTTCTATAGAAAATTTTGTCAAAATTTTATTTCTATAAAAAATTAGTAACACATAAAAATATTGGTCATATTCTGGATGAAATTCTGAGTCGATGTAGCGACTCAGAAATTTTTCTATAGAAAATTTTGTCAGAATTTTATTTCTGTAGGAAATTGTTTGACAATTTTATTCCTTTAGAAATTTTTGTCAAAATCTTATTTCTATAGAAAAATTTTTTTCAAAATTGAACTTTTATAGAAAATTTTGTCAAAATTTTATTTCTATAGAAAATTTTGTTAAAATTTTATTCCTATAGAAAAGTTTTTCAAAATTGTACTTTTATAGAAAATTTTGTCAGAATTTTATTTCTATAGGAAATTTTTTCAAAAATTTATTTCTATAGAAAATTTTGTCAAAATTTTATTTCTATAGGAAATTTTGTCAAAAATTTATTTCTATA